>NC_134356.1:619080026-619455026 GCF_048569485.1 Anomaloglossus baeobatrachus | reverse complement strand
CTAACATGCTAAGATAGCGGAATGAACGCAGGAACTAATACCCCTGTGACTAGTCCCTGGCCTCATTAGCATATCATAAAGGATCTTAATACTTTTTCTATAGATCTGTTTATCTATGCTAGTGTATACAGGGACAGTTAGACAGGGATTAGCAATATACACCCAGAACTGCTCGTGGTGCTGGGTACATATTCTGACAGGTTCACTTTTTAGAATGCCATTACCACATAATCCAGGCCAGCTTCAATGCCCCTGTGGCCCCTATGCCACTTGTCTGCACTGTCAAACAAGAGTGCCTCTCCCCCTCAACTAGCAAAAAGCCAAAAGGCTGCGGAGTGCTGCACTCCTACACCAGATGTGAACAGCGCTCACACAGGGCAGATATGCCATTTACATTTTAGGCCATAAACATACGCAGTGTATCACAGGTGGGTAATAGCCGGCCAAAATTCACTGACATACTAAAAAAGAAAAAAAGATCTACAAAGATTGATTGATCTGCTGCTGATTTTTAGTGTAAAACGTGCAGATTGGCCTGGATTTATGGCAAAATCTGCAGTAGAAAAGTCAGCCAGGGTGAGTGTATCCTGGGAGGCGACGTTTCCTCTCAGGATTTATGTGCAGAAAGTCTAGAATCATCAGCGACGATCAGTCCCATGTGGACGAGATCTAAGGAGCAATATAATCCGAGAGTAAAGGGAGGACAGTGAATAGTCACTGATAGTTACCAGAGGAAGTCGGGCTGAGATGAAGAGAACGGTTTGTGGTTACAGCGCACTCATTGCTGCCATTTTGTAGGCAGAACATTGTTGGAAATATCAACTCACCAGACATCGGTGTCATCTGTGACTCACGAGGAATATCCTGCCTCGCGTCTCTGCAACGGAGCCTAAATAGCCAACACCACCAGGGCAGGAGACCATTGCGATTTACTGTTAGTGAGCACCAAAGCCTTAAGGGTTTGTCCACCATGGAAATGAAAAAGTGGGCCAAAAGAAAGAAAAAGCCACCCCCCCCCCCCCCCCCAACATACTTGCCACGCAAGCTGCCGCCATTACAGCAATGTTGGTGCTATGTCTCTCATTGTCACTTGCGCTCTGCAGCTAATCAGTGGTTGCAGATCGCCTGCAGCAGAGAACACCTCCATCTGACGACAGTAAACACTGCAGCTGATCAGAGGAGATTAACTATGTCAAACGAGGAAGTGTGTGTAAAATTATGTGTATACGGGCTCCCTGCACACGTAACGAGGGTAAATATCGGCAAAGCACTTTGCTTGGTTACCCGACATTTACCTTGGTTACGGGTGCAGGGAGCCAGAGAGAGCATGTGCAGTGAAATCCTACGGATTGCGCTGCTCAAAAAAAAACGTTACATGCTGCGTTCCTCCCACCCGGCGCAGCGTCAAAATAACGGACGCAGTATTGTCCAGCGGATGCAACGCTGACACTTGCGTTACAGTGCGTCGCTCATACAAGTCTATGGAGAATGGCGCAGTGCGTTAACGGACTGCGCTATTCTCCATAGTGGCGGACTGCGCTGAACGCAAGTGTGAAAATACCCTTACTGAGCTGTTTGCTGTCATTTTGACAAAATCAATGTTTTCTCTGCTTCAGATCTAGCAGTTATACAGAGCTCATGAATATGCTGGACTACCTGCAGCATGGAAAGTAGTCCTGTAATGATAATCTACTGCTGATTAAGTGATTTTATCAAAACTACACTAAGCAGCCCAGTAAGTGACATCGCTGGAATCAGGATCTCTGCATCTATGTTATACTGCTCCCAGATTAAGTGGCAAAAACCTGGTGACCGATTCCCTTAAAAAAAAAAAAAACAAAAAAAAAAAAAAAAAAAAAGACGACCTTAGTTGCCATAAATGAAGGGAATTTTGTTTACTTACCGTAAATTCCTTTTCTTCTAGCTCTAATTGGGAGACCCAGACAATTGGGTGTATAGGCTATGCCTCCGGAGGCCGCACAAAGTATTACACTCAAAAGTGTTAAGCCCCTCCCCTTCTGCCTATACACCCCCCGTGCTCCCACGGGCTCCTCAGTTTTGGTGCAAAAGCAAGAAGGAGGAAAAAGAATTAAAAACTGGTTTAAAGTAATTTCAATCCGAAGGAATATCGGAGAACTGAAACCATTCAACATGAACAACATGTGTACACAAAAAAAACAGGGGCGGGTGCTGGGTCTCCCAATTAGAGCTAGAAGAAAAGGAATTTACGGTAAGTAAACAAAATTCCCTTCTTCTTTGTCGCTCTATTGGTAGACCCAGACAATTGGGACGTCCAAAAGCAGTCCCTGGGTGGGTAAAATAATACCTCGTAAGAGAGCCGTAAAACGGCCCTTTCCTACAGGTGGGCAACCGCCGCCTGAAGGACTCGTCTACCTAGGCTGGCATCCGCCGAAGCATAGGTATGCACCTGATAGTGTTTCGTGAAAGTGTGCATGCTCGACCAGGTAGCCGCCTGACACACCTGCTGAGCCGTAGCCTGGTGTCTCAAAGCCCAGGACGCGCCCACGGCTCTGGTAGAATGGGCCTTCAGCCCTGAGGGAACCGGAAGCCCAGCCGAACGGTAAGCTTCGATAATTGGCTCCTTGATCCACCGAGCCAGGGTTGATTTGGAAGCCTGTGACCCTTTACGCTGGCCAGCGACAAGGACAAAGAGTGCATCCGAGCGGCGCAGGGGCACCGTACGAGAAGTGTAGAGTCTGAGTGCTCTCACCAAATCTAACAAGTGCAAATCCTTTTCACATTGGTGAACTGGATGAGGATAAAAAGAAGGTAAGGAAATATCCTGATTGAGATGAAAGGGGGATACCACCTTACGGAGAAATTCCGGAACCGGACGTAGAACCACCTTGTCCTGGTGAAACACCAGGAAAGGGGCTTGGCACGACAACGCTGCTAGCTCAGACACTCTCCGAAGGGAAGTGACTGCTACTAGAAAAACCACTTTCTGCGAAAGTCGTGAGAGGGAAATATCTCTCATTGGCTCGAATGGTGGTTTCTGAAGAACCATCAGCACCCTGTTTAGATCCCAGGGTTCTAACGGCCGCTTGTAAGGAGGAACTATGTGACAAACCCCCTGCAGGAACGTGCGTACCTGTGGAAGTCTGGCTAGGCGCTTCTGGAAAAACACAGAGAGCGCTGAGACTTGTCCCTTAAGGGAGCCGAGCGACAAACCCTTTTCCAGTCCAGATTGAAGGAAGGACAGAAAAGTAGGTAATGCAAATGGCCAGGGAGAAAAACCCTGAGCAAAGCACCACGACAGAAAAATTTTCCACGTCCTGTGATAGATGTTGGTGGACGTTGGTTTCCTAGCCTGTCTCATAGTGGCAATGACGTCTTGAGATAACCCTGGAGACGCTAGGATCCAGGACTCAATGGCCACACAGTCAGGTTGAGGGCCGCAGAATTCAGATGGAAAAACGGCCCTTGAGATAGCAAGTCTGTTCGGTCTGGTAGTGCCCACGGTTGGCCGACCGTGAGATGCCACAGATCCGGGTACCACGACCTCCTCGGCCAGTCTGGAGCGACGAGGATGGCGCGGCGGCAGTCGGCCCTGATCTTGCGTAACACTCTGGGCAACAGTGCCAGCGGAGGAAACACATAAGGGAGCTGAAACTGCGACCAATCCTGAACTAAGGCGTCTGCCGCCATAGCTCTGGGATCTTGAGACCGTGCCATGAACATTGGTACCTTGTTGTTGTGCCGGGACGCCATGAGGTCGACGTCCGGCACCCCCCAGTGGCAACAGATCTCCTGAAACACGTCCGGGTGAAGGGACCATTCCCCTGCGTCCATGCCCTGGCGACTGAGATAATCTGCTTCCCAGTTTTCCACGCCTGGGATGTGAACTGCGGATATGGTGGAGGCCGTGGCTTCCACCCACATCAAAATCCGCCGGACTTCCTGGAAGGCTTGCCGGCTGCGTGTGCCGCCTTGGTGGTTGATGTATGCCACCGCTGTGGAATTGTCCGACTGAATTCGGATCTGCTTGCCTTCCAGCCACTGCTGGAACGCTTTCAGGGCAAGATACACTGCCCGTATTTCCAGAACATTGATCTGAAGCGAGGACTCTTGCTGGGTCCACGTACCCTGAGCCCTGTGGTGGAGAAAAACCGCTCCCCACCCTGACAGACTCGCGTCCGTCGTGACTACTTCCCAGGATGGGGGTAGAAAGGATTTCCCCTTCGATAATGAAGTGGGAAGAAGCCACCACCGAAGGGAAGCTTTGGTCGCCTGAGAGAGGGAGACGGTCCTGTCGAGGGACGTCGACTACCTGTCCCATTTGCGTAGGATGTCCCATTGAAGGGGACGCAGGTGAAACTGCGCGAAAGGGACTGCCTCCATTGCTGCCACCATCTTCCCCAGGAAGTGCATGAAGCGCCTCAAGGGGTGTGACTGGCCTTTAAGGAGAGATTGTACCCCTTTCTGTAGTGACTGCTGCTTGATCAGCGGAAGCTTCACTATCGCTGAGAGGGTATGAAACTCCATGCCAAGATACGTCAGTGATTGGGCCGGTGTCAGATTTGACTTTGGAAAATTGATGATCCACCCGAAACCCTGGAGAGTCTCCAGGGTAGCGTCGAGGCTGCGTTGGCATGCCTCTTGAGAGGTGCCTTGATTAGCAGATCGTCCAAGTACGGGATCACCGAGTAACCCTGCGAGTGTAGGAGCGCTACTACAGTAGCCATAACCTTGGTAAAAACCCGTGGGGCTGTTGCCAGGCCGAACGGCAGTGCCACGAACTGCAGGTGTTCGTTTCCTATGGCGAAGCGCAAGAAGCGCTGGTGTTCTGGAGCAATCGGTACGTGGAGATAAGCATCTTTGATATCGATCGATGCAAGGAAATCTCCTTGGGACATTGAAGCGATGACGGAGCGGAGGGATTCCATCCTGAACCGTCTGGCTTTTACGTGTTTGTTGAGCAGTTTCAGGTCCAGGACCGGGCGGAAAGACCCGTCCTTCTTTGGGACTACAAACAAGTTGGAGTAAAAACCGTGGCTCTGTTGCTGGAGAGGAACAGGGATCACCACTCCTTCTACCTTCAGAGTGCGCAGCGCCTGCAGAAGAGCCTCGGCTCGCTCGGGAGGCGGGGATGACCTGAAGAATCGAGTCGGGGGACGAGAGGTGAACTCTATCTTGTAACCGTGAGACAGAATGTCTCTCACCCAGCGGTCTTTTATTTGTGGCAGCCAGGTGTCGCAAAAGCGGGAGAGCCTGCCACCTACCGAGGATGCTGCTAGAGTAGGTCGAAAGTCATGAGGAAGCCGCTTTGTTAGCGGCGCCTCCGGTGGTCTTTTTAGGACGTGACTTAGACCGCCATGCATCAGAGTTCCTTTGTTCTTTCTGAGACCTTTTGGACGAGGAGAATTGGGACCTGCCCTCGCCCCGAAAGGACCGAAACCTCGACTGCCCTCTCCTCTGTTGGGGTATGTTCTGTTTGGGCTGGGGTAAGGATGTATCCTTTCCCTTGGATTGTTTGATGATTTCATCCAAACGCTCGCCAAACAGCCTGTCGCCAGAAATTGGCAAACTGGTTAAGCGCTTTTTGGAAGCAGAATCTGCCTTCCATTCCCGTAACCACAAGGCCCTGCGGAGTACCACCGAATTGGCGGCCGCAACCGCCGTACGGCTCGCAGAGTCCAGGACAGCATTAATAGCGTAAGACGCAAATGCCGAGGTCTGGGTGGTAATGGATGCCACTTGTGGCGCGGACGTGCATGTGGCTGCTTCAATTTGCGCTTGACCTGCTGAGATAGCTTGTAACGCCCATACGGCTGCGAATGCTGGGGCAAAAGAAGCTCCGATAGCTTCATAGATGGATTTCAACCAGAGCTCCATCTGCCTGTCAGTGGCATCTTTGAGCGAGGCCCCATCTTCCACTGCAAGTATGGATCTAGCCGCCAGTCTGGAGATTGGAGGATCCACTTTGGGACACTGAGTCCAACCTTTAACCACGTCAGGGGGAAAAAGATAACGTGTATCCTTAAGGCGCTTAGAAAAAACGCTTATCTGGACAAGCATGGTGATTCTGGACTGCCTCTCTGAAATCAGAGTGGTCTAGAAACATACTCTGTGTACGCTTTGGGAACCTGAAACGGAATTTCTCCTGCTGAGAAGCTGACTCCTCCGCCGGAGGAGTTGAGGGAGAAATATCCAGCATTTGATTGATGGACGCAATAAGATCGTTCACTATGGCGTCCCCGTCTGGAGTATTAAGATTGAGAGCGCCCTCAGGATCAGAATCCTGATCAGCTGTCTCCGCATCATCAACCAGAGATTCCCCCCGCTGAGACCCTGAACAATATGATGTCGAGGGAAATTCTAAGCGAGCCCGCTTAGTCGGTCTGGGACTGGGGTCTAAGTCAGAACCCTCAGCCTGGGATATATGAGATACCCCGGGAGGACATTGTTGGTCCAACTGAGGGGGGCCAGGGAACAATGATTCAACAGAGTCCCTGTGCTGAGATACCGGCCTGGACTGCAAGGCTTCTAGTATCTTAGCCATAGTCTCAGAGAGTTTTGCAAACTCAGTCCCCGTCACCTGGACAGTGTCAACAGGTGGCTCCCCCTGGGCCCCTCTTAGCAGAGGCTCTGGCTGAAGAAGTGCCACAGGGGCCGAACATTGCACACAATGAGGGTCAGTGGGACCTGCCGGCAGCTGGGTCGTACAAGCAGCGCAGGCAGCATAATAAGCCTGTGTTTTGGCACCCCTGCCTTTGTGGGCGCCATGCTATTGTTTTCCCTGAGTAACACAATAGGGTATATAGCCAGAATGAACTGTGCTCATACAGTGAAAGAGTATACTATAAACAAATAATGTATCAATACACTACAGCACCATGGGGCTAGCACCAACAGGTGCTGCTTACCACCCGCTTTAAAGCGGTTGTGAGGCCACCAGAGACCGTGTCTGGGTCTCCCAGGGTTTATCCCTCTCTGCAGCGTCGGAGGAGCTGACAGGAATGGCTGCGGCGTCCTGACGAGAGGAGGGAGCCGTGGGCGTGGCCGAGAAAGTGCGGGAACTGGTGCTCACACTGTGCACAGTGAGGGGGGTGGAGAATGGAAATCATACTCCAGCCCTCAGTGCTGCTCGTTCCGTGCAGCGTCCCGCCCTTCCCCTGCCTGTCAGGGCTGGGGGCGGGAGAAAAGGAAACTAGGCCGCAAGAAAGCCGGGGACTCGAGTATAAGCGTGGCCGCCGTAAAAGCGCGGCCGGCGCCGAAGTCCCCGGCGAACTACAAGTCCCAGCCGCGCCGCAGTTTCCCATGGCAGCGGCGGTTAGCGCGGTAGCCCCTACATATAAACACACTCAGCGACGCTGAGTGTGTAATGGCACAGTTTAACCCGGTCAGCGCCGCGGTCCCCGGTGCACTAGCACACCCAGCAAAGCTGAGGTGTTGCCGTGCGCGGTCCCCACAGGGATACAGAGTACCTTCAAGTAGCAGGGCCATGTCCCTGAACGGTACCCGGCTCCTATCCAGCAGGCTCCACAGGAGTTGTGGATGAAGCACGGTCTCAGTGCCTGGAGACCGATAGGATCCCACTTCGCCCAGAGCCCTGAGGGGGATGGGGAAGGAAAACAGCATGTGGGCTCCAGCCTCCGTACCCGCAATGGATACCTCAACCTTAACAACACCGCCGACAAGAGTGGGGTGAGAAGGGAGCATGCTGGGGGCCCTATATGGGCCCACTTTTCTTCCATCCGACCTGGTCAGCAGCTGCTGCTGACCAATCTGTGGAGCTATGTGTGCAGGTCTGCCTCCTTCGCACAAAGCAATAAAACTGAGGAGCCCGTGGGAGCACGGGGGGTGTATAGGCAGAAGGGGAGGGGCTTAACACTTTTGAGTGTAATACTTTGTGCGGCCTCCGGAGGCATAGCCTATACACCCAATTGTCTGGGTCTCCCAATAGAGCGACAAAGAAATATACTTTCTTAGCTGGTGTAAATGCCGCTGTTCTCCTTAATCTGAGGAGTTTGCATGCAGGTACAAGGGGTCAATATCTCGGTAATGAAGAAGCGCAGGAGCAAAGACAGGGGATTTTTTTTTTTTTTAACCAAGTGGGCCAGTCCTCAAGTCTTTGTGGATGTATTCTTGAAGGCCACACCCCCTTGGATATAGAGACCATTTACATTCAGTGAAAAAAGGGCAATATCACAGGAATGAATAGATGCAGGAACAAAACAAAAAAAAGTGTTAAAAAAAAAAAGCCGAATTCAGAACAGCAGAATTTACATCAGGTTAAAAAACTAAAAAACAAAAAAAACACCACCCACCCCCCCTTTGAAGTCCACTGAGCGGTCAATTTTAACCGTTTTTCTGTCACATACTACATATATACCAAAAGGGTAGTATACGAGCAACATTTGCAGGCTTCTGCCAAAGACCAAGCACAGATGACTCCCTGAAGAGACGTGGAGGCAGCCATTTTGAATCTGATACTCGCATAACTAGTGGTATCATAGGACAATAACATTGTGTTGGGGCAACTGCTCTATTATGACATTAACATATATCCTAACATATATCCCTCATTCATGACGGTCAATAGATCTACATTAAATAACAGGGAAACCAATTATCAAAATAAAAAATGGTCTGAGCCCTGACATATATAATTTTAATGACAGAGGCCATAGTAATAATTCCTGGAACTTTTCTCCGGCTCAGGACGACTTTGTCACTTTCTCTTGATGTGTTATCAGTCATGGCCTGACTCTGTTATCTATTGTCTAGGGTAGTTTCGTCAAGACTGATCAAGTGAATGGAGGACGATATATCACCGATCAGTCGTGGTGTGGTGCACCAGGGGCGTGAACACATCTGCCTTCTTACCACTTCAAAAAAGATACAGACAGTAACAATAGAGCTCTAGGAACCCACAGAGTGTTCAGAAAACGACAATTTGGGTTTATAAAGTTTGGGTGAATGTGAAGAATCTGCCATTAACCTATCTGGTCAATAGTGGGTGATACTGTGGGATATGGAGATTGAAAGTGGTCACCCACAGATGGTGAAACCTGTTACTAATCAACCATCTAAGTAAGAAGACAGAATGCAGAAGTGGTGGCTTTAAGTTGATTTCACAGTTTTGAGTACGGACAGTTTTTCTCAATGGCAATGGGTGTCCTGAATCAATCTGTACAGGTTCATAGACACATATGATGCTGTCAAGTTCTGACCTGTGGCTGGTATGGACATATTGGCAAGTGCCCGGTTCTACACTTCCAACATTCATGGTCCAAAAACCACCACCATCGAGTATTCTGGTTCCACACTTCCAACATTCATGGTCCGAAACCACCACCACCACCAGTCATTAAAGGGCATTCAAGTTAAAAAGCAGCTCTCACGAGAAGGGGGGGTGGCGGGAGCGGGATCTGATTATTAATGAGGTAAACTGTTTGGAGATAAGCCACCTTGGTTACCCGATGTTTACCTTGGTTACAGCTTACCGCAGGCTGTCAGACGCCGGCTCCTGCTCCCTGCACAATCAGGATTGTTGCTCTCTCGCTGTCACACACAGCGATGTGTGCTTATCAGCGGGAGAGCAACAATAAAAAAACGAACCAGGGCTGTGTGTAACGAGCAGCGATCTCACAGCAGGGGCCAGATCGCTGCTCAGTGTCACACACAGCGAGATCGCTAATGAGGTCACTGCTGCGTCACAAAAAACCGTGACTCAGCAGCGATCTCGCTGTGTGTGAAGTACCCCTTACGGCCTGACTGAAAAGTAATTTCTGCAATGCCAGATTTGGGATCTACTGTATGTTGACTACATAAAAGTGTGATCAGTGGCATAACTTGATGCTCAGCCCAAATTTGAAACCTATAGGGTTCTCAACTATCAAAAGGTCTCAACAGTATTGGTCTTCTCATATGAGCTAATGCAGTCTTTTGGGTTCCCCCCAAGGCTCGAGGCTTCCCTCTGTAGTAATGCCCCTGCATGTGAATATCTTTGAAGTGGTGTGTGTTCGGTTTTTGGCCCTGTACACATGGAGTACACCTTCAAGTACAGCAAAACAGCAGCCAAAATTGATGCAGGAGGTTCTCAGAACGGGAAATACAGGGGATTGAGTGATCATTGTGGCACTTTTTCCCGGATGTCCTGCCAATCATTTTGTGAACACAATTGTCCTCTTTACAACATGACTGATAGGCTTCTATTTTTTGCCCTTTCTAGGCCTCAACTCACCCCTCCTCTATTGTATTTTTGACAGGAGTGTAATGGATAGATCACTAATCACTATCCAGACAAGGACATTAATAAAGATGGGCCTTCATGGAGAAGCTGGACATGCTCCACTTCTCCTCTATCTTCCCCCTGAGATCCATCTTCCTTAGTGTTGGTGTGCACAAACGCTCTGCTACTAAGAGATCAATCACTTTTATGGATTACCTTTTCCCTGCCGTTCCCTTTTTTTTTTTTTTCTTGTGTGCAGAGTATCAATGCAGACATTTCCCGTCAGATGTATATGTATCCAATACATTCGTCTGCAGGGATCGGATCAGCAGAATTCTTCTCCGGTCTACGGCCACTTTTACCTCATTACAGAGGTCTATTCAGAGTGTAAATACGAGGGTGCGTCTGGTAAAGAGCGGATGTCTGAGGGATACTTCATAGAAAACCACTTGTTTATAGATCCACCATGGTCAATATTGACAGCCATGATGTAGACTTCTCTTACATGAGGGCAACGCCAAGGTAGAGAAGAAAATGGCGCTGATGTGGGTGAATGTTCTTACACTGCCAAGTCAGGCTTCGCTTACGCCCTACAATTCCTGTTATGACCACACAAAATGTATGAATATTCTCCAGAAACAGCAGCACTTGTCAATGGTAGGAAGGAGTCTAGTATTGCGGTTTAGATGTATTCACTAGAATAGGACGGAGTTGTAATACCACTAACAACCTACAGACAAGCGGTGCCATCCGTGTAAGTCTACACACCCGTGTGTCATGGTCCGAGTTTGGACAGTGATTCACACACTGCCTCAAATCTCCTGACCCAGTCTAGACAGCCTCAGACATCTACGAGGCTGTCAAGTTTGGGTGAGGAAACGCATGGTCAGTAAACTGCCGAACATACTCAGACCACAACACACAAGTGTGCATGCAGCCTTAGGTAAACCGGTGTTACGTTTAATTAAACAGTGAAATTAATAAAGCCAAAAATGTTGGCATCCTTGAAATTGTTCCATAAAATGAAATATTTCTCCCAGAACATTATTGCCATTACACTTTTTTTTTTAAATGCATATTTTTTTTCTTCCTGTGTGTACAGTGGAACTCGCTTATCGAGTAACCCAGTTAGCGAGTATTTCGCTTAACGAGCAAAGCTTGCCGTAAATTTGTAACTCAGTTTACGAGCAAATACTCACCACACACACTTCCGGTTCCGTACATTCACCGCACTCTGACCCGCTCTTGCAGTCCACACAAACACACACAAGCACGCACAAACAAACGCACGCACATTATGCTCACCTTACCTTCCGTTCCATCGCCTGCCTCATGGTTCTTGTAGTTCGTTGGTACGGGATGTGTATCGGCAACCATCGTGACGAGGGAGGAACTTCCGCTATCAGACGCTACTTAAAAGGCAGCGTGCTGGCCAATCAGAGGCAAGCGACTCCTGCCTTTGACGTCAGCGCTCTGGCAACAGAAGTTCCTCCATCGTCGCAATGGTTACCCAATACACATCCTGTACCAGCGGACTACAAGAACCAGGAGGCCGGCGATGGAACGGAAGGAAAGGTGAGCATAATATGTGTGTGTGTGCGCATGTGTGGAATGGCACAATAGGGGACCAGGATGGGACATTTAATAAGTTGTGGAACGAATAGTCTGCATTGCAATGACTCACTGTGGGAAATCCTGCTTTGCTGAACGAGGTAGGGGGGGGGGGGGTGGGGGGGGGTGGGGGGGGGGTAGGGCGGGTTAAAGGGGGTGGGGGGGGGTAGGGGGGGGTTGGGTGGGGGTGGGGGGGGGTGAGGGGGTAAACTACAAAAATGAGCTAGACAAACATTGTTGATACCTTTCCAAAATTGTGGGTAAACCTGGCGTGTATAGTCACTCCTGATCCCCTGTGCCTCTCTGGCCCCCACTTGCCCTGGAAGTGGTAGTGAGGCTCACGCCTGTGCACACGGCCAAGCGCTCTCTCCAGCGCAGTGCAGGATCGTCCGGATGGTGGATAAGAAGCCTCAATCAAGTTACAAAGAGACTCAAGCTGTCCTACAGATTCAGGGTGCATCAGTGTAGGCATACAGTTATCTATATTTGAATGAAATGAAACACTATGGCAGGACACCCAGGAGGACCCCACTGCTGACACAGACATAATGCACTACAGTCTGCCAAAATGTAAGTGAATTAGCCAAAATCCTTCTGGGAAAGAGTCTAGTGGACAGATTAGACGAAAATAAAGATTTTTGGTAAAGCACATCATTCTACTGTTTACCAAAAATGGAATGAGGCCTACAAAAGAAAAGAACACAGGACCTACAGTCAAATACGGTGGAGGCTCAGAGATGTTTTGGGGCTGTTTAACTGACTCTGGGGGCCTTGACTGTGTGCAAGGCATCATGAAATTTGAAGAACAAAAGGATTTTGGGTCAAAATGTAGTGCCCAGTGTCAGAAAGCTGGGTTTGTGTCCAAGGTCATGGCTCTTCGAGCAGGACAATGACCCCAAACATACTTCAAGAAGCCCCCAAAATTGATGAAAACAAAAGTGGTGGAGACTTGTAAAGATACCAACAATGAATCTGAATCCAAGTCTTATTGAACACCTGTGGAGAGATCTTAAAATTAACGGTGGGAGAAGACGCCTTCGAATGAGAGACCTGGAGCAGTTTACAAAAGAAGAGTCCAAAATTCCAGGTGAGAGGTGGAAGAAGCTTGTTGAGGATTATAGGAAGCGATCGATTGCAGATCGATCAGATTTATTCCAAGGGGTGTGCAACCAAATATTAAAATTTAGGGCACCAACAATTTTGTCCGGCCCATTTTTTTTGGAGTTCTGTTGTGAAATTATGTCCATTTTGCCTTCTCTTTTTTTGTATTCTTCCAACAAACACAAAAAAAAACATGTGTATAACAATGTGTAATAGCAATAATCTTCTGGGAGAAATACTTTATTTTCTGGAACAATTTCAGGGGTACCAACACTTTTGGTGTTGACTGTGTATATATTTCCCCCCATTATCGGACTGCAGCAAATCCGACAAGGTTAAGGATTGAACAATTGCATTTTTTTCCTCTATGTGATCCCTCCGTTCGCTTGCAATGTATGGCTATTTGAAGCAGGATTTCAAAGCCTTTCATTTCTTTTAAACAACTGTTATCTCGGTTTCTGGAAAAGCCAATATGGCTACCAATAAATTCCTGCCTGCACAATAGATTACTGTTGGGCAAGCCCACTGACAATAGGCTTTATATGGGGGAGGGGGATGGGGGAAGGTGCTCAGCCATTCATGTGCACGGTGTAGTTGGGTGAATTAGCTGTAATATAATTAAAGGGAATCTCTTAGTAGGATCAACCCTCCTAAACCATCTATATGGGCATGTAGGTCATAGAGAGCTGAATAAAATGATACCTGGATATCTTCGGCCCGACGTCTTGTGCCTGAGAAATCCACATTTTCCTTCATATGTATATGAGCTGTTTAGATCTATATAGGCTGAATACCGATTTCCCAACGGATCATTATTCTAAACTATAGGGAGTGTTACCAGTGTGAGACATGTATTGACCGACAGTCTGCTCTCCTCTACATGTCTCACACTGGTAATGCTGCCTTTAGTTTAGAGTAATCTCTGCAGGCAGATCTGTGTCCAGCCAGCGCGAGACATGTAATGACCGACAGTTTGCTCTAGTGACGCGTCAGTCGGGAACAATCCGACACAAAGATCCGGCTCCCTGCTGTGACTGACAGGAGGCGGATCCCCAGTGAGAGCCACAATTCTCTAAATGGCTCTCACTTGGCGTATTATATGGGTGTTTGGTCGGCAAAACCCCGCCCACTTGAACAAAACTCCACCCACTCGGCAAATTAATTGGTTCATTGTGGATGGGTGGGGTTTAGCCGTGGGAGGGTGTGGTTTAGTTATGAACCAGCTGAAAGACCCGGCTTATTTTGGTGAGCAGAACCATAGGAACCGGACCACCAAAAAGAGCCGGACTGCCCATCACTAGTCTCCTCTACATGTCTCACACTGGTAATGCTGCCTTTCGTTTACAATAATCTCTGGAGGCAGATTCTCAGGGAGATTTGTGTCTGGCCAGTGTGAGACATGTAATGACCGACAGTCTGCTCTCCTCTACATGTCTCACACAGGTAATGCTGCCTTTTATTTACATTTACGGCCCATAGATCTTAATCAGCTCATTCATACATGAAGAAAAATGTGAATTTATCTGTCTTAGAACACTGAATCGCAGATATCAGGGTATCATTTTATTCCACTTTCTGCGACCGTCATGCCCATACAAACAGCTTAGAAAGGTTGATCCTACTGTCAGATTCCTGTTAAGGGTTTGGCCAACAGCCATCTAGCGTATAGCCACCTTTATGCTTCTTCAGGAGTTATCAACCAGTGATACAGATCTCCAAGGATTGCCTTTTTTGACAGCCATAAATGTCCTTGGGAGTGGTTATGATGGCCATATTGGCTGTCAACCCCAATGGATTCCTACAGGCACCCTAACGCAGCCGACATGACCAACACTTATGTATCGTATGGATGAACATTCCGCGTGACAGATGAGATCACATTATTAAATAAGAATAGGCATAAGATTGGAGAAAACCCATTGTCTCCATTTCCAAGAAACGATGAGCGAATTAAGAATTCCAAGAACAGTCTTGGAAGTTTGGTCCAGAGAACCAGTGGTGAAGACGTCTACAAAGACCCGTAGAGAGGGTTAATAGCTGTATTGCAGTATGTACGGCTGGCATCTCTACACAAATCCTCATGATGCTCCCCCTCCCTCCTCCTCCTCCTCTCCGTCATGTCCCTGGAACATCGGGTTCTGTCTTGTTCTCTCTCACCAGGATCTCTCTGTCCAACCCAAACACAAAAATGTACGCGCACCCCCTCCCCTCCTCAATAGCACAGTACCCCTCCATCCCTCACAACCCCTCCTTACATTTCACTCATAAGCCAAATGCTTCATTTAAAAGAAAAAAAAAAAAAAAAAATGCTGCAATCCACATTGTATTCTCTCCTGTGCCGCAGCATCCCCGCCATACCCCACACATCCAGAGCGGCATCTGCTGTACACATCTCCAGAGCTACCGCCTCATCCTGGCCTTCTACCCAGAGGCAACCTGGGCCACCTTGCTAAAAAAACAAAACTATTAACACGACCTAGCTAAAAACAGTATTTATATGAAGGATTAAATGGTGTCCTCCTCCCAATTTACAATATTGTGGGTGCCGGAAATAAAAGTGGCTGCCAAACACAGTCAGTCGACGTTACATTTCTGGATTTTGCCGTCAAGGTGCGAGTACAACCTTTGCACCCCTTATTGCTCGAATGGAATAGATATTGAGGTCCCAAGATGGCCACCAAAATCAGCCACGTCCGATTATACCGTCCACTACAGTCAACAAATAAGCAGCGGCCAGCAGCCGCTTTCCACTGTTCCCCTATGGAACTAGACATGTTGGGGTGAGTATGGCCAGGTTCACTCATTAAGAAACAATGCGGCCGTCCTACTGACGTGATGAGATTTATACTTGTCGATTAGAATGCTAGGAAATTGTGCAGAATTTTGGATGACAGCCAATGAGATCACCCAGCTTTCCCAAACACAGATAGGTGCAGCTAACAAACGTGGAGGTGTTGGACTTTAATCAGTTCCGAATAGACTGTGTAGTGACCGCAATACAATATACGATTGTACTCGCCATAGTGTGACACACCTTGTGCGCTGTCACAGCCACTCAACTTGCTCTGAAGTTCATGTGACTCATGGACATATGACCCCGCTGTGATGTCAGCACTCCAGTGTGGGTGTCAGGCCGGATCCCTGCGCCGCGAGAAGCTACAGCGCAAGAAGAAGCCGTCCTAGAATAGAGGCATTAATGATTCATTCAGCTCCAAAAGACACACACACACACAGTAACAAGGCAGAAGTGTGTGTGAGATATAGAGGTGAGTATATATCACGTATATATTTTTTAAATATATTTTACACATACACAGTTTTTTTTGTGTGTATATATATATTATACATAGTATATAAGTGTGGTGCCCCTGAGGCTTCAGTTGCCACAGAAGTAGTGCACCTCAGCCAGAGTATGGAAGAGGTCATCCACCGGTATGCACACAAAACACCTCAATTAGCAGCTCTCCACTGGGTCAGGGTTTGGTTCCATTAATGCCATGTATAGCCACCACTGGTGATGGTTCCTCCCTCCCCCTAATCCGACAGGGCCTGGGGGTGCAGTCTAGTTAGTTGGGGACAAGGGAGTTGGAAGGAGCAGTGGAGGAGTGAAGACCTGTGGTCTGGAGCTGGTGCAGCTCGACCCAGGTACAAGATAGAAGGGGTCCTAGAGACCACGGGAAGTGCGCCATACTCTTAAAGCCTCGTTCCACAAACGTATTGGAGTGGAGGTACTTGGTGCCAAACGGGGAGTGGTCCCTAGACCAGAGGATGAGGACATATTTAATACCAAAGTCAAACCCGCACACGAATCCGCTGGAAGGTGACCACATAGAACCAAAAGGGACTAGGCCTACAGGCTCCCCTTGTGAAGTATCTGTGGACTCCGGCTCAGGGCACTGTGTGCGTAGGCGCAGGACAGCCAGGTGAGAAGTCAACGCAAGAAGATGACCAGGGAAGGTACATAAGAAGGGTGCACCAGTCTTGACCTCCGAACTACTGGGGATCGACTGGAGCCCATCACTGTGAAACCCCAGTACTCCAAAGGCGGTCACTGACTAGTCGTGTTACCTTGGAACCTGCTAGTGAGTAAAAGCCTTGAGACTGCATCCCTGTGTCGCTCCGTTATTCGCCTGCACCCCCACCATCGCCTAATACTACCCCCAACCCTAGGGCTCAGCTCTACCTGTGGAGAGCTACACCAACCAAACTGCATCACCATCTGACCCGGGGGTCCCATCCCGCAGCGTCTGCTATCTCTGGCCGAGTACCACAGGTGCCGTCACGAACTATCACCCCATCATTATCATCCCCTTTACCTTTTACTGACACCACCGGGGTCACAGACGAGCCTTGCCACTGCAGCATCCCAGAAACAGAACTACGGCCCGGTAACGAGTAACCCCACGGCACCGATGCGGGCATCATATATATTATGCGCACACACACACACACACACCTCTCAATATTGAGCGCAAATTTGTGTAAATTTGTGTTAATGAGCACTTCTTTTGCAGAGATAAATCAATCCACCTCACAGGTGCGGCAGATCAAGATGCTGATTAGACACATGAATATTGCACAGGTGTGCCTTACGCTGGCCACAATAAAAGGCCACTCTAAAATGTGGAGTTTTACAGTATTGGGTGGGGGGAGGGGGTCAGAAAACAAGTCAGTATCTGGTGTGACCAGCATTTTCTAACGCAATGCAACACATCTCCTACACAGAGTTGATCGGGTTGATAATTGTGGTCTGTGGATTGCGGTCTGCTTTTCTTCAATGGCTTGCTAAGTTGCTGGATATTGGTGGGAACTGGCACACGCCATTATATACATTGGTCCAGAGCCTCTTAAACTTGCTTAATGGGTGACCTGTCCGGTGAGTACGCTGCCATGCAAGAACTGGGATGTTTTCAGCTTCCGGGAACCATGTAGAGATCCCTGCACCATGGGGCCGAGCATTATCAGATGCAACATGGGGTGATGGTCGTGGATGAGGCCCAACAATGGCCTCAGGATCTCGTCACGGGGTCTCTGTACATTCAAATGGCATCAATAAAATGCCCCTGTATTCGTTGACCATAACATACGCCGGCCCATACTATAACCCCACCATCATCATCATCATCATGGGTCACTATTCACAAAGTTGACATTAGCAAACCGCTCACCAACACAATGCCATACACACAGTCTGCCATCTGCCCTGTACAGTGAAAACCAGGATTCATCCGTGAAGAGAAACCTCTACAACGTGCCAAACACTACCAAATTTGCCTACTCAAGTTGGTTACTATGAACTGCAGTCATGTGGAGACCCCGATGAGGACCACGAGCAGTAGACGAGCTTCCTAAGATGGGTTCTGACAGATTGTTGCAGCAGCTGTCCGTGTGGCCGGTCTCAGACCATCTTGGAGGTGAAGATGCTGGATGTTGAGGTCCTGGGTTGTGTGGTTACACGTCGGCTGCGGTTGTGAGATCGGTTGGATGTGCTGATAATTTCTCTGAAACGCGTTTGCAGATGGCTTATGGTAAAGAAATGGACATCCAATTCACGGGCAACAGCTCTGGTGACATTCCTGCAGTCAATTACACGTTACCTCAAAACTTGCGACATATGGCATTATGCTGTGTGATAAATCTGCACATTTTAGAGTGGCCTTTTATGGTGGCCAGCCTATAGGCCACGTCTCACTAAGCGACATCGCTGATGAGTCATGGTTTTTGTGTCGCAACAGCGATCTCGCTGTGTGTGACATCCAGCAACGACCTGGCCCCTGCTGTGAGGTCGCCGGTCGTTGCGGAATGTCCTGGACCATTTTTTGGTCGTTGCTCTCCCGCTGTGAAGCACACATCGCTGTGTTTGACAGCGAGAGAGCAACGATCTGAATGTGCAGGGAGCCGGCTTCTGCGGACGCTGGTAACCAAGGTACACATCAGGTAACCAAAGGCTTTGCTTGGTTACCCGATATTTACCTTGGTTACCAGCGTCCGCAGCTTCTAGAAGCCGACTCCCTGCACATGTAGCCAAGGTACACATCGGGTAACTATAAGCAAAGCGCTTTTGCTTAGTAACCCGATGTGTACCATGGTTATCAAGCACATTGTCGTTACACGGGTCGCTGGTGGCTGATCTCTGATCGCTGTGGAGATCTGCCTGATTGACAGCTCACCAGCAACCATGTAGCGACGCTCCAGCGATTCCTGCCAGGTCAGATCGCTGGTGGGATCGCTGGAGCGTCGCTTAGTGGGACGGTACCTTAAGGTACACCTGTGCAATAATAATGTGTCTAATCAACATCCTGATATGCCACACCTGTGAGGTGAATGGATTACCTTGGCAAAGGAGAACTGCTCACTACATACGGTAGATTGACAAATTTATGAATATTTGAGAGAAAAAGGGCTTTTGTACTCAACGTCTTAGATCTTGGAGTTGAGCTCATGAAAAATGGAGCAAACACAAAAGTGTTTATATTTTTGTTCAGTGTGTATACACACACACACACACACACGACGGGCAATTGTCTCATCTTCTTAAATTGATAAAAATTGCTTGCTTTCCAACTTTAATCTTATTAAAAATTCTCTCCGTTCTCAATGACACGGACTTTTCATTTCTATGGTTCACCCCTGGTTGCCTAGGTTACCGGCCACCTCTGCAGTCTATCAGGAGGAGCTCCTGCTGCAAACCCAGAAACAGAAGGAGACACAAACCCTGGAAAGGATTTGTAGTTTTACATAGGACTACAGGTCACACATGGTCCCATCACAAATAATATCTGGGAGATCATACATGTCTGCATATAATGCAATGATGCCAAACGCTTTAAAATATATGAAAAGATAGAATGTAGCCATAACCCATTGTCGTCTGGGCTGGAATCAGCAGTCACTAAGTGTGCGACTCGTGTGTAAGTAGAGGGAGAGAACGATCGTATTACCCATCGTATCATCCCGTCACCCCCCCCCCCACCCCCCCAATAATAACAGGCCGGAAAACAAGCGCTGAACGACATGTGTATATATAGTTCCCTGGAGCTTGTTAGCAGAGATCGGCCCCTCTGAGTGCCCCATTACATCACTCCACTCAGAGGTCGGACCCCCCACCCATCACTAGGATCTAGACTAGGGACTGCTGGTAAATACACCTGTACTTTAGGGCACGTCAGTCAACAGAAAATGTTGCTTTTGTTATTTTTGGAGAAAAACTCCTTAAATAGAACCTGTCCAAGTCAGACCCTGTCCTGGGTGCATATTGCTAATCCCTGTATCTAGTAGCATAGATAAAAAGATCTTTAGAAAAAGTATTTCTAAAGATCCTTTATGATATGCTAATGAGTGCAGGGACTAGTCACAAGGGTTTTAGTTCCTGCGCTCATTCCATCCTCTTAGCATGCTCACTGGATAATGCTAACATGCTATTCAATGCCCATTGCCCAGCGTGATCTGTGGTGACACGTGTACCTGTGTCCGTAGTCACCACATCAGACGCCGTGCTTAGTCTCAGAGCGCATGATCAGACGTCCCTGTAATTCACTTCATGCACACTAGGAGTCCGGGTGTACTGGCTTCAGAGAGGTCTAGTGCGCATGACAAGAAGTGCCGGGACTTCTGATCATGAGCACTGCCTGGCCTCTGATGCAGGGACAATGGACACAGGTACACGAGTCACCGCTGATGACGCTGGTCAATGGGCATTTAATAGCACGTTCGTACTGGGGGCGTGCTACCATGCTAAGAGGGCGGAATGAACTCAGGAAGTAACACCCTTAGGACTAGTCCCCCTCGCTCATTAGCATATCATAAAGGATCTTTAGAAATACTTTTTCTAAAGATCTCTTTATCTATGCTAGTGCATACAGGGACATTTAGGCAGGGTTTAGCAATATGCACCCAGAACTGCTCATGGTTCTGGGTGGATATTACACCTGACAGGTTCACTTTAAAAAGAAATTCAACCTGCACAATCCTCTATAAAGTTCTCACTTTGAAAATATCCTGCTAAGAAGTTCTGAATCTCTCGTGCCGGGGACCAGATATTTACATTCATTACAGCAACAACTGTGCACTACATAAATGTCCCCAGTGGTGGCGCTAGAGGGAGATAAAACACCTGACTGATGGATTTTCCTGCAGCAGGACATCCTGTTAGAAGCTTACGGTCAGAGGACATAGGGATTGTCCAATGCCGACAACTCCGAGGGACATTCGGCATTATTACAGCTCACATATTGTGCAAGGTTATCTACATCCATCTAGAAGTGTCCTACTATGAATAAATAGACAAGTTCTCAGCCCCTGAATATACTGCTGAATGACCCGGGTGGGTTTCTCACTGGAGGTTTTCCTACCTCAGTATTTTGGACAGGTCAATAAACATTTGTGGGGTATCTGTGTTTGGGAATGTGGTGCTCTCTGTGATCAAAGTTGTTTTAGGCCAGGGGTAGATGGGCATAGATCATGGTCCATATACAGACCACAATGCCCGGACTGGCCGCAGGGATCCTGACCCAAACTCACTGTCTCATATGTTCCTAAGAGGGTTCAAATTTTGGTAGCAAGACCTTCCGTTCGTATACAGAACACAATGCCTAGATTCACTGAAGGTCTCTCAAACAAAAATTTGAAGCCACATCAGCACATGAGGCAGCGTGTTGGGTTAGGAGCCCTGCGGTCAGTCCAGCCATCGCGGTCTGTATATGGACCATAACATATGCTAGTCTGAATCCAGCCATAGCCATATTTGTAGGATCAAGTACTTGGGAATCGCAAGCCTCCAACCAGTGTTACTAGTACCTCATGAATTGTACCAATGTAGCACACCCCCAAACTAAACATCTTAAAAGGGGATGTCCACGACTTGGACAACCCTTACTCATTCCCCTCGTTCGCCCCCGTAACAGTAAATAAGCCTATACTCACCTCCAGGGAGGCCACGTTTCCAACGATGTCTGAAGTCGCGTTCCCGGGACATTGTTATAACGTGACATTGTTATAACACAAGCCACGCGACCAACCAGTGACGGCTTACTTCTCCCTGCCCTCAGACATTTGAGCATGATGTGAGCGCAGCACTGACTTCCTGCTTAAAATGTCCGAAGGCGCGGTGAAGGAAGCCAAAGCTGATTGTCACACAAGCCCCGCGACCAATGTCATGAGGGCCACAGGATGAGACTACAGACATCGCCGGAACTGCGGCCGCACCGTAGGGGAGTATGGGCTTATTTATTTTTACATGGCGAACAAGCAGAATGGAGTAAGGGTTGTTCAAGTAGTGGAGAACCCCGTTTAAAAAAAAAAAACAAACAAAAAACACCTTGATTAGAAGACCCCCTTTAAAAGTAACATTTGAATGCTTCTGAAAGTAAGGAAGATAGTTTCCATTCATTGACAACAAGTAGAGATCTTGAAAGTGGTGAGATATAGATAGAAAGTGACAATGACATTCTCCTCTGACTAAAACGCTCACGTTGAAACCCCTGTCTGATATTGATGCCAATGAAATTGGCAGGGAACACACTGATGAGTACGGAGGAATGGCGTTAGTCTAGGAGGATTATTTTTTTTACCCACCCCCCGGCTCCCCCACCTGCCTAGTACCGTTGAAGTTATCCGGTAAGGAACAATCCATTTAAGCTTGTGTGACTTTTCTCATGTTGTAGCGCGTGACTGGTTTGGTGGACTGGTGTGGTCCATCTAGTGACATCAATTTTGTGCTATTTCAGACAGAACATCTAAAAAGTTATGACCCAGCCATGGCCAATAGACACATCTATTAGCGGAGCCTTGAAATCACATGCTCTTCGAGAAAATGTCATCTTTGATTGTGCAGATAGATGGAATAATACATCAGTGCTAGGGCATACTCTCACATCCACAAGCTCCTTAGCCCCGTTGAAAATATAGCCAGAAGCCAAAATATGGAAGAGACCACAAAAAAGTTGGCATATGGGCAAGTAATAGAACGTCTCAGCCACCATACCGGTAGGGTGAGAACTGGGAATAGTAGCATAACATACAGCTGGAGTAGTCTTCATGAATATGCAGACATTATAAGCAACTCAGAAGTGTCAACATCCCCGAGCCAAACCGGCACCTCGTATATCCTGGAGATCCCCGGACACCACTGTGGTAATCCTCTACAACGCTCCTGGGAAATTCTGCTCACATTTTGAGAACTTGTAGTTGGACTGCACACAATTTATAAGCAGGGCTGTGGAGTCGGTAAGCCAAACCTTCGACTCCGACTCCTCAAATTCTCTTGCACCGACTCCGACTCCGGCTCCGACTCCGACTCCTACATATATTGCTTATAGTTAGGTGAAAAATTTATTGTAGTACATGAATATGTATGTGAACATCAGACATTTAATAATTTTTATGATACAATAATCAAGATATTTGGATAGAACATAAAATATATTTATTGGAATACAACTTTAGAACACAAAAAAACTGTAATAAATTGTAAATATGTAATACACTATGTAATATACAGTAGATTACATATATATCTTGTGTGTGTGTATATACACTGATAATATATATATATATATATATATATATATATATATATATATATATATATATATATATATATATATATTATATATATTACATATTTACAATTTATTAGTTTTTTTGTGTTCTAAAGTTGTATTCCAATAAATATTTTATGTTCTATCCAAATATCTTGATTATTGTATCATAAAAACAATTAAATGTCTGATGTTCACATTGTACTACAATAAATTTTTCACTTAAATATAAGCATTATACTAAATGTTGTTATTTAGTAAAATATTCAGCACATTCTGCATTGCACTCCTGTCCCCAATTTATTATATATTTTAGGAGTCGGAGTCGGTGCATTTTATACCGACTCCGACTCCACCAAAATGAGCTCCGACTCCGACTCCACGACTCCGACTCCACAGCCCTGTTTATAAGCACACTATGTAGGGACTACCAAATACTGTATACAGGCTGATGTTAAGGGACACACAAGACTCCGTTCATCAGTAGAAGCCTTGCGTGGACGGGTAGGACCTGAGCCAGCAGTGGACGTTGCGCGAGTTCTAGAACCTCTAAACTGTATTTCATGGATTACTGTTGATTATGTCGGGACTATTGACCGTAAGCAGCAGCCTGTAGTCTGCTGACAGATTCAACAGTAGATCATGGAAAACTTTCCAAAGCCTTTAAAATTTTAGTTTTTATCAGTTTTAGATAATGCTTTATAGATTTGCTAAGTATGTGTGTTTTTCAAGATCTCTAATTGCTGAAACTTTTATTGTCCACTGGATCAAAATCTGTCCTGGTCACGCGATGATCACACAGGTGCCGGTCCGTTACAGCACAGTGATAGAGACATTGTGTAACAAGCCCAACCCCTGGGTGTATCACATGACCAGGCAGAGGAAGGGTGGAAGAGAGGAAGGGTGGAAGAGAGGAAGGGTGGAAGAGAGGAAGGGTGGAAGAGAGGAAGGGTGGAAGAGAGGAAGGGTGGAAGAGAGGAAGGGTGGAAGAGAGGAAGGGTGGAAGAGAGGAAGGGTGGAAGAGAGGAAGGGTGGAAGAGAGGAAGGGTGGAAGAGAGGAAGGGTGGAAGAGAGGAAGGGTGGAAGAGAGGAAGGGTGGAAGAGAGGAAGGGTGGAAGAGAGGAAGGGTGGAAGAGAGGAAGGGTGGAAGAGAGGAAGGGTGGAAGAGAGGAAGGGTGGAAGAGAGGAAGGGTGGAAGAGAGGAAGGGTGGAAGAGAGGAAGGGTGGAAGAGAGGAAGGGTGGAAGAGAGGAAGGGTGGAAGAGAGGAAGGGTGGAAGAGAGGAAGGGTGGAAGAGAGGAAGGGTGGAAGAGAGGAAGGGTGGAAGAGAGGAAGGGTGGAAGAGAGGAAGGGTGGAAGAGAGGAAGGGTGGAAGAGAGGAAGGGTGGAAGAGAGGAAGGGTGGAAGAGAGGAAGGGTGGAAGAGAGGAAGGGTGGAAGAGAGGAAGGGTGGAAGAGAGGAAGGGTGGAAGAGAGGAAGGGTGGAAGAGAGGAAGGGTGGAAGAGAGGAAGGGTGGAAGAGAGGAAGGGTGGAAGAGAGGAAGGGTGGAAGAGAGGAAGGGTGGAAGAGAGGAAGGGTGGAAGAGAGGAAGGGTGGAAGAGAGGAAGGGTGGAAGAGAGGAAGGGTGGAAGAGAGGAAGGGTGGAAGAGAGGAAGGGTGGAAGAGAGGAAGGGTGGAAGAGAGGAAGGGTGGAAGAGAGGAAGGGTGGAAGAGAGGAAGGGTGGAAGAGAGGAAGGGTGGAAGAGAGGAAGGGTGGAAGAGAGGAAGGGTGGAAGAGAGGAAGGGTGGAAGAGAGGAAGGGTGGAAGAGAGGAAGGGTGGAAGAGAGGAAGGGTGGAAGAGAGGAAGGGTGGAAGAGAGGAAGGGTGGAAGAGAGGAAGGGTGGAAGGGTGGAAGGAAAAAAAGTGGAAAAAAAAAAAAGTTCTGACGATGTTTCGTGGCATACAGTGAAATTTGGCCACGTGACCAGTGTCGCAGCCATAGCCAAAATGGGCCACTGATTACATACACGAAATACAAATATTCTTGTTTGTCCCCACCCTTCCCCCTCAATTCCTGAATTTGGTGTGTGTGTGTGGGGTGGGGTGGGGTGGGGGGGCGGGGGGGGGGGTTTGAGGATAGAAACAAAAAAAAAAAAAAAACATGCAGAAGGAATTCCTTTTCCGTTTTTCTACTATCCTGACATTAGGCAGTACTACCACCCCCAAACATCCACAGCTCTGTCCCATGATGCTTATCCCAGCATGAGTCTTATCTCTTCTCCACCAGGGAATTCTCCGCTCTCTCAGTCCGGTTTCTCCCCTTTGCACCCCCATCTTTCCCTCCTTGAACAATTCTCTTGCTCGTCACACAAGATACTTGGAATTCTCCCAATTATTTAAATCCACAAGACTTCTGCCAATTCTCTCCCTGCCCCCTCCCCGTCCAACCTGCTGTGCAAAGCCTTTGCCTGAGGTTGCCTGTCACACCTCCCCCGTCTCAGCCCTATCTGTGTCACACAGACACTGCAGGAGAGGGATGATGAGCTTTCTAGTCAGTCGGTGCCACAGGGCAAACATGTAATATCATGAGGAAAAAGGGGAATTAGATGGAGGTAGTCCATCATATTATGGAGACATGGGCACAGGAGGAAGCCACAGCTCGTGGCTCGGAGCAGCAGAGCCGTCCACTGTGGAAGGACTTCTGTATCAACCCCGTGATAGCACAGTGCGGGGGCGGACATATGTACTTTTTACCAATGTACAGAAAAAAAAAGAAAAAATGACCGAGTGAAGACCCTTGAGGGAGCTGGTACAGTGGCAGAGGAAGGGGCAATGATACTCTTCACCCTCATTGATATCACAGCAAACTACACCTTATACAGATACATACCTCAACAACGATATTGGCATGGCAGGTCAATACGGCCTACCTGATGCGTTTTGGAACAAGCGCCAAATCTATCTCCATTGCCAGGAAAGCTTCCTGACAAGCCCCATTATTACCACAAACAAGAACAGGACAGCGAGAATTGCTTAAAGTTCATAATATCGAAGCAAAATAGTCATGTTCTTAAAAGGGAACCGGTCACTCTACTCATGCCGCCCAAAGCAGGGGCAGCCGGAGGCCAAAACACTCCGACGTTTGAGAGGAAACAGTTTGAAGATCCAACACCGTAGGGAGAGACTAGGCTAGTCCGGAGCGGCCCTCGGCTGGATTCTTCCCACATCACTTGAGGTGATTGATGGTTCCCTAGCTAAGTACACACATGGTGGAGACCTGTCAATCATCTGGAGCGGCACCGGGCAGGCTAGTCTCGTCTTTCCATATGGTCTCCGGCCATAGTTTTAAACTAATAGCGCATTATATAAATATATAATATAATATAATATTATATAAATATATAATATAATATAATATTATATAAATATATAATATAATATAATATTATATAAATATATAATATAATATAATATTATATAAATATATAATATAATATAATATTATATAAATATATAATATAATATAATATTATATAAATATATAATATAATATAATATTATATAAATATATAATATAATATAATATTATATAAATATATAATATAATATAATATTATATAAATATATAATATAATATAATATTATATAAATATATAATATAATATAATATTATATAAATATATAATATAATATAATATTATATAAATATATAATATAATATAATATTATATAAATATATAATATAATATAATATTATATAAATATATAATATAATATAATATTATATAAATATATAATATAATATAATATTATATAAATATATAATATAATATAATATTATATAAATATATAATATAATATAATATTATATAAATATATAATATAATATAATATTATATAAATATATAATATAATATAATATTATATAAATATATAATATAATATAATATTATATAAATATATAATATAATATAATATTATATAAATATATAATATAATATAATATTATATAAATATATAATATAATATAATATTATATAAATATATAATATAATATAATATTATATAAATATATAATATTATATAAATATATAATATTATATAAATATATAATATTATATAAATATATAATATAATATAAATATATAATATAATATAAATATATAATATAATATTATATAATATAATATATATTATATAATATTATATTATATAATATTATATTATATAATATTATATTATATAATATTATATTATATAATATTATATTATATAATATTATATTATATATTTATATAATATTATATATTTATATAATATTATATATTTATATAATATTATATATTTATATAATATTATATATTTATATAATATTATATTATATTATATATTTATATAATATTATATTATATTATATATTTATATAATATTATATTATATTATATATTTATATAATATTATATTATATTATATATTTATATAATATTATATTATATTATATATTTATATAATATTATATTATATTATATATTTATATAATATTATATTATATTATATATTTATATAATATTATATTATATATTTATATAATATTATATTATATATTTATATAATATTATATTATATATTTATATTATATTATATTATATATTTATATAATATTATATTATATATTTATATAATATTATATTATATATTTATATTATATTATATTATATATTTATATAATATTATATTATATATTTATATAATATTATATATAATATATAATATATAATATATAATATATAATATATAATATATAATATATAATATATAATATATAATATATAATATATAATATATAATATATAATATATAATATAATATAATATAATATAATATAATATAATATAATATAATATAATATAATATAATATAATATAATATAATATAATATAATATAATATAATATAATATAATATAATATAATATAATATAATATAATATAATATAATATAATATAATATAATATAATATAATATATATATATATATATATATATATATATATATATATATATATATATATATATATATATATATATATATATATATATATATATATATATATATATATATATATATATATATATTATAGGCTATGAAACGAGTGTTTATACCGGTCTGTAATTGTGCAGCCAGTTTCATGCAGACTGTGGTTTGGTGGCCTTTAAATATATTTGGCCCAAGTAATTGTCCACATACAGATACTGGGGTGACGGAGTAAACATCATGAGCAAATCCCTTCATGTATGACAAAAGGGCATTTGAGGAACTCCAAAAGAAAATAACCCCTTTATTACAACAGAGTAAAGATGACTAAATGCATTCAAAGCTAGAATCAAAAATTGCTAAGAAATTCCCACACAAAAACCCACCCACCTTCACCAAAATTGGAGATTCTTTTGTAGATTGATTGAATCCAGTAGAAAGCACATGACCACCATTTTGTTAGGTTTCCCTTTACAGCTAACAAGGGGGTTAATAGGGAACCTGTCACCAGATTTGTCCCCTATAAGCTGCGGCTACCACCAGTGGTAGAATACTGTATATAAGAGTCCAGGCCATGCTATATAATGTAAAAAATATTTATTATACTCGCCTAGAGGGCACTCCAGTCCGACGGGCGTTGCTGCTCTCCGGTCCAGTGCCTCTTCTCTGCTGCGATCTCCGTCCTAATATTCAGTCCAGGGTGCCATTACGTTCCTGCACAGGCGCACTTTGATCTGTCCTGCTGATGGCAGATCATCATACTGTAATGCGCAGGCGCGAGGAAAGGGTAAAGAACACAGGCGTATGCGCACTACAATACTTTCATCTTCCCTCAGCAGGGCAGATCAAAATGCGCCTGCGCAGGACCTCATGCCGGCCTGAGAGGATGACGTAAGACATGTCATGCACACAGGCCTCAAAAAAAGGGAGGACGGAGAACACCACGGAGAGGAGGCGCCGGACTGGAGAGGAGCAACACCCATCAGACAGACCCCTAGGTATTATAAAAGTGTTTTTTTATGTCATACAGAGTGGCCTGGGCTTTTATATACAGCTTTCCAGAATAATGTATATAAGGACTCACTGGTGGTGGCTGCAACTCATAAGGGAAAAACCTGATGGCAAGTTCCCTTTAAAGAGGTAAATGATCCTCTCCTCACCCCTCGCCTGTCCGCCGTCTCAAGTCTCCTCCGTAGCGCCTCCGGTGCCGATACGGCAGCACATGAAGTCGCCAAGTCAGTGCTGAAGAGTAAAGACCAGAAGGGAGAGAGTAGAAATTGGAATGTGCAGGGAGATGTGGCAGCTGGTCAGGGGGAAGGTGAGGAGAGTACAATTTTACATTTTTATAACGCCTTGCACCGGCAATCAGGGAACACTTGATTTGCACTGAATGAATTCAAACAATAGAATTTCCAGTCCAAATTTGAGTGAATATGCAGAATTTGATGTTTTAGTACACTGAGGTCTCAAATTGTAGAGGAGGAAAACGAGACCAGCATCACAGATGGGACCTTCCTAATCCGACGTTGTGGTTTCCTTTTCCTTTGGTAACCTCCACAAAGTGCTCTGCAGGTTTCACCATTCACTCTCACCATGGTCAGGCCCGGTGTGCTGCAAGAGCCCTCAAGATTTATACTTCGGGTTACTAAAAATTCACTTTTGCAGTTTTGTTTGTTACTTCTCGAACTGGGCCTGGCATCCATGTGCTCTACAGTCTTGTGTGCCACCAAGAAGCTAAACCCGATTCTTCGAGCCTGGTGATTCCATAGGGCAATTCTTTATTAACAGTGAAAAAAACCCCAAAAAATTAGAATGGCAAAAAAGGACCACACACATGCTGCACCACCCACCGTAAAAAGCAGGGTAGCAGGAACTCCACCTTTCTAAAACCTGTGGGGGGGGGGGGGTCTCAGAAGTTGGCTTCCTGCTGATAGGATTTTTATAACCGGTCATAAACCTGCTGCCACCTCAGCAGTGATCAAGTGAGGCCTGCATACTGTACATAAGATAAAGCACAAATCATAGCTAGAAGAAAAAAACCAAAAGCATAAAACCAGAAATAAAAACGGGATAGGACGACATTAACTCGCTGGTCAGGTGCCCACACGCATTTATGGTGGAGTGCGAAAGGGTTGTCCAAGAATTTTTGAACGTTTGCACATAGGAAGTAATCTTGGACAACACCTTTAGGCAATCCCAATAGTTTTACTAAACTGGCCATTGATGTAAAATAATTTTTAGTCAACAGTCAAGATCTAATATTATATCTAGAATCCACCAAATATTATGCACAACCTCATTTGTGTCTCCAAAATAATTCTGACCCATCAAGGCATGGACTATACGTAATCTTGGAAGGGCTTGTGTCATCTGGTACTAAGACGTAGGAAGCAGATCGTTAAAAATCCTATAAAGTTATGAGGTGGACTCTTTATAAATCATCTCACAGATGCGTATTTGGATTAAAAGGGTTGTCCACTACCTGGACAATGCCTTCTTAAAATGAAGCAGGGCCCAATGTAAAATAAAAACAGCATATACCCCCCTTCCACCACCCCCTCATGGACTGGAGCAGTTTCAGAGATGTTGTTTCTATGTCCACCAGAGCTCACACCTTCCTTGGACGTCCGACTATCATCCAAGGGATGTGCTACTAATTGTTAGGTCACGTGAGCCTTGGAAGACCTGGTGGTGCAAACACCACTGGAACAATGCCGGTCTGGGAAGAGTAGGAGTTGTTTTTATTTTCACTGGGGCCCTGTTACACTTACAACTAGTGATGGATGAGTGTGCTCGCCACTGATTGTTACTCGATCTAGAGTATGTTTTTCAGACAACTCGAGTACAACTGAAGTCAATGGGAAACTAGAGCATTTTCAAACTCAAGCTCGCGGCTCGATCAAGTAACAAGCTGTGGCGAGCATGCTCGCCCATCATTACTTACAACTACATGGACAACACCTTAAGATCTTGGAAATTTAGAGCCAAAATCCTTTAGAAAAGGACTGAGAAACATGACAATCTGGCATGGGGGCACTGTCATGAAGAAAAGTACATGGTTTGTGCAATAATTAGGTAGGCTTAAAATTTACATCCACATGAATGCCACGAAGCAAGGTTGCCGCAACAGAACATTGCTTAAAACATCAGACTGCCTCCGCCGGCTTGGTCGTAGTGCATTTAGGCACAGCATGATTTATCAGACCAGGCAACCTCTTCTCTATGTCCCAATTCTAATGTTCACAAAGCCATTGTAGATGCGGACAGGGTCAGCAAAGTCAATTTTACTGGTCTGCAGCTACGCAGGTCCATACACAGCAAACCAAGATCGGGAACCCTTCTATTCTAAGCCAGAAGGCGGCTTTTTGAAATGTGCTCCAGTAACTCTTGTAGCTTCCAATCCCTATGCTCATCAATGAGCCGTTGGGTTTCCATAAACCCCCATCCTGGTCCTACGGTTGTCATTCCCTGACTTGCCACAAGACCTGCCATTTTGGAGATACTCTGACCCAATCATTTAGTTATAAAAATTAGGCCTTATAAAACTTTCTTGTACTTTTAAAGGAGAGAATGAATAATGATTAGGACAGGTGCGATATACACTACTCTATATATACTACTCACAAAATGTTAGGGATATATGATTTTCAGGATAATCCTAAGATGCCCTCTAACTTTTTCAGGAGAGCTTAATATGAACTTCTCTAACCTTTTGGACGCACATGTCCAACTGTTCAGTGTTTCAGTGCTTCTTGCAGAACTTGCTGTTCTCCAACAAGGATCTTAATGGCAAAATTCCCATCAGGTGTTTGATCCATAAATTTCCCAATACATTTCTGGGTTCAAATTTGAATTGGTATTAAACAGTCCTCATCATGCTGTTCACATTTTGACCTGAGACCAACATGATACCTAACAATTGATCAGCAGGACTGCGCCATTACGAGGCTTCAAGCAGGATGTTCTCAGACAGAAGCGGCCACTGAGTGTCATCAGCAGGTTGTAACAGAGATACAGAGAGACTGGAAGAGGACGACCTTTGGACAGATCCTACACTGATGACCACTTATTTGTGAACAATGCACTTCGGGAGCTCAATAGAGAAAAAAAAAAAAATATATAGTGGGTTAAATTGCTCACGATGCAAATATGTGAAACTGTCATTAAGGGAAAAAAGTGCCTTTCACCTGTTGACCCACAGGACATGCACAAATAGAAAAAGATTGGCACAAAATGCAGAATAAAAGTTTAAAATTAATGTTTAATTCAATCAATAAAAGCCACAAACCGTAGACATTACATCTTATATGTGTCGAGCGCACACTGTGCTCAACATTTGAAACTGGATGATGAATGCCACACAACTCCACGCACATTTACGGAAGATGAGAGGCACCTGTCACGTCAGACCATTCAAAACGGTTTATATGAGCATGATCTGAGTGCTAGATGACCTGCAATGTACCTGAACACATCACCAACCACAGGAGTAGTCTACGCTGGACGAGGGACCAGTGGGCCTAAGTGCTATTCACTGATGAAAGTTGTGAGCAGAAATGATGGCTGCCAACAATGTTGGAGACGTCAAGGAAAGCGCTCTGCATCAGCCACTCTTGCCACCAGATGAGTCTTTGGTGGTGGTGGTGGGGTTACAGTGAGGGCAGGTGTGTCTAGTCAATACAGAACTTCCCTACACTTTGTGACTGGTACAGTGAGTGACAGCCCCTACTACTGAAATAACCTCAATAATCCAGTCATTGTGCCTCTGCATGAACAGTACAGGCCTAATTTTATCTTCATGGACAACAATGCTCCAGCTCATCAAGGTCGCATCATTAATGAACGGCTGCTGGAGACCGGGAGATCTCAAATGGAGCAGCTGCACTTTCTCTACACCTGATTCCCATAGAAAACTTATGGGATCAGTTGAGTTCTCCGTGTAGAGGTCGTAACATTGTACCCCTGGGCCTCACTGACCTTAGGGCCACACTCAAGTAGAGTGGGATGTCATGGCTCAGCAGACAATAACTCCACTTGTGACCAGCAGGAGTCATCATTGTCAATGGTAATTTATCCTCAAGGCCACGTGACAAGCTATTGAGACACTGACATTTTTGGGGGGTATACCCACCACTGTTGTTGGCTTTTGTTTCAGTAAATAGTCTAAGATGAGGAAATCACCATTACATGCTTCTACTTAAGGCCCTAATTTCATGATAAAATATCACAGTAGCGTGAACTTTTTACCTTTTCCATAAATTTCACCGGAAAGCCAAGCATCCTTAACTTTGTGAGCAGTGCATCTTCCACCCATGGGTGCGACCCAGCAGAAATCTGTAGACACCAAGTCATTTTGCCTTGGCCTCCCGATGCGAAATGAAAATACCCATCAGCCAAAATAATCATGTGGCAAAGAGGTCCTCTAGCCGCCATTTTTTCCCACGGACATGCACGCTTGGGAAGAGAGGAATAAGCCACTTTCAGGAACCTTTTGCCACTTCACATCTTCCTTGGGATTGAAAGTTTGGCCACGTTGAATCATGGCTGATCCCATTACCTCACCCTCCCATCCCAAACATACAGTGCTGAGAGGAAAGTCAGGGTTACCCACCACACACACACACACACACACACACACACTAAAGGGTTCAACTGGTCTTTCTGATTTTGGGGTTTAAGTGGAAAGCCATCCCAATTTTTAGGGTCACGTTTCCACTCCTACTTTTTGCTTCTATTATATGAACTTTTCAAAAAGGGACTGTCCACTTGTTGACCGATATCTGTCCCCATGGTCACCAGATAAACCTATTGACTAATGAAGATAATATTGGTTAACGGATTGGATGATCAGTGTTCATTTCACTGAGGATCATGACCAAAAAAAAAAAAAAAAAAGAGCATCCAACTTCTATCGTCAACTTCACCACTGTCACCGGTGACTCGTGTTACCCGCTTCGTCTGGAAATCCCCTTTTAGTTGAAGTGTTGACAACCTAGAACTTTCTTGTGACAAATGTGGAAGTTCATCGTGTTCACCCTTGTGACACACGTCATCACTGCTCTAACCCCATGTTAAACTGGTCATGGTGGTGGGGGATACGAAGTCCTTCTAGCCCTTCCCAGAAGAATCTGGAATGTAGTGCCAGCTGCTCAACATCATGGTCTCATCATTTGGGAACGCAACTCTAAAAAAAAAAAAAAAAAAAAAACAACCCTAAAATGCATCGAAAAGGCAATTTTTGAAAAAGAATAAAAATGTGGGAAATACTAAGATAGCTCATGAGTAATCTAGGAGTAGAAATTTAGGAAACATGTCACCAATAAAAAGGCAGCAAAAATTTCAGCCCTAACCTTTTATGTATGGAATTCCGCATGTATGGGAATTAGGCGTGGCGGACACACTAGGGTATTCCTTGGTTTATATAGGGGGCACCAAGGGAAAAAAAAAAAAAAAAAAAAAAAAAAAGTGTGAAAACCCTCATACAAAAAGTCTATCCATATACGGAGCAAAATATAAAGCAGCTATGGCGTTTCCAAGCCCGAGGAATTCACATGAAAAGGCTCCTTCTATCTGAGAATCTATAGCTATTTCCAGAATGATGACCGCCCACATTATTTCCCCGAAGACAACAAAAATCCACGAGTCCTATCCGCGATATAGAAGGGGCTCGAAGTGTAGGTTATTTTTGTTCCTAGCAGCAGTGTTTCCCTTTTAAGGCCTGAAGTACGTGTCTATTATGTGTGCTTTATAAAGCTGCGTGGTAATACAAGAAACCGCAAATATACCATGCCTGCTCACCTAAAGTTAGCCATACATATCCATGCAAAAAAAGAGCCTAAAAGGAATGTCCTAAACCCCACTGGACAGACTGCACGTTACCTTCCTTGGCTGCTCTTCCACCTGTAGTAGAACTTTTAGTGCCCAATGTCTTTGGTGCCAGGAATAGAGATAATCCCAACACAATTGTACCTAAAAGAATAAAGTGCTTCCCTTCATTCAGGAGTGGGCCCTTGTTTTGTTTTTTTTTCCTGTTTTAAATTAATGGGTAGCCTTGTTTTTAACTGGCTTAAATTGAGTATTGTCAGATGCAAAAAAAAAAAAAAAAAAAAGATAAAATCCGTTTGACATGAAAAGTGGACAATCCCTTTAAGCAGGGTTTACACAAGGAATTTTTCACACATCCTAACCCAAAACTAAATATAAAAAAAAAATAAAAAAATAAACATAGCAAATAGTAAGGAGCGGGCACTACCATGCTTGGGTGCTCAGTACTCGTAACTAGTGATGAGTGAGCACTGCCATGCTCGGGTACTCAGTACTCGTTACTAGTGATGAGCGGGCACTACCATGCTCGGGTGCTCTGTACTTGTAACTAGTGATGAGCGAGCACTACCATGCTCGGGTACTCAGTACTTGTAACTAGTGATGAGCGAGCACTACCATGCTCGGGTACTCAGTACTCGTTACTAGTGATGAGCGAGCACTACCATGCTCGGGTACTCAGTACTAGTGATGAGCGGGCACTACCATGCTCGGGTGCTCAGTACTCGTAACTAGTGATGAGCGGGCACTACCATGCTCGGGTGCTCAGTACTAGTAACTAGTGATGAGCGAGCACTACCATGCTCAGGTGCTCTGTACTCGGAGCTAGTGATGAGTGAGCACTACCATGCTCAGGTGCTCTGTACTCGGAGCTAGTGATGAGTGAGCACTACCATGCTCAGGTGCTCTGTACTCGGAGCTAGTGATGAGTGAGCACTACCATGCTCAGGTGCTCTGTACTCGTAACGACACAGTCAAACACTCGGAGTTGTGTACCGAGTATAATGGAATCAATGGGGAACTACTTAATTTTCCGGAAAATCTCCCATTATACATGGTACAACCCATCCGAGCGTCCAACTGCTTTTTACGAGTAATGAGCATGGTAGTGCTCGCTCATCATTAGTTACAAGTACCGAGCACCCAAGCACGATAGTGCTCACCCATCACTAATTGCAAACTAAAGGATTGTCAAGCAGTTTACCTGCAAACGTAAATCTTGCAGTACTATGATAAGGAGAAATTAGTTTGAAGGCTTTATCCCACAAGTAATGTTTCATACCAAAAGTCCTGCTTAGAGTACGCCTCAGTGTTTCTTGCATAACAACCTTTATATTTATTTTTTTGCGGTTCTACTGCTTATCAGTGCTGCTAGTGGCAGCTTCTGAATGTAAATCAGTCTCCTTCTCCCTCTGGCAGCTGACAATACAATATCTCCTTCCTTCCCCTGAAGGTCAGAAAGAGGCTAAGTTCACATCACAATTGTGAAGTATGAATTGTGTATATCCAGGGAAAAAAAAACAAAACCACACCTTCTAAAAAGGCCAAAATAGCACCAGTGTGACTATGCTCGTTTGGCCGACAGCTATAACTTGTCTCACCCAAACATCTGTCAGGAGAGAGATTAAAGGGTCACATATACATAAAATAGTTGTCTGAAATTTGAGAGTCTGGACGGAAATAATCTAAAAAGAAGGCGAGGATGCCTTATTTTATACACACACACACAAAAAAAAAAAAACAGTATTGGCTATGCGGCCATATGCAGTGATAATATTCACATAGAACAACTTTTCTGTGGGGAGAGTGACTGAGCACGTGTGTCCTCCTGCACGCTGTTCATCTGGTGGACGTGCACATTGATATAGAGGTTGAACACCAGGTGGCGCCATAGCATGCAACATTTTATGGTAAATATTGGCAATTTTACAAGCTCTATTCAATAAAATATGATATTTAGAAGGTGCAGAGTCTAAAGCTGGGTTCACACTAAACGACAGCAACGTCGCTGTTACGTCACCATTTTCTGTGACGTAGCAGCGACCTTGTAAGTCGCTGTTATGATCGCTGCTTAGCTGTCAAACAGCAGCCGAAGCAGCGATCATAACGACAGTGCTGCAACATGTGCAGAGAGCAGGGAGCCGCGCACACTGAGCGCTGGCTCCCTGCTCTCCAAGCTACAGTACACATCGGGCTAATTACACGATGTGTACTGCAGCTACATGTGCAGAGAGCAGGAGCCGGCACTGGCACCGTGAGAGCGGCGGAGGCTGGTAACGAAGGTAAATATCGGGTAACCACCTTGGTTACCCGATTTTTACCTTGGTTACAGCTTACCGCAGCTGCCAGATGCCGGCTCCTGCTCCCTGCTCGCTTCATTTCGTCGCTCTCTCGCGGTCACACACAGCGATCTGTGCGTCACAGCGGAAGAGCGACGACCAAAAAAATGAAGCTGGACATTCAGCAACGAGCGGTGACCTCACAGCAGGGGCCAGGTCGTTGCTGGATGTCACACACAGCGACGGGACGTCGCTGCATACGTCACAGAAAATGGTGACGTAGCAGCGACGTCGTTGTCGCTGTGTGTGACACCACCTTAAGAAATAAAGACTATACGCAAGAACCTCTAAGGCTGTGTGCACACGTTGCGTTTTTTACCGCGGAAACGCTGCGTTTAGAACCGCAGCGTTTCAGTGGCAAATTGCATGCGTTCAGCTTTCCCAGCAAAGTGTATGAGAAAGCCGAAAAATCAGTGCACACGCTGCGTTTCTAAACGCAGCGTTTTGGATGCCAAAAAAAAAAAAAAAAAAAAAAAAAAATCGGTGCGGAAAGAAAAGCAGCATGTCACTTTTGTGCGGTGTGGCTGCGTTCTCTCCCCCATTCAATCAATGATGCGGGTCAGAACGCAGCTACACCGCAGGGAGCTGCTTTTTTGTTGCGGTCCGCGGGCTGTCGGCATACAGAACGCAGGCATTTACCTGGAAGTGAGGTCAAGAGGTTTCTGTGGACCTCACTTCCTGGCAAAGTCCTGGAAAGCCCCCGGTGTCGCCAAAGTGCCCACCCCGACCCCCGACCCCCCTCCCGAAAATCCAACATGGCCCGCGCGCACAGTAGCGCACCGGCCGCCCTGCTCCTATGATTTCTGTCGCATGTGCCTTGAGACATGCGACAGAAAAATGCCCCAGGCCCTGCCTGGTCACCCCCTATTCCCCCCGGTATTCCCCCTTACCTGTCCGGTCGCAGCGCTGATCCCCGCGGCCCCCTCCTCCTTCTCAGCAGACGCCGGTCAGTGCGCTCACATGTGCAGAGCAGCCGACAGCCAGCACTGTGTTCAGAGAGCTGTGCTGGCTGCTCGGCAGTCTGCAGCTGTGACCCGGGGAGAGTGGGTGCAGATTTTTGGCACCCACTCTCCTCAAATGGAGGGTCTGCCCTCCTAGAAAATGGGGGATACGTTCCCTGAACGTGCCCCCATATTCTAGAAGGTCCAGAGGCGACGTCCAAATGGATTCCTCCGGACCCATTTTTTTAAAAATTTTTTGATTAAATTGGAGAACAAGGGAATGATTTGGGGAGTGTTTTTTCTAATAAAAAATTTGTCATTTTTTTTTGCTTTTGTTTACTGTCAATTACTTATGTCTGGTATCTGATAGACGCCGTGACATCACTAATTGCTGGGCTTGATGCCAGGTGACATTACACATCTGGTATCAACCCCATTTATTACCCCGTTTGCCAACGCACCAGGGCGCGGGATGAGTTGGGGCGAAGCGCCAGGATTGGCGCATCTAATGGATGCGCCACTTCTGGGGCGGCTGCGGCCTGCTATTTTTAGGCTGCGAAGAGTCCAATAACCATGGCTCTTCCCACCCTGAGAATACCAGACCCCAGCTGTCAGCTTCACCTTGGCTGGTGATCTAATTTGGGGGGACCCCACGTTATTTTTTTTTTTTAATTCTTTATTTATAAATAAAAACAAAAAGCCTGGGGAGCCCTCCAAATTGATCACCAGACAAGATGAAGCTGCCAGCTGTGGTTTGCAGGCTACAGCTGTCTGCTTTACCCTGACTGGCTATCAAAAATAGGGGGGACCCCACGCCATTTTTTTCATTGGTTTTTTTTGGATAAATACTAAGCTAGGCACCCTTTAGTGCCACATGAAAGGTACTAAAGGTGCCAGCGTAGAATATGCAGGCAGGGGTGGGACGTTATATATATTTGACATCCATTCATCCATTGACGCTTTTTAGGCTGTGTGTCCACAATCAGGGTTTGCAGCGTTATGGGCGCAGAGTGTTTTCCCTGCGTCCATAACGCTGCGTTGTGCAGTAGAAGCACAGTGGAAGGATTTTTGGAGATCCCATGCCCACTGTGCTTCTTTTCTCCGCAGCATAAACTGACCGGTGGCGTGGCTTCCCGAGCCTCAGCATGTCAATTTATGCTGCGGAGATGAGAGTGTTCTCTGCACGTAGGAATAGAGCTAAAGTCTACAGCAGCCTGAACCCAAATCGTGGGCATGGGCAGCTGCAGGAAGGCCGACACTGTGTACTAGACGCCGTGTCGCTGGATCATGGCCACATAGCCTTAGGCCTGTTTGACACGTCAGTGATTCTGGGACGTTTGTGCTTTTTTTTTTTTAAACGTACCAGAATCACTGACATACGCAGACCCATTATAATGAATGGGTCTGCTCACACATCAGTGATTTTTCACTGCACGTGTTTCCGTGCGGCGTACCCGCGTGTGCGTGATTGCTGCACGGAGACATGTCCATTTTTTTCTGGCATCACTGATGTTCCACGGACCACGCAGTGGTGTGGTCCGTGAAACACGTGCCAGAAAAAAACGTGCTTTTAAAATAAAAATCATTTTAACTCACCCGGCGTCCAGCGATGTCCTCTGCAGCCCGTGCAGCCTGCTACTTCTGAGCCTGCTCATTATTGTCGCGCATATTCATGATGCGCGACACAGCCGACGCGGAAGCAGCTGCTGCGGGGGTAAGCACCAGCCGGATGCTGTACTGCGGGAGCGATCAGCACCATGGAGAGCGGGAGCGGGTGAGATGATTACTGAGTGCAATCACGGGCCACGGAGAACGGAGCCCGGATTGCACTTAGACAACCCACGTGTGCCGTGATTCACGGCACACGGAGGGACATGTGCATGTTTTACACGCCAGTGAAAAACGTCAGTGTTTTTCTATGACGTGTGAAACGGGCCTAAAATTGAGAATATTGTTGCTACAGCAACATTTTGGGTGAAGTAGCTGTGGATTCAAAATGCTTAATATACTCCTGAATAAAATCCTTGAGGGGTGCAGATTCCAAAATGGGGTCACTTGTGGGGGTTTTCTGACGTATAGGTACCCAAGGGGCCCTGCTAATGTGACATGGTGCGCGAAGTTTATTTCAACTTTTCCAAAATTCAAATGGTGCTCCTTCCATTCCAAGCCCTCCCATTTATCCAAACAGAATGTGGAGAAGGAAATGACATCACAGGTTTTTTTTTCCAAAGGTCTGTGTTCAACCAACTTTATTAACACTGACAAGTCTTAAAAAAACGCACCTAAAAAAACGCATGAAAAACGCATGCGTTTGATGCGTTTTTCTCAAAAAGCATTGTTTACAATTCTCCCCTTTGCCAGAGGGTGCGTTTTTTTCCGCGCTGAAAAAAAAGCAACGTGTGCACATAGCCTAAATCTGTGGCACAACACAGGTAAGCGTGGACAAGTACAAACATTACAGGGTGTGTGTAAATGTTAACCTACCGGCTAATCATTGATAAACATCAGGAGGTCTTGGAGAAGGTATAAAGCTAAAGGCCCAGTCACACACAACGACTTACCAGCGATCCCGAAAACGATGCGACCTGATAGGGATCGCTGGTAAGTCGCTGGGAGGTCGCAGGTGAGATGTGTCACAGTCAGATCTTACCAGCGATGCAGGAACGATACAGGTCACAGTTGCGACCTGTATAACGATCTCAGCAGTCACTGTGACCCTGTCACACAGTGTCAAACACAGCGATGGGTCCTGCCCAGCAGGATATTGCCTTTGAAGCAAATGGCCTGGACCATTCTGCAACGACTAGAGATCTCGCAGCAGGGGCCTGATCGCTGGTAGGTGTCACACATAACAAGATCGCTAACGGGATCGCTACTGCGTCACAGAAACCGTGACTCGGCTGCGATCTCGTTATGTGTGACAGTACCTTAACAGTTCCCCTCCCCAGGAGGTAAGGAGTAAACCTGTATGGGTGCCAGGGATTGCTGATAAATATTTAGAGAGGAACCATTTGATAAACCTGTACAAATGGATACGTTGGCAAAAAAAAAAAAAAAAAATGGAGTAGTTACGTTAAACACGAATATGATCTGTCTTTTCCGAGGACTTCTAGAAACGTCCACCAAGAACAAATTAGAAATCTGTAATATAAGATGTCATGTTCTAATAAAGCTGTATACCTGGCAGCAAACAAAGCAGTAATTAACATTGCTGTAGAGCAAGTCAACAAGAAGGTAACTAGAGGTCATGACTCAACGGCTGAGATGACGCAAATAGCCGAAAGGCCAAGCAGACAAGGTGCTCTGTGGACAATCGCATGTCCCCATCACTGAACTTTAGCAGTCTTGTAAATGCAAAAAAAAAAAGGGACAAGTCGTCTTTTTTTAAACATTTGACTCCAGGAAAAGCTCCAACTCCCTCCTTCACAAAGACTTATTTGCCCAGGAAATTAGGGCCTCACTTCAAAAGCAAGACTATTTTTCGGCATTGGCTGAGACACCGAAGGGGTTTGGCTAGGCTTTTGAACTGAGTTATGGTTGACCATAACCGGCAGTGGATATTTTAAGTACCCCTTTGTCCTGAAGCATTTATCGGTACGGGAGACTTAAGAAATAAAATTATGTAGACCTCTTGGCCCACGGGGAAGGAAGGAGACCATGAAAAAAGCCCAGAGAACTTGACCTGAAGATTCTACAGAGTAAAAGTAACCAATGGTTTGACTTCTTCCCAGACAATCATTGGGGGCTAATAGGGTCCAAACCCACCAAAATACTGATCCAATTACTGGCCGAGGATCTAAAAAGGTAGATGCCATTACAGCAGGCTTAAGAAATAAACTATGTAGACCTGTTGGCCCACTGGAAGGAAAGTGGCCATGAAAAAGCCTAGAGAACGTGACATGAAGATTCTACAGAGTAGAAGTAATCAATGGTTTGACTTCTTCCCAGATAGTCAATGGGGTGGGGCTGGGGGGGTCCAAAACCACCCCCAAAATACTGATCCAATTACTGGCTGGGGATCTAAAAAGGTAGAAGCCGTCATACAGATATAAAAATTCAAAAATCTATTTTTGTAGGAATATTTTTACAATCTGTACAACCCACAAGAAAGTAATAAATATCAGCAAGTAGAGGGCAAGAAGTCCTCAGAAGCTACTGATCAGTAGCTGCTATTGACCTGGACAGACATTTCTCAATCCGTCACCAAACAAGAAGGATTATGTGATCTTTACACATTGAAACCAGGCAGCTATTCCTGCTACTAGTCTTGTGATTTCCATATGAAGTGGAAGAGTTCTCTAGTACCTGCCTTTAAAAAGGAGTATTCTCAAGTTTCAAATTTAACCCTTAGTCCACGGATAGCTGATAACTTCCCGATCCCTGGGACTCCCACCAATCCTGAGAACTGGGGTTCAATGTAAACAGAGTGGAGGTCTTTCATGGGCTTTGCTGCTCCATTGATTTTTCTGGGCGTGCCGAAGACCAGTATAGAGAAGCTCTCTGCGATTTCCAGACGTCTTGTTAAAAAGGGAACCAATCATCACTATTTTCCTATATAACGTAAAGCCAGTGCTATACTGGCACTATCAGGCTGATTCCATACGTACCTGTAGTGGTCAGCTCGGATGTTTAGGTTTTGAAACACAAGCAAGTAAAGTTTATAAAATCAGCAGCTTCTTGAGTGACAGCAGCTGAGGATCAGATAATATCTGGGGGGTATTCATAGTTATCCCTCCCCCCGTTAGAATTAGCATAAGTATTATAAAAACGATTCACTTTTTCCATTGCAGGACCTGTGATAGGTCATACTCATGTGACTAGAAGGGGGCGGGGCCTCAGCCAACAGAAAAATGTTGCTTCGTGGTATCAGCTTTGTTGGCTGAGGCCCCGCCCCTTCTGGTCACATGGGCATGACCTCACAGGTTTTACAAGTGAAAAAACTAAATTGATTGTATAATACTTATCCTAATTCTAACAGGGGGAGGGGATAATTATGAATACCCCCCAGATATTATCTGATCCTCAGCTGCTGTCACTCAAGAAGCTGCTGATTTTATAAACTTTACTTTCTTGGGTTTCAAAACCTAAACATCTGAGCTGACCACTACAGGTATGTATAGAATCAGCCTGATAGTGCCAGTATAGCACTGGCTTTAGGCTATATACGAAAATCCTGGTGATTGGTTGGCTTTAAGGGTATGTTCACATGTTGGGGTTTGTTTGTTTGGGGGGTTTTTTTACAGCATTTTTTTTGTGCACCAAAAACTAGAGTTGTGGCAGGAAAAAAAATGCTGTATACAATACTTGCGTTTTCTGACAAACGGATGGGTGAAAAACCCTGCCCGAAAGAAAAAAAAAAAATTTCAAAAAGGCACGAAGTAAATCAAAAAAAAAAACAAAAACCACAAAACAGAATGTGAATGAAATTTTTGAAATTTCCATCGCTTTGCTGGTACTATAGAGAAAGACATCAAAATACTGCTGCAAAAATGCCACTTGTGAACCTCAAATCCATTCACATAGGGGTTTTCCACGTATATGGGGGAAGGGGGGGGGGGGGCAACTTTCAAATTTGAAAATAAACTAAAATTCGCAAAAAAGGTACAGGCAAAGAAATTCAGGAGAAACTTATCAGTAAATTATGCTGATATGCAAGATACAGAACCACAAAAATCAGTCCATCATGGAGTCCTAATTAAGGCTCCCAAGAAGGACCATCTTCATTAGACGACATTTTAGGACCACCGAAGAACGATCTTTGGTGTAATAACGAGATTCTGCTGGTCATTTCCATCACGATGGTGGATAGCTTGTCTACCCTATGGTCAACCATACCATAGGGTTCTAATAATGTAAGTACGTAACACTTCAGTAGACTGATACAATCCATGTATGAGCCAATGCATCTTCTACAGAAGACGAATCAATAGAAGACAAATCAAGCAAGCCCAAATAATATAGTTCTGTGCTCTAAATGGCTCCTGGGACTTCTCCAGCCCTGACCTAATAGAAGATCAATAAGGCAATACAGGAAATTATGGTAAGGAGGGGAAGATCTTCACAGCACAGGTTCATCTCTACAGAGACCCTTCATGCCAATCGTCGAGGAAGAAGAAACTAGATAATCTTCAGTGTTATCCAAGGACCTGTCGAGTAACAGATCTACTGGACCCCAAGAGTACAAGGAGTAATGGCTCTGCCCAGATAGGACACCAGTGAGTACCATAAATTGGGATGTGCCCTCTCTAATGGAAGGCTTTCCAAGAAATACAGTTGATGACCACACCCAAACCAGTAAAACTATGAACACTGTAATTTATGACAAATTTCACAGAAAGTAAGTCAGGCCATAGTCTGACAGTAAAAAATAATGCTCCAATTGTGAGGTAACAAGTATGTTATTACCTGCAAATGAATCACACAGAAGTAGGCCGGAGTACAGAGCCTGGACAGCCGGAATCAACCGTGACCGGCCTCGCTGGGGACCCAACATACGAAGGTATTCATCTGGAAGCCTTCGTATTAAAAATTGGAGGTTTCGTAATATCCTCATGCAACATGAGGGTCATATATGGGCCCTGTAGAAAAACAGTTGTGATTAGGACACACACACGAGGCCCAAGAACCAGGCTTATGGCTTCTAAAAGAGGGACATTATGACAGAGTATTGAGGCTACCGCAAATTAGTGCATTATGCCAATGTAACGGAATTCACATTCGGACCCCTTTGATATTTACTGGAGATATAATGTATTTCCATCAGAAGGAGGAGGTTGGAGGCTACAGACGACAAATGCCGTATTTCAATTATCTGGAAGTACCCTTTGAGAGACGGAAGATACATTTTCGGGGGAGCCAAGACTCCAATGAACTCCTTTCTGAAACTTCGAAAGGCATCCATGTTTTCTAGTGGATGCAATTAGTTCTCGAAAACCAAAAGGTCTCAATGAACGCAGCTCTTTGCCCCAGTTAAAATTGAGGGAGGTGTGGGGGGGGGGGGGGGGGGGGGGGGTTGGGGCCTAATCCTATTTTTACGTTACATTGCCTGAAGGTTGACCAATGATGTACCATACCAGATAAATGTAATCAATATGTAGGGGCTAGTATGCTACTGTGCAAAAAGTGCCTAATAATAACAATCATCGATGAAAATACCCTGATTGATATATTCTGCATTACAGAAGTGAAAAATGCCAAATCATGATGACCGGTCTGCTCGGATGCTCAGTTTTAGACTCCGGACAGAAAATGAAGGGACGGACTCATATTTTCCAAATGCAAAACAGCAGACGACGTACGAGCTCTGGCCACACTTATTATAGCAAGGCAGAAGAACTAGCGGGGGCTGCTCAGACCCCAAATAGGTAACGAAAGATAACTAATGGCTGAAACGTGCCGACTATTAAAGCCATTAACCCTAATATACTCCATGTCAAATTCATTGGGGTTCCTTCTTTGTTGAACACAGACACAATAGAGCATTGTGCCAGTACTACACAGATATCTAATATATATATATATATATATATATATATATATATATATATATATATATATATATATATATATATATATATATATATATATATATATATATATATATATATATATATATATATATATATATATATATATATATATATATATATATACATACACACATATATATACACATATATATATACATACATACATACATACACACACAATATATATTATGTTATATACACATACACATTATATATTCTCTACATTATCAGCAACTAAGAAGTCTGTCTGTCTGCGAGGAAATGGGGAAACTGGGAGTAATTCCATTTTAAAGGGGTCCTTTTAAATGTGCTCCGTTTGGTTTGCTTTTTTTAAGCCTCCATACAATTCCATACATACAATCCCTCCTAATTTACTGTGAATTTCTCTATTCTTTTCCAAGGGTGTGTGTGGCTCACAGAGTAATAAAGCAATGCAGCCTAAAGAGCGGTCCCCAGAGACTCGGGTAAGTCATGCCCTCTTATAAAGAACATAAAAATGACCACAAAATAAAAAGGCTCATCTCTGAAACCATAAAAAAAACCAAGCAGCAAGAAAAGACATAAGAGGGAAAGTTGGCCATTTTTGTTCTATTCACAGGCCTTCCTTAATTGCAACTAGATTTTTTAAGTTGTGTTGACTGTACATGTAGTCAAACACTTGAGAAAGCTTATAACTGAACACATGTTCACCTGATTGTTATTCCTCCCAAATTCCTCAATATTCATGGCTCGGTCAAGGGGAGTAAGCCGCTGCCAGGCATTTCTAACAGTGGCTTATGCCCAGCGAAAATAAAAATATTGGGCATGCTGAAAGCCAACATGTCCAGCCTTTCTTTTCATCCATTACCTGCCATCAGGGGAGAGTTGAGCCAACCATGGTTGCTAGCTGGTCAAGGCAAAAAAAAAAAAATCAGGCATGACGGACCCTAATCTAAGATGTAGAGGCAAGTGCAGGGGCCCTGGACAGCCAAGTTGTGTGAGGGGGAAACCCACTCCCCATTGGCAGGTCTCTTCCTTTTCGGTCCCCAGGCAGATGCCCAGGGACTGCACTTTGCTAGCTGCTGACCCTTTAAACCCGCAGCATTGACTGCCAAACGCTGCGTACACATGCATTGCAGGCCAGGGTTCATCTGCGCTCCCATCCCAGAGATGACAAGAAGATCCACAGCGCCAGCGTCCCGAGCTCTCCCTGTATGTGCTCCCAGTATTGTATACACAACCCCCCACTGGCCCCAGTAACGTGTATGCTCCCCCAGTGATGTCTATGCCCCCAGCCCCTCCCATGATGTATATACTGTAGCCCCCACATCTCTTGTGGTGTATATACAGCAGTCTCAGTGCACACTGTGTGGCCTTATCTGGTAGCGGTGACGCTGTCCGGCTGGCACACAAACAGAATTAAAAAGGTGCAGTGTCGGCCCCGCAGCATCACTGCTAGGAGACACGGCTGCACAGTGCACTATATGCGGCCATATCTGTTAGCAATGGCCATCACGCAGCGTCGCCTGCACAGCCACATGCCCGGGAGGAGCTGGATGGGAGACAAGCAGGGGGGAGGCGAGTGATGCTGCTGCCTGCCTGTCAGTGTATACGACTAAATATTTATATATGTATTTTTGTGAATTGGTCTTCAATTATGTACGTTTGCCTGTACGTGCATGGGGCCCATGGATCTCAGAGGCAATGGAGGCCGGGGGTCACATGATTGAGATGAGTGGACCACAATAGCGCCGCTCAGTCAGAATTTACTACACAAGGTATTTAAGAAAAGCCTTCCTATGAGCTTTACATCCATGTGACCACTATTGCTGAGTAGTGGACCACCTCTAATGAGCCATCTGTGAGAACCACCGATGGTAAAAACGGAAACACTGATGGTAAAAACGGAAACACTGATGGTAAAAACGGAAACACTGATGTCACCGGTACCATTTTTTTCTTTATCATGTTTAAATATTGATGTTTGAAGGAGGCCTTAGCCTCATGGATCTCCGAATTAAGCGGCTAAGAAAACCTGTGGCCAATCCGTGAATCATGGTCCGCCCTTGAACTGTGAGAATATTTTTTCTGGATTTCCAAAAAGAAATCCACTGAACAGTACGGTTAGGCCTCAGTGAGCCATGTCGGCTCCATATAAGGTTTCTTCAATTTACTCATGGGAGTGCAACATTTAATAAGGGGGCATCAAAGAAGTGGACAACAACTCTGATAACTACAGATTCGGACACTATACTAGGAGGAAAAAAATAAAATGATGTATAAATCACTCATTGCTGATCTTAAACGTATGAGAGGTGTGTCCTGGGGTGTGAACTTAAAGGGGTGGTCCACTATTTTTACATTGATGGCCTATCCTTAGGGGTACTTTGCCCACTACGACATTGCAAGCCGATGCTTGCGATGCCGAGCGCAATAGTCCCCGCCCCAGCTGCGATATCTTGTGATAGCTGCCGTAGCAAACATTATCGCTACCGCAGCTACACATGGACTTACCTGCCCTGAGACGTCGCTCTGGCCGGCGACCCGCCTCCTTCCTAAGGGGGCGGGTCGTGCGGCGGCCAATAGAGGGGCTGAGATGAGCAGGACGTAAACATCCCACCCACCTCCTTTCTTCCGCATAACCGGCGTGAGCTGCAGGTAGGAGATGTTCCTTGCTCCTGCGGCTTCACACACAGCGATGTGTGCTGCCGCAGGAACGAGGAACAACATCGTAACATCGGTCCTTCCGAAATTATGGAAATGACCAACGCTACACCAATGATAAGATTTCGACGCTTTTGCGCTCGTTAATCGTATCACAAAACGATTTACACAGATAGACAGCGACGCCGGATGTGCGTCACTTTCTATTTGACTCCACCGACATCGCACCTGCGATGTCGTAGTGTGCAAAGTACCCCTTAGAATAGGTCATCAATGTTTGATCTGACATCCCGCACATCAGCTGTTCTCCGTCCCAGTGGCAGCAGGCAGCCAGAAATGCTCTGCTCCAGCACTGCTCAGTCTTCTGATAGCGGCTGGGTACTGCACATCCATTGATTAGAATAAGAGGAGGCTGTGCAGTACCCGGCGGTGGCCTCTATCAGAAGACAGAGCAGCACCAGAACGGCGCATTTAAGGCTGCTTGCTGCCACCACCGGGACCAAAAACTGCTGGTCGGTGAGGGTGCGGGTTGTCGGACCCCGGCCGGTCAGACATTGATGACCTATCCTAAGGAAAGGCCATCAATGTAAAAGTAGTGGCAACCACTTTAAGAGTTCGCTGCATCACTTCACCAGTGACGGCCTGTATACATGGCAGTGACTGGCCATTCCATGGCCATGAGATCAATACAGAAGTATGACATCAGAGGTCACGTCACGCGCACCAGAATCGAGGACAAAGAGGCTTTTCTTAAACGGATTGTCCAGGACTTTTAAATTGAAGGCCTATGCTTACTATATCAATATCAAACTGGTGGAGGGTCCAACACCCGTCACTCAGTGCGGTGGCAGGATGTGATCAGTTGCGGAGTGGAACAGCACAGCTCCCTCAACCATAGCGGTCGTAATACAGATCCATTCGAATAGGTGGCGGATGAGCAGTACCCGGCTGCAGCCTCTATGCAGTTGCCGGAGCTGTGCAGCTCAACTGATCACACCCGATCGAGAGGGGTGGAGGGTGTCGCACCCTCATCGATCCAATACTGAAGACCTAAGGAAAGGCTCAACCTAAATGTACTGGACAACCCCTTTAAAATGCACACAAAAAAAAATTAAATAAAATCGCTCTTTTTGACAAGTTATGAAGTCAAAAGTCCAACTTTGAGAACCCCTGTAATGTTGAGGGAGCTACAAAATAATCTTTAGAATAAACGGAAGTAAAAGAGCGCACCCCGAGCGCTTACGTATTATGAAGCCATTGTCTAATTATTAATTGTGGCTTTTCAGACCAGAGGTTCCATAGATAAAGTAGGTCATGGCGGCTCCTGTCAGATGTATCCTCATGTGGCCCTGGCAGCTAGTTTGGCACAGAGACTGATTGGATTGTGCAAGGTTTATGAGGTAACAGAAGATGGTTCAGTATTCGGGGCAGAAGGGCGCTCGACCGTCTATAATTAATGTGAGGGAAGCGCTACCTCAAATCTCTCTTTCCATTGATGTAAAAGTCAATGAAATCTGGGTTGTTTTTTTTCTGCGATTATCGGCCATTTCAGGCCAGGCCAAAACCGACTGTGGTATCATGCAGGTATTGACAGGAAATCCGAGAGAAATGTCTGCCACACCTGTAAGGACAGGGCTTTCGTGGACGAGATCTCCACCGCTCATCCAGCTAATGCTGGTAGCTCTGCAGACGATGATCCATGTATATCCGCTGTGGCCATCATAGTTGCTAACTGTCTGAGATGGTTCTGAGACTCTTGGATTAAAAAGGGGGAAGAGTTTATGTAGACCTTGCCCAAAAAGTGAGCTTTCTGGAGGGGTTGAGGAAGAATTTAAGCATCCAGATAAATATTGGCTACTATGAAGCCAGTGACTGGCTAAGTGGTCACGTCACAGAGTCAGAAATGGGTAAAGGGTGAGGTGCGCATTTCTGAGGCTGCATCACATTGCGTTCCAGTCTCCATTAAGTGATCCCATCGGGGCTTCTGTCCAAACCCCCTACAAAATGGGTTTCGGACGTATGCGTCGACTGGGGCATTGACTAGAATGGTGCAGAGAGAGTCACAGTGTGCTCTGTCGTGCACCATTTTTGGAAGTATACACTTTCTGGAGGCGGACATCTGGACGCAGTATCTAGAGTAGGCGTATACTTCCGAAAATGGTGTACGACAGAACACGGTGACTCCGTCTGCACCATTATAGTCAATGGCTTTGTTGGTGCATACATCTGAAACCCGTTTGGTGGGGGGGGTTCAGACGGAAGCCCCGACGGGACCAGTAAACGGAGATCGGAACGTAGTGTGAAAGCGGCCTAAGAAATATTTATAAAAAAAAAAAAGTTTTGGGCATTTTTTGTTAGAAAACATTTGACAATCCTTTTGAAAATGAAGAAACGCCAGCAAATTTATCAACAATAACTAAAAGTAGTTGATTACAGCAGCCAATCAGGAGACAGCTTTAAGAAGAGGTCTCAGAAAGATGTGATTTCACGGGTTGCGTTGTGCAGAGGCGCTGCCAGACTTCAGGAAAGCCTCCGGCGATCACCTTTGTGTCGGGGTTGTCATGACCTGCCCCTTAGCTTCTTACAAAAATGTAACAAGGAAAAGCAAGAATCACAAAGGTCACAGACGAACAAATGCTGCGGCTACGAGAGATATGGGGAAGTAATGCGGCTAGAAGCCCGTCCTGCAGAGGAGACGCGGCTGAGAAAACCAGTGATGTCGTCACCAACAGCCAACACTGATCTTATGGGGCTGAGAACCTGCTCCTAAACCACAGCAAGAAGGCTGGAATAGGGGGGGTCTCAGATAAAGTAGAGGTCATTTATTACCTAGGTCCCAGGATGTAGAGTATTGATGTACGTCATATGGCGGTATAGCTTCCACCATTATCAACGCTGAGGGCTCATGCACTTTGAATGTGGAAAACAAGACGCCTCTGGAGGGGGAACGAAGAAGATGGACATCCTTCTGTCTACCAATATTATCAGAATCAAGGTGACCCCATACATATCAGTTGGCGACAGGTTCTGCCAAAAGTTTCTTGGCAATGTGGTGCCGTACAGAAGCACCACACACCAACACAGAGTGTCTACCTCCGCCACATAGGCCTCGATTTATAATACGTTTCGCCCATTTTTTGTAGTAAAAGTTTGTGTCGTAGCCATTTTTTACCTTGGTGCATAATGAAATTGGAAACTAATAGTTCTTTTTTGAGCCCTCGGCAATTTTTAGGTTTGCCTGGCAACGTAGGCCTTGCTATCGTTACGCAGATGGTCCGAAATGAGGCAACATTGTGTGCAATTCTTCTCTACTGATGTGCAAACGTCTATTTTGTTTGTGCACAGTTAGTGACCAACATGCCAAGTCGAAAAGCTTATTAAAATATTGATACAAATGGTGAATGGGACCCTCAATGTCCATGTACACGACAGACCAGATCACTACACATCCAACGATCGGAAAATATTTATCTGATGGCGGGCGTTTCACCCCGGTTTACCCTGGCGGACTGTGGCAAATAATGCGCACAGAACCATCCGCAACTGAGCGGCAGGTGTACATCGACTACCATTATTATTGGAAGCATCGGTCCTGTTCACACCAGACGATGTGCTGCCAAGAACGAGGAACATTTGTGTAGCACAGAGATCATTTCACCCGGATGGTGAATCTGTACAGAATGAAAAATCATCATGAACGAGCTTTCTCAAGAATGCTTGCTCACAGTAATTTTTCGGTGTAAATGGTCACAAAATATTTATTGCAGACCCCAATGAATTTGGTGACACATTAGATGATCAAGAGCGGCACAACAGTCGCTAATATATGTAGTGCTCCAAGCCTTTCTTCCACGCGGAAAATAAGACACTGTTGGAGGCAGGAGATGGGATGGCTGCAGGGTACAGACCGACTACTTCTAGTTTTGCCATTTTGTGTTTGATTCGGAGATAAATGGAGAAAGAAATTTCAGGTGGACTAGTGATGAGCGAGCACTACCATGCTCGGGTGCTCGCACCTTGCGATGAGCGAGCACTACCATGCTCGGGTGCTCGCACCTTGCGATGAGCGAGCACTACCATGCTCGGGTGCTCGTACCTTGCGGTGAGCGAGCACTACCATGCTCGGGTGCTCGCAACTAGTGGTGAGCGAGCACTACCATGCTCGGGTGCTCGTACCTTGCGGTGAGCGAGCACTACCATGCTCGGGTGCTCGCAACTAGTGGTGAGCGAGCACTACCATGCTCGGGTGCTCGCAACTAGTGGTGAGCGAGCACTACCATGCTCGGGTGCTCGCAACTAGTGGTGAGCGAGCACTACCATGCTCGGGTGCTCGCAACTAGTGGTGAGCGAGCACTACCATGCTCGGGTGCTCGCAACTAGTGGTGAGCGAGCACTACCATGCTCGGGTGCTCGCAACTAGTGGTGAGCGAGCACTACCATGCTCGGGTGTTCGTAACGGGTGCTTGGTACTAGTAACGAGTAGTTGGATGCTCGGTTTGGGCTCGAATTGTATGCCAAGTATAATGGAAGCCAATGTGAATCTCAAGATTTTTTTATAGGAAATCTTCCCGAAAAATGCCCGAGTTTCCCATTGACTTCCATTATACTTGGTGCTCAAGTCTTGCCCATCCGAGCATCCAACTGCTCTTAACGAGTACCGAACATGGTAGTGCTCGCTCATCATTAGCGGACACTCATTCTACTGAAAAATACACCTCGAGATGCCGGTGAATACAGTGGTCCCCCAAATGACCATATTCCCCTAAAGCCATCTTGTGAAGCCCAGGTTTGCATCGGCAGCTCCATTACATTTCACCCACGACCATTTCCGCCTAAGTGCCAGCTTACATGGCGGTGACAACAATAATCACCCAAGTAATTGAGCAAATCAATCAATGGCGACGTCCTATTAAGCCAACCCCCTCCATTTGTACTATGAGGACACCCAGACGTCATAGAGGGGGGGCGCCTTCCCTAATAGCCTGCGCTTAGAACCTCCAGAAACAGCTTCCCCTCTGGAGGGCTCACATCCATGTGGGAGGCTCCATCACAGAAACCGATGCTTTGTGCAGCTTGGCAAGACTGGTCCTACCCCAATATAAGGCGATAGGGTCAAAAATGTGAAGCCGATGGATACCAGCCTGATGAAGGGGACTCTTTCGGCATTCATCTGTTGATTACAACCCTATGGACACATTTGGGGATTGAGCCAAGATGGGACACGGAATACACCATGAATGATTTCCAAATACATCAATGGCACAAAGCGCGATCATTCACAATTCTACACGTCAACTGATACCGAATTCTTTAAGTCGTCAGATTGACGAAACGCATTTCAAGACCCTTCCAACACCGAGAAAAACCCATCCAAGAGCAGTAGGCACCAGCCACCCATACACCACCTCCACCGCCCTGATCTCACCGACCCAACCGTATGAATATCTTCACTAAGAAGCCACCTTGCTATGGTCTCCTACCTATCAGAGGTCCGAGCACACGTAACCGGCCATATTCTGACCACACGCCAGAGCTAGGTGACAAACACATGGATGGCTGGGGCAGCTGCCTGAGGTTTGGGTGTAGTAGCCACCACATCTGACCCTTCAGCTGATCACACATACACCTTACAAGTGCAGTGGTCTCCACCGTACCCTTCAGCTGCCCATGGTGGGGACCTAACCAGACCCCTGGGCTGACCACACACCACCTGCTGCCAGGTGGGGCACCAAATATTAGGACTTAGACGCCAACCAGATCGTTCCCCCATACATTTCATAGCAAGCAGCCCCCAGCTCATGCCCACAGCCCCCAGCCCAGCACAATATCACCACTGATGGCACTTACCTGCCCAGGAAGCTGTGCCAGGCTGGGATACAATCTCACCTCCCCATACTACTCAGTGATCTGAGCTGGGGGGAGGAGGGGGGGGTCCTGCCCCCAAAATAGGAACTGTGAGAGGGAGAAGGGGGTAAATCCTGCACAAAGAAGAAGGTGAGAAGGTGCAGAGCATGCAGTGCAGTGCACAGGGAAGTGAGGAAGGAGCAGTGCATGCAGTGAGCGGGTGCAGTGCAGGGAGGATGAGTGGGGGGAGGGGCAGAGGGAAGTGCCAGCCAGATACAGAGATAGACAGAGCAATCAAGTGACAATAAGGCGCTGAGAGTGCGCTGCGATGCAGAGCGCCATGCTGCAGTGCGATCACCCACCTCCTCTCCTCTCCCCGGCTCTTCTCCAGCCTCACCGTCTCATCTCCAATTGCACAATGCTGCTCATTAATATTCACGAGCTTCCTCCTTCTCCTACAGGTCCCAGGCCACGCCCTCCTCCCACCATAGCGCCGCCCACTCTCCCCCCGCGCGCCTTCCTCCCCCTCCCCCCCTCCCTCCCTCCTCCTGCTCCGCCAGACCGCGCCAGGCAAAAGCAGACAAGCGCCGAGAACGTCGAGCTGTAAACGTGCCTGAGAGGGGGATGGGCGCGGCATTGTGTCACCACACTGAGCGAGCGAGAGCGGGATAACCCTTTCGCGCCTGGACATGATTGTTGTGACACTGTGATCTTTGTCTCCCCGAGAGACAGCCAATTGTCCTGTGATATTTATTATAGGGTTAGAGCAGGTTATAATTATAAAGTCCAAAGCTGCAAAAACACTTCATAGTAAAAAATAGAATCCATTCCAAGTCAGCAATCCCTGAGAACGGCCTGTTACGTGACAGCAACCGTGTCGCTAAGGCTGCGTACACAGTCAGTATTTGGTGCGTTTTTTTACCTCAGTATTTGTAAGGCTGCTTTCACACATCCGGTTTTTACAGTGCGGCTCAAAAACCTATGCAATGGATGCGGCGAAAAAAAACGTATCAGTTGCATACGTTTTTCCATCCGTTTTTTGACATATGCGGCTTGATACTGAGCATGCGCAGTGCAAAAAAACCGCATCCGGCATCCATAGGCTTGCATTGTAAATCGCGGCGCATCGCGCTTTTTCGCCGCACAAAAAAACGTGCCAGGCAACGTTCCATCCGGCTGCCGCATGGGCTAAATATGCCGCATCTGGCAAAAAACGGACGCAACTCAAGGCCATGTGGCACAATACGGCGCTAATGCAAGTCTATGCGGAAAAAACGCAACCGGCGGCAAAAAAATACGGTTGCGTTTTTTCTGCAAAGCGCCGTATTGTGCTGCTCAGCAAAAACCAGATGTGTGAAAGCAGCCTAAGGCTATGTGCGCACGTTGCGTAATTCATGCAGTTACGCTGCGCTTTGTAGCGCAGCGTAACTGCATGCGTCCTGCGTCCCCTGCACAATCTATGGAGATTGTGCAGGGGCCGTGCGCACGTGGCGTCTTAGAGCGCAGCGCTTCGGCTGCTGCCCGAAGCGCGCGTTCTAAGAAGTGACATGTCACTTCTTCCGTGCGCTTTGCCGGCAGCTCCTGCTCTGTCTATGGCAGGAGCTGCAGGCAGAGCGCACGTTCTCTGCCGGCACCATGCGCTTCAGAACAGAGCTTTTCAGCTGCGCTCTGAAGCGCACCTTTTAGGTGCGGTGCAGAGCGCACACGTGCGCACATAGCTTAAGAAGAACCAGAAGTGGGTTAAAAAAAATGCATTTTTTTACCCAGTCCTGGTTTTGGGTATAAATACTGAGGTAAAAAAAACTCACTAAATAGCACGTAGGCGTGGCCTAACCGGCCGTGATGTCATTGTTATGGTGTATGACATCACATCAGACCAACTAATTGAAAAGGAGAGCCATGGATGGCAAGGGGAAAGAGGAGGTGCTGAGTCCTGCACCAGCTCTGGAGTCGTGCTTCCACCTGGTATAGCCATAGACTCAGCTCTCCCAAAACATCTTATAATAATAATATTTATTCATTTATATAGCACTATTAATTCCACAGCGCTTTACATACATTGGCAACACTGTCCCCATCGGGGCTCACAATCTAGGTTCCCTGTGAGTATGTTTTTGGAGTGTGGGAGGAAACCAGAGAACCTGGAGGAAACCCACACAAACATGGGGAGAACATACAAACTCCTTGCAGATGGTGTCCTTGGTGGGATTTGAACCCAGGACCCCAGCACTGCAAGACTGCAGTGCTAACCACTGAGCCACCATGCCACCCTATGGCAAGTGGCAACCTCCAGAAAAAGAGGCAGACCTCTGGGAAAATCTCTAGAATGCCCCCGCAGGTTTTCTGTATGTAGCGCTTTGATCCTCCAGTGGCCTAGGGCTACAGGCAAGGTTGTAGAAGTCAAAAATATTACATGGAAAAATCTCCCGCATCACCACTGGCAAAAATCAGCAAGAGAAAAACTTGGGCCACATTCACATTGTAAGTATTTGGTGCATTTTTTACCTCCACAAAAAAGTCAAAACCAGAAGTGGAACAATCAGTGGAAAAGTAAATGAGAAACACAGGCCTCATTTCTGTATTTATCACCCATACCTGGTTTTGGCTACACATAATGAGGTAAAAAACTCACCAAATACTCAATGTGTGTGTGACGCCCCTGGACTATCAGGTTGTCACAGGGCAGGGCCGGCGTCAGCACGCGGCATACCTGGGCAAATGCCGGGGCCCTGGAGAGCCGGGGGGGCCCACTCGGCCTCGTCAGTTCTGGTGCCCCTTGGCCGGGGCCCCCTCGCCTTAGTTCTGCTGCCCCCGGGCCGAGTTCCGCAGTCCTCGGCAGGAATCTGCAGCGCCGTCCCTTTAAGGCGCGCAGACTTCCTGGTTTGAACTTCATCTGTGGGCGGAGCTACCGACCGGCCTGCTCAGTCCCACAGATGAAGGAGTTGCAGTGCCAGCCAGCGACCCCCAGCACAGCTCTTCTCTCCGGCGCTGTGTGGGCCCCCTCTCCGGCGCTTTGTGGGCCCCCTCTCCACCGTGACCTGAGAGGTATGTGCCCTCCCCGCCCCCGATTTATGGGCCCTGGGGAGCTGTATGGGCTTCTCCCCCCTTAGGTGTATGCCCTGCCCCCCGGTGCTGTATGTGCTGGCCCCTGGAGCTGTGTGTGTGGGCCCCACAGAGCTACGTGTGTGTCTGTATGTATGTAGCAGAGCTATGTGTGTATGTATGTAGCAGAGCTATGTCTGTATGTATGTAGCAGAGCTATATGTGTATGTATGTAGCAGATTCATGTATGTATGTAGCAGAGCTATGTGTGTATGTATGTAGCAGATTCATGTATGTATGTAGCAGAGCTATGTGTGTATGTATGTAGCAGATTCATGTATGTATGTAGCAGAGCTATGTATGTAGCAGAGCTATGTGTGTATGTATGTAGCAGATTCATGTATGTATGTAGCAGAGCTATGTGTATGTATGTATGTAGCAGAGCTATGTATGTAGCAGAGCTATGTGTGTATGTATGCAGCAGAGCTATGTGTGTATGTATGTAGCAGAGCTATGTGTGTATGTATGTAGCAGAGCTATGTGTGTATGTATGTAGCAGATTCATGTATGTATGTAGCAGAGCTATGTATGTAGCAGAGCTATGTATGTAGCAGAGCTATGTGTGTATGTATGTAGCAGATTCATGTATGTATGTAGCAGAGCTATGTATGTAGCAGAGCTATGTGTGTATGTATGTAGCAGAGCTATGTGTGTATGTATGTAGCAGAGCTATGTGTGTATGTATGTAGCAGATTCATGTATGTATGTAGCAGAGCTATGTATGTAGCAGAGCTATGTGTGTATGTATGTAGCAGATTCATGTATGTATGTAGCAGAGCTATGTGTGTATGTATGTAGCAGAGCTATGTGTGTATGTATGTAGCAGAGCTATGTGTGTATGTATGTAGCAGAGCTATGTGTGTATGTATGTAGCAGAGCTATGTGTGTATGTATGTATGTAGCAGAGCTATGTGTGTATGTATGTAGCAGAGCTATGTGTGTATGTATGTATGTAGCAGAGCTATGTGTGTATGTATGTAGCAGAGCTATGTGTGTATGTATTTAGCAGAGCTATGTGTGTATGTATGTAGCAGATTCATGTATGTATGTAGCAGAGCTATGTATGTAGCAGAGCTATGTATGTAGCAGAGCTATGTGTGTATGTAGCAGAGCTATGTGTGTATGTATGTAGCAGAGCTATGTGTGTATGTATGCAGCAGAGCTATGTGTGTATGTATGCAGCAGAGCTATGTGTGTATGTATGTAGCAGAGCTATGTGTGTATGTATGTAGCAGAGCTATGTGTGTATGTATGTAGCAGAGCTATGTGTGTATGTATGTAGCAGAGCTGTGTATGTAGCAGAGCTATGTGTGTATGTATGTAGCAGATGTATGTATGTAGCAGAGCTATGTATGTAGCAGAGCTATGTGTGTATGTATGTAGCAGAGCTATGTGTGTATGTATGTAGCAGATTCATGTATGTATGTAGCAGAGCTATGTATGTAGCAGAGCTATGTGTGTATGTATGTAGCAGAGCTATGTGTGTATGTATGTAGCAGAGCTATATGTGTATGTATGTAGCAGATTCATGTATGTATGTAGCAGAGCTATGTGTATGTATGTAGCAGATTCATGTATGTATGTAGCAGAGCTATGTGTGTATGTATGTAGCAGATTCATGTATGTATGTAGCAGAGCTATGTATGTAGCAGAGCTATGTGTGTATGTATGTAGCAGAGCTATGTGTGTATGTATGTAGCAGATTCATGTATGTATGTAGCAGAGCTATGTGTATGTATGTATGTAGCAGAGCTGTGTGTGTCTGTATGTATGTATCTAGCAGAGTTGTGTTGTGTGTGTCTGTATGCATGTATGATGTGTATCTATGTATGTCAGTGTATATGACTGTATAGATATGTCAGTTCTATACGTATTTTTGTGAGTTTGTCTTTAAATATGTATATGTATGTGTACGTATGTGTGTGTCTGCGTGTGGATGGGGCCCACCGGGACTCTTCCGCCCAGGGCCCACAAAAACCTGGAGCCGGCCCTGTCACAGGGTATTGTGCAATCTGCCCTCCCGTGCAATATCCACCTCCTCCTTGGTTATGGGTCCCCAACTACATGGTGTTGCCTTCATCAGCTAATCAAAATCCTGTGAACACTCTGCAACACACCCACCAGTGGACGGTCTGAGTGGAATAGGGTCGCCCACTTGGGGGGTTGGTTAGGGGAGGTCAGGAGTGTCAGTCAGTCGAGGGAAATAGTTTGGAAGTGAAGGAGAGAGGAGGTCAGGAGCAGGGCTCCTAAGTAGTTACCTAGGTGGCAGACGGTGGTCTGGGCCTAGAAGAGCTGGACCACTGGTCGCAGAGGATCGTGGCAAGGGGCACGGAACTGTCGAGGAGGACAGCCGGCGGCCTAGCACCATCACCGGGCTGGGACCAGGGCACGACGGGGTACGTGGACTCTAGGTCAGGGAGTAGCCTCAGGCAACCTGACAATTTACCCGACGAGAACGGAGCCTTCAAGATCCGCTCTCCACCCACTCCAAAATTGGGGTACTAGCGCAACGAGGGGGATAGGACTTTCCACACAAACGGTCCAGGAAATCGCAAGTGTGAACCCTGAGAGCAAGCTCCCACACTTACCCATAGTGGGGAGCGGGACCCGGCAAGTTCCATACTACCGGGACCAACAGGGAAGTAACCTTAGTGCCAGGAGAAGGTCACGGATGACCAGGCAGCACCATTGGGGACGGGACCCGAACTAGGTCCCCTCAACGGCAGCGGTATTCAGAACTTTGGTTTATCCAGTTGTTGGTGTCAGCTTAATGGACTGAGTGAGTACGAAAGTGACCCCTTCGCACCCAACGGTACTCCCCGAACACCATCACCGAGTCCCAGGGCATTCCCCCTACCCGTGGAAGGTCCTAACACCTGGCTTCCCCATTCAATCGCCCCCGGGTACTCCCAACTGCAGCAGTGGTACTCCACATTACCACATACCATGGGTGGCGTCACAAACTTTAACACAATTCCCTGTAAATACCCCTCTTCATTTGAGTAGCCGCACGACCCCCCGGGTCCAGAGACCACTCGAGCCACCACGCATCCGGATCCGAGCAGCCCGGCTGCTGGTACGGGGGCGGCACATGTGTACGAGCCCTTATTGTCACAGGTGACAGAGAGTCCTGTGGTTTACGGTTATAGAAGTTCGCAACAATTGGCTACACAAACGTCTTTCTGACCTTCTATTTCTCCTTCATATATATGGTATCTTATGTATCTCTTCTGCTCGGGGTTCATCCCTCTCCCTTTAGGACCCTGTGGAGTTCCTCATCCTTTCAGCTCTTTCCGTGACCACTTCCGTTTGTGTCCTTAAATTCCCTCATTCCCCTCTGGTCAGTGCTGGTGATATCTCTCACTACCTACAGATCCTGACTACAAGCAGTCAGCTTGCAATCATCTGGAGTAACTTTGTTGCATTGTGCAGTTCCTCTCCCTGAATCTTTTTGGAAATAAGTTGTCTGTTATTTTCCCCTGTTTGTTATCCCTGTCTGTTCTTTAGAGCTTAGTGGGGTTGACTAAGTACTTATCCCATCCGTTCCTTACCCAGGGATAATTTCAGCGTCAGCCAGGGCCAGTTATCCTGCTCGGCGCATAGGTGCGAAACCTATCTAGGGTGGTGAGAGAAGCCAGGGCCCAGCGCATGTTTGGTCAGGGGTCACCATCTCTCCCTTCCTAGACACAGGGTCTCCCCTTTCGCCGGGTTCATCCCCGTACTAGCTTTCATTAACGAGGGGCATGCAGGAATAAGAGGCCCCACGTTAATTAGGAGGCGTACACTACTTAATGAATTTCTGACATAAGAAACGCCAGCACTAATGATGAATTTGACAGTCACACCCCATCCCGAATACCCACCTCCATCCATTTTGACAGAGCTGCTTCACACTGGCATGAAAACGCCAAAAGTTGCAATTTTTTTGTGACTCATCAAAGTGTTTCAAACTTGGCAAAAATTGCTTTGCTCAGTTGCCCCCATTGTCGGATTATTTTTGGGGGGTAGAGTGTACAAATGACACCAATATAAGGGTTTGAGTGTTTTTACACAAAATCAATGGGTGGTAAGGCTGCTTTCACACTTGCGTTGAACGGCATCCATTGCATTGCGTTGTGTGACGGATGCACTGCATATAGTGGCACAACGGATGCTACGGATCGTACAAAATAACGCAATCCGTTATAGTTTTTTTTTCTTGACTTTACACATCTGGGCATGCGCAGTTGTGTAAAGATGGTTGCGTTAACGGAATCTGTCAAATGACAGATTCTAACCGAATCCGCCACCACATAAAAACAACAGACGCCGATGGAATCCTGCAGGTTGCATTTTTTTGACACTCTGCCAAGCACAGAAAAACGCTACATGCAGCATTCCATCCGCCAGGCGGATGCAACGCAGCGTCGGCTGATGGATGTAACGCAAGGCCATCCGTTGCCATCCGTAGCTAATAGAAGTCTATAAGAAATAAAACGGTTTCCTGCAATGGTTACCATAATTCCTCAAGGCGGCGGATAGCAACGGATGCCGTTCAACGCAAGTGTCAAAGCAGCAGCCTTAGGCTACTTTCACACATCAGTTTTTTTCCATCAGGTACAATCCGGAAAAAAACGGGTTAAACGGATCCGGTACCGCATCCGTTTTATCCCCATAGATTTGCATTGTTACCGGATTGTACCTGATGGCTTTGCGTTGCATCAGTTTTTTTCCAGATGCGGCAAAATTTATCAAAGCGGCGGCCGGAGGCAACGTGCCTTGCAACGTTTTTTTGTCCGGCAAAAAAAACGCATCGCGCCGGATCCGGCGCGATACGGCGTGTTTTACAATGAAAGCCTATGGACGCCGGATCCGGCGCAATGCGGTAAAAAAAATGGATGCGGCTACCGGATCCGTTTTTGTAAATTGCGTATGCACCAAATTAATTAAAAAAGCTGATCCTTCAAAAAAAAGGACAAACCGGATGCAAAAACGGATGCAAACCGTATCCACCGGATCCGGTTTTGTATGCATCCGGCATAACGGATCCGTTAAAAACCGGATCCGGTGGATACGGTTTTAAATTTTTTTGCCGGATCCTTTGGATCAGGAAAAAAAAGGATTGTGCCTGAATGCAGAAAACTGATGTGTGAAAGTAGCCTTAGGGTACTGTCGCGGGCGGAGGAGGGGACGCCGCGCTCTCCCTCTGTTCGGGTCCGGCTGGCACTGCGGCTGCTGCGGCCTGCCGCTGCTCGGTGGCTCGAGCGATGGGCCGGATCCCGGGGACTCGAGCGGCGCTCCTCACCCGTGAGTGAAAGGGGATTGGTTTTTGGGATAGTTTATTGTCCGTGACGCCACCCACGGTTGTGGTGATTTGTTGACACCACCGCTGCTCTGTATGGGGATCCCGGGAGTGATGGTATGGAGCAGCTAGATGTTAGTCCTCCCCTCCGTGGGTAGGGGGTTGGTTGTCCCGGGGCCCAGTGATGAGGAGGGTGATGCAGGGCTTGGTGGGGTGCAGGGACGCGGGGGCAGCGCTGTGCCGCACGGCACTGTGGTACTCACTCAGCCTGAGACGATGACACAGTTCTCGGTAAAACACACGGCTGGAAAGACGGTTCCCACGGACGGCTGCACTTGCTTTTCCCCAGTAGTTGACGGTGACGGTCCCTTTTCCTGCACCTAAGATGATGATGGTTTCGATGGGTTCCCACCGGTAACCCGCTCCCCGGCTTGGATATGGGCCGGAGGAGCCCTACTTTGCCCGCAGGCGCTGGCCCTGAGAAACTGGTGCCTTGGCGGTGGCGGTGTCTCTCTGTAACGGTTGGACTGTTGCCTTCAATCGGGACTTGCTTGTTGGGAGACCCAGAGGTCCCCTTCACTAACGGATTTGGCAAATTCACGGCGACTCCTAGCCGTTCCGGGATCCGAAAGGCCCCTGCCACTGGTGCTGACTGTTCTTCATATACCGCTCCGGTACCGCCGGGCCACCACCCGTCCGCGGTCCTTTCAGCAACCTACAAGCAGCCACCCCTGCAGACAGTCACCGCCGTCTGCTGACCTTGCTGTCTCAGTCCGGGGCACACACCCGGACCAGCTTCAGACTCTACAAACTGTCACTTTCTCTTCCTTTTCTCCTCTACCACTTTACTCCTACTTCACACTCTCCCTAAACTCATCTGCCTGGTTTTCCCGCCTCCAGGGCTGTGAACTCCTCGGTGGGCAGAGCCAACCGCCTGGCCCACCCCCTGGTGTGGACATCAGCCCCTGGAGGAAGGCAACAAGGATTTTTGGTTAGCTTTGATGTTCCTATCTCGGGTGTAGGGTGTGATGGTGTTATGACCTGTGACCCCTGGCTTGCCCAGGGCGTCACATTCCCCCTTAGCAAAATGCAGACCGTCCGCGGGCTGCCCGTCCAACACCGGTTTTATTTTCTGAAAATATATAAAAGGTAAACATAATACAACTTATGACATCATCCCACATCGGGAGGTTCGGTACTTAAACGTTGCAAACGGTAACATTAAAACGGTTGCGGCTGCCGCTCTCTCCCACCCAAGCAACCCGGCCCCGATGCTGCCCCCAAAACCCAGGCAGCACCCCTTGACCCCAGTCCTGAACCAGTTACCCGAGCGGGATCTGTCCTTCCCCTCCAGAGGGTAGCCACCGGTTCCTGTGGTGGCTGGGCCCCAGCCTGCTCCACCGCGGGCCCTCCCCCCAACCTGCCTCTCCGGAGGCAGTTACGGTAGCTGCACAACATATTTATTTACAACCCACTTAACGTTTGTGGTTGCCCTGCGAGTTATCGGGCCTGTTCATAGAAGTTTCTATGCAGCTCAATGGTCCCCACGGGGACAACGGTGCCGGCAACGGCCGGTTTTCAATCACGGTAGACAATCAGGTTACTTTTCGGTAATCAATTTTCATTTTCAAAAACTTTTTCAAACACACTTTAAACACACATGTTTTCTTCCCCCCCCCTACCCTTTTTAAAGAACAGTTTCCCTATACCTAAGTGGGGGCCTACCTAGGTTTGGACGGGTGGACCTCCGGGGTCCGGTGTCAGTGGGGCTAGGCAGTGGGGCAGAGGGAACAATCAGTTCCTCCTCTCTGCTATCGTTTGGGGCAGGCGGAGGCATAGGGGAGCTGGGCACAGGTTCATCCCTGGGCACTGGCACTGGTTCTGGCTCACGGTTGACCGCCTCCATCACTTCTTCATCCACAGGTTGTGGGAACAGTATTACTGGAAGAATCACCGCGCCGTTCTGTGTAGGCCAGTCTGCTGGGAAGTCACCCGTCACAGTGTGAATCACCTCTTTTGCCTTCTCTGCTGGTGGAGGAACTGGTACTTCAGCCGTTGCCCTCAATGCTGGTGGGCACCTTTTCAGATGGTCCCGGGAAACCGTGGCCAAAGTGCCCCCTTGGTCACGACTGATCCGGTAGGCCTTCCCATCTTCCCATCCTGTGGGTTGTATGACGTATGGGGTTTGTTCCCATTGATCATTCAGCTTGTGGGTCTTCCTCTTCCGCTTTAACACCACATCTCCAGGCTGGAAAGGGGCTGCAAACGCCTTCTGATTGAAGCGCCGCTCCTGTTGTTCTCGACTCCGACTTAAATTCTTCTCCACATACTCCTGAATCTGTCGGTACTGCACCCTCCGCCGGGTGTCCCATTCAGCTGTCGAGGGGAGTGTCTCTGGGGCTTCCAGTCCCATTTCCAGGTCCACCGGCAGTTGGCCGGGACGAGCCCTCATCAGATATGCTGGGGTACACTTCGTTGAGCTCGATGGGATATTGTTGTACATGTCGACCAAGTCAGGCAGCAAGTCAGGCCACAGGTTCCGCTCTTCCAGCGGCAGCGTCTTGAGGAGGCCAAGGACCAAATGGTTCATCTTCTCACACATACCGTTGGTCTGGGCATAGTAAGGCGTGGTCCGGATCTTCTTGCAGCCGTACAGCTGACAGAACTCATGGAACACCTCCGCTTCAAAAGCTGGGCCTTGGTCAGTAAGCACTTTCTCAGGGTATCCATGGGGTCGACAGAAGTAAGCTTGGAACGCTCTAGCGGCGGTACGGCCGGTTAGGTCTTTGACCGGGACAACCACCATGAACCGGGAGTAATGATCTACTATGGTCAGAGCGTAAGTGTACCCACTTCGGCTGGGGGTGAGCTTTAAATGGTCCAAGGCGACCAGCTCCAGCGGCTGATGTGTAATGATCGGGTGGAGGGGTGCCTTCTGGCTAGCTTCGTTCTTCCTCCTCAGCGTACAAGGACCGCACTCTCGGCACCAGACCTCCACAGACTCCCGCATCCCACTCCAATAGAACCGCTCCCTCAACAGCATCTCCAGCTTCTTCCACCCAAAGTGTCCGGCACCATCATGGTATGCCTGCAGAACAGTGGGTACATCAGCTTGGGGGATAACCAACTGGCGGATTCTCTCATGAGTCTTCGGGTTGATCAGCTCACGGTACAACTTCCCTTGATGTAGACACAGCCGGGTCCGTTCCTTCCACAAGCGTTGAGCTTCAGCTGGGGCGGCAGGGTCTATCCCAGCAGCGCCTTGCTCCACCAGGGTCTTGACTAGGCAGACAGCGGGCGCCTGGTTTTGAGCTTCCTGCCACTCCTGACTGGGCAGCGGATCCAGGTTCACCCGTTGTTGGTGGATATGTACCTTCTCAGTTGGTGGCTGGTGAAATGCAGGCAACTCGATCTCTTCGAGGTCATCATCCTCGCACCCTCCTTCTGACAAGTGGGGCATCCGAGAGAGTGCATCAGCATTAATGTTGACACGACCGGCCCTGTATTTGATAGTGAAGTTATAGTTGGCTAGCCTGGCCATCCACCGCTGCTCCAACACGCCCAACTTGGCCGTGTCCAGGTGAGTCAATGGATTATTATCCGTGAAAGCGGTGAATTTTGCCGCGGCCAGGTAGTGGCGAAACCGCTCAGTGATAGCCCATACCAGCGCCAGGAGCTCGAGCTTGAAGGAGCTGTAATTCTCAGGGTTTCTTTCAGTCGGCCGGAGTTTTCGGCTAGCATAGGCAATCACTTTCTCTTTTCCATCCTGGACCTGGGACAGGACTGCCCCCAAACCCACATTGCTGGCGTCTGTGTCGAGGATGAATGGGCAGCCGTAGTCAGGGTACGCTAGGACCTCTTCTCCAGTCAAGGCCGCTTTCAGCTGGCGGAAGGATTCCTCATGCCTGTCCTCCCACACCAGTGGGGCTCTGATGCGTCTACCACCTTTGGTCTGTCCCACGAGGAGGTCTTGCATGGGAGCAGCCATCTTCGTGTACCCCTTCATGAAGCGTCGGTAGTACCCCACCAGACCCAAAAACTGCCTTACTTCCCTCACGGTGGTTGGTCTTGGCCAGTCCTGGATGGCAGTGATCTTCTCAGGGTTGGGGGCGACACCTTCCGCACTCACCACATACCCCAGGTACTGCACTCTGGGTTTCAGCAGGTGACACTTAGAGGGCTTCAACTTCATCCCGTATTTGGCAAGGGACGCGAACACCTCGGCTAGGTGCTCCAGATGGGCTTCATACGTCTGAGAGTACACAATCACATCATCCAGGTATAACAGGACGGTCTCAAAGTTTAGATGTCCCAGACAGCACTCCATCAGCCGTTGGAAGGTTCCAGGGGCATTGCACAGCCCAAACGGCATACTATTGAATTCACAGAGCCCCATTGGGGTGGTGAAGGCGGTTTTCTCCCGGTCCTCCGGGGCCACTGCCACTTGCCAGTACCCACTGGTGAGGTCAAGGGTAGAGAAGTAATTTGCGGTTCTCAGTGCGGCCAAAGACTCTTCAATACGGGGCAGTGGGTAGGCATCTTTATGCGTTATCTGATTAATCTTCCGGTAGTCCACACACATCCGCATGGTACCATCCTTCTTCTTGACCAGTACCAACGGAGTGGCCCAGGGACTACAGCTGTCCCGAATAACCCCTGCCTCCTTCATGTTCCTCAACATATCTTTGGCACACTGGTAATGTGCAGGGGGAATAGGCCTGTACCTCTCTTTGATGGGGGGGTGCTCACCGGTGGGGATGTGGTGTTGGACCCCTTTGATCTGCCCAAAGTCTAGTGGATGTTTGCTGAAAACTTGTTCATACTCCCGCACCACCCTGTATACCCCTGCTTTGTGATGTGTAGGGGTATCATCAGTGCCCACGTGTAGCTGTTGGTGCCACTCATTTACCTCCCCTTGAGGCGGGGGAGTGCTGGTAGTAGGTGGGGAAACTGAGGGAGTGGCCTCGTGGATGGTGTGGGGATCCAGGGTGAGCAGCTTGGCAATGGTGGCATACCAGGGAAGCCTGACTTCTTCCTCCCCACAGTTCAGTACCCTCACGGGCACTCTCCCCTTCTTTACGTCTACCAGCCCTCAGGCGGCCATTACAGTGGGCCAGTGCTCGGAGGGTATGGGCTCTATCATGGCAGGGTAGTCACGCCCCTGACGCCCTACTGCTGCCCTACACCAAATCATCTCACTCTTAGGGGGCACAATCAACGGAGCAACATCCATCACTCTCACTCCACTAATCTCTCCTCCCGTGGAGTTTACATGCTGGCGGTACATCAAGGCTCGGATCTCACGCTGCACAGCTCTCTGTCGGCTCCCCGCCGCCGTGGCGGCCAGCTGTTGCAGTAGGGCCAACACATCACCCATACAGTGCTCCATCACATTGGTTCCTAGCACTATCTTCGGGTTATGATCACTGGGTTCATTCATGATCACAATCATACCCTGGTGTTGCAGTTCAGCTTGCCCCACTGTCATAGCCACCTGTTTATACCCCACTTGGGTCAATGGGAGTCCATTAGCAGCAATTAGTGTTATACTAGTATCTGGGGGTGCCAGCTCGTCTATCCCCCAATACCGCTGGTACAATGTGTATGGTATGGTGGTTACCTGTGATCCAGTGTCCAAGAGAGCCATCACCGGTATGCCGTCCACAGCCACGGGGATGATGGGCCGGGCCCCGATATACCGGTCCCGCCAGTCTGGGGGGCCACGGGGTTCTACTCCTGAGGATTGGCCCGGGGCCCCAGGGGTTGCTCGTTTAACGGGCACTGTCGGAAGTAATGCCCAGGCTTACGGCACTTGTAGCAGGTTGGAGGTCTGCTCCGCGGGTTGTTAGCACTTCTCCGCTGCATCCAGGGAACATCCTCAGGGCTGTCGGCAAGCTGGATCTGTGCTGGAGGCTGGGATCTGGTCAAAGGTTGGAGTGCAGCGAGGATCTTGGCGAGGTCTCCGTCCATGCGATGGACCTGGGCTGCCAGTTCCTCCATCGTGCTGCTTGGGGCTGTAGGTATTGGAGAGGTTGGTAGGGCAGGGGCCACCACAACGGGGGCCGTCTCAATGGGCCACGGGGCTGGCTCCAAGATTTTTGAAGCTGGGGGCTGCAGTGCTTTAATGGCCCGTTCCTTTAACACGGCAAAGTCCACATCAGGGTGTTCTAGGGCCCACAGCCGGAGTTGTTTGCAATCCTCAGGGGATCTCATCCCCTGCACAAATTGCTCTAATAACATCTTGTTGCTGTCCGCCTCATTGATAGGATTCACCCGCTTTAGCGTGCGGAGGGAGGTTTGCAGACGTAAAGCATAGTCCCGAATGCTATCCACAGACCGTTGCCGGCACTGGTAAAACTGCATCCTCAGCTCAGCTTCAGTACGGGTCTCAAAGGCAGTCTGTAGCTTCTCAAAGATGGTGGCTACAGAGAACCGGTCCCCCTCGGCCCAGGTCTCCGCCTCCTGCTCAGCCGCGCCGGTTAACTGGCCCAGCACTACCGCTGCACGCTGCTTATCGGTCAGGGGGTACAGTTCTAGCAACGGGTTAAGCTTTTTCCGGAAGACCTGTAAAGCATCAGATTTCCCGTCATACTGCGGTAGCCAGGTAGCTCCGGGCGCATAGGGCAAGGAGAACGGCATCACCTGAGCGAGCGCGGGGACCGCGGCACCTCCCGCCAGCGCGGCCGGGACCTGGGCAGGCCCATTCCCATCCACGGGTGCCACTGCGGCTGCGACCACCGCTCCTCCAGCGGCTCCGTCGGGCGCAGACATCTTGTTTCCGTCCCCCTTAGCCTCTTTCCGGCCCCTCCTCTATCGGGGCGGGGTTTTGGCCTTCGCGCCTCTACTACTCGAGAAGACGCTCGAGCGGGAACTTTTCGCGCTAAAGATGGCGACTTCTGAAATTTTCCGGCCGGATACCTCTGGCGGTCACAAGGCGCACCTCTACCCAACGGCAGAGCGGTAAGATCCTGTTCGTGATGCCAAGTTGTCGCGGGCGGAGGAGGGGACGCCGCTCTCTCCCTCTGCTCAGGTCCGGCTGGCACTGCGGCTGCTGCGGCCTGCCGCTGCTCGGTGGCTCGAGCGATGGGCCGGATCCCGGGGACTCGAGCGGCGCTCCTCACCCGTGAGTGAAAGGGGATTGGTTTTTGGGATAGTTTATTGTCCGTGACGCCACCCACGGTTGTGATGATTTGTTGACACCACCGTTACTCTGTATGGGGATCCCGGGAGTGATGGTATGGAGCAGCTAGATGTTAGTCCTCCCCTCCGTGGGTAGGGGGTTGGTTGTCCCGGGGCCCAGTGATGAGGTGGGTGATGCAGGGCTTGGTGGGGTGCAGGGACGCGGGGGCAGCGCTGCGCCGCACGGCACTGTGGTACTCACTCAGCCTGAGACGATGACACAGTTCTCGGTAAAACACACGGCTGGAAAGACGGTTCCCACGGACGGCTGCACTTGCTTTCCCCAGTAGGTGACGGTGATGTCCCTTTTCCTGCACCTAATGTTGTCGATGGTTTCGATGGGTTCCCACCGGTAACCCGCTCCCCGGCTTCAAGCTGGACCGGAGGAGCTCTACTCTTTGCCCGCAGGCGCTGACCCTTAGAAACTGGTGCCCTGGCGGTGGCGGTGTATCTACTGTAATGGTTGGGCTGTTGCCTTCAATCGGGACTTGGTTGTTGGGGGATCGACGTCCCCTTCACTGACGGATTTGGCAAATTATGGCGACTCCTAGCCTTGCCGGGGTCCGAGAGGCCCCTGCCCTGGTGCTGACTGTCCTTTGTACACTGCTCCAGACCACCGGGCCACCACCCGTCCGCGGTCCTTCCAGGAACTTCCAAACGGTCACCCCTCCGGACAATCACCGCCGTTGCTGACCTTGCTGACTCTGTCCTGCACACAGCTGGACCAACTTCAGGCTTTTTACACTCTTTCCTCTCTGTCACCACTCTTACTTCCTTCACTTCACTACTTGTTTACTCCTCCACTTAGCTCCTCACTCAAGCTCCCCCTGAGCTGACTGCCTGGTTCTTCCTGCCTCCAGGGCTGTGAACTCCTCGGTGGGCGGAGACGATGACACAGTTCTCGGTAAAATACACGGCTGGAAAGACGGTTCCCACGGACGGCTGCACTTGCTTTTCCCCAGTAGTTGACGGTGACGGTCCCTTTTCCTGCACCTAAGATGATGATGGTTTCGATGGGTTCCCACCGGTAACCCGCTCCCCGGCTTGGATATGGGCCGGAGGAACCCTACTTTGCCCGCAGGCGCTGGCCCTGAGAAACTGGTGCCCTGGCGGTGGCGGTGTCTCTCTGTAACGGTTGGACTGTTGCCTTCAATCGGGACTTGCTTGTTGGGAGACCCAGAGGTCCCCTTCACTAACGGATTTGGCAAATTCACGGCGACTCCTAGCCGTGCCGGGATCCGAAAGTCCCCTGCCACTGGTGCTGACTGTTCTTCGTATACCGCTCCGGTACCGCCGGGCCACCACCCGTCCGCGGTCCTTTCGGCAACCTACAAGCAGCCACCCCTGCAGACAGTCACCGCCGTCTGCTGACCTTGCTGTCTCAGTCCGGGGCACACACCCGGACCAGCTTCAGGCTCTACAAACTGTCACTTTCTCTTCCTTTTCTCCTCTACCACTTTACTGCTACTTCACACTCTCCCTAAACTCATCTGCCTGGTTTTCCCGCCTCCAGGGCTGTGAACTCCTCGGTGGGCGGAGCCAACCGCCTGGCCCACCCCCTGGTGTGGACATCAGCCCCTGGAGGAAGGCAACAAGGATTTTTGGTTAGCCTTGATGTTCCTATCTGGGGTGTAGGGTGTGATGGTGTTATGACCTGTGACCCCTGGCTTGCCCAGGGCGTCACAGTACCTTCACACTTTAGCGATGCAGCAGCGATCCGACCAGCGATCTGACCTTGTCAGGATCGCTGCTGCATCGCTACATGGTCGCTGGTGAGCTGTCAAACAGGCAGATCTCACCAGCGACCAGTGACCAGCCCCCAGCCAGCAGCGACGTGCAAGCGACGCTGCGCTTGCACGGAGCCGGCGTCTGGAAGCTGCAGACACTGGTAACTAAGGTAAACATCGGGTATGGTTACCCGATGTTTACCTTAGTTACCAGCTCACACCGCTTAACTTAGCGTGTGCAGAGAGCAGGAGCCGGCACCGGCAGCGTGAGAGCTGCGGAGGCTGGTAACGAAGGTAAATATCGGGTAACCACCTTGGTTACCCGATGTTTACCTTGGTTACAGCTTACCGCAGGCTGTCAGACGCCGGCTCCTGCTCCCTGCACATTCAGGATTGTTGCTCTCTCGCTGTCACACACAGCGATGTGCGCTTATCAGCGGGAGAGCAACAATAAAAAAACGAACCAGCACTGTGTGTAACGAGCAGCGATCTCACAGCAGGGGCCAGATCGCTGCTCAGTGTCACACACAGCGAGATCGCTAATGAGGTCACAAAAAACGTGACTCAGCAGCGATCTCAGTAGCGATCTCGCTGTGTGTGAAGTACCCCTTAGTGTGAAGTGTCCCTGCAGCACCATCACTGGTGAAATGAAGCAATACACCTTTCCTGTTCTCAATAAACTTATCTCTTCTCTTGAACTCTCCACAACAAGAGACTCTCTGTGAAGCTTCTCTGAAATTCAGGCCTGAAGATGAGGGTCCTAAATGAAGACCACCATCTAATAAGGTATTTGAAAATGGTTTGCAGTATGATAAAACATCAGAGACCCTAAAACCACCACCTAAGGGCCATAAATAGAGTTGAGCGAGTACCTAACTATTCGTTCTCGCTATACTCATAACGAGTACTGTCTAATACTCGCGTATTCATTACGAATAGCATGTGCAATGCAAGTCAATGGGGAAAACTCGCAATGTAATGAGTAACCCGAATTCTGCACTATTCACTACTCGCATAATTAGTAGGGGCATTCGGGTTACTCGTTACATTGCGAGTTTTTCCCCACTGACTTGCATTGCACACACTATTCGGAACGAATTCGCGAGTATTAGACAGTACTCGTTATTAGTATAGATTACGAATAGTTAGCTACCCGCCCAACTCTAGCCACAAATAAAAATCTATGAAGTGATTTTTTTAGCCATTAGTCTCGAAAAACTATATAAAAAGTCACAAAAGTAAACTGTGTGAAATGACCTTAAGGCTTTGAGCACATGTTGCATTTTTGCTTGCAGATTTTCACAGATCTGCAAGGAAATCCTAATATCAGCAAAGGGGTACTTTGCACTTTGTGACATCGCTACTGCGATCTCGTCGGGGTCAAATCGATCGAAAGTGACGCACATCCGGCGCCGGTAACAACGTTGCAACGCGTAAAGCCTAGATGCGCCGATAAACGATTGCAAAAGTGTTGAAAATCGGTGATCTGTGTAGTGTCGGTCATTTCCATAATTTCGCTGCAGTGGCAGGTACGATGTTGTTGCTCGCTCCTGCGGCAGCACACATCGCTGTGTATCAAGCCGCAGGAGCGAGGAACATCACCTTACCTGCCTCCACCGGCTATGCGGAAGGAAGGAGGTGGGCGGGATGTTTATGTCTCTGCCCCTCCGCTTCTATTGGCCGCCTGCCGTGTGACGTCGCTGTGACGCTGCACGACCCGCCCCCTTAGGAAGGAGGCGGGTCGCCAGCCAGAGCGACGTCGCAGGGCAGGTAAGTGCGTGTGAAGCTGCCGTAGCGATAATGTTCGCTACGGCAGCTATCACAAGATATCGCATGTGCGACGGGGGCAGGGACTATCACGCTCGGCATCGCTATCATCGGCTAGCGATGTCGCAGCGTGCAAAGTACCCCTAAGTCTTTGAGAGTGCTGAAGTGTTCTGCACACGTTCAGGATTTTTTCCTTGCAGACAAAAATCTGCAGCATGTCAATTCTTTCTGCGTTTTTGGCTGCATCTTCACAATTGAAAGAAGAAAAAAAACATTAAAAACGCAGCAAATAAGCACGTTTTTGCTGTGGTGTTTTTCCTGTTTGGAGATACAGATTTGGTTGCGGAGTGTCTGCAAGGTGTGTGTGTAAGCCCTTGCCCCATGGGTGCTACATGTGCACATAGCCTAAAGGTTTTCCTATCTTTGTAAAGATAAGAAAATGAGCATACTTACCTGCTATATCTCTAGCATTGTCCACAGCTTGATTGGCACAGCAGTAATGTTACAACTGCACTATATGACCGCTGCAACCAATCACTGGATTAAGGAGTGTTCTGCTGTCTACATTGATATCACTGCTGAGCCCAGTGATTGGCAGCAGTGGTCACTTAACACATTGAGAGGGTGTCTGGTAGAACAGTGGCAGCATTATATTTCACAATGCTTTACACATCATCATCACTGTTCCCATTGAGTCCCACAATCTTTATTCTCTATCAGTATGTCTTTGGAGGAAACCTTTGCTCTAGAGCAACAGTGCTAACGACTGAGCCACCGAGCTGCACTTAGTCCCCATCACTACCATTGACTGCAGCTAGGGCTAAAGTTATCCACAAACATTAGATATTTGTGTCGCGGGCGGGGAGGAGGGTGTCAGCACACACCGCTCACCCCTTCTGCTCGGGTCCGGCAGCTGCTCAGTGGTGGCTCGAGCCGTGGGCCGGATCCCGGGGTTTCTCGAGCGACACTCCTCGCCCGTGAGTGAAAGGGGGTGTTTGTTGGGTGTGGGGATTGTTATAGTTCGTGACGCCACCCACGGTTGTGGTGATTGCACCACCGCTGCTCAGTGTGGGGGTCCCGGGGATGGTGTTGCGGAGCAGCCAGGTGTTGTGTTGCCCCTCCGTGGGTAGGGGTTGGTGATCCCGGGGCCCGGTGATGAGATGTGAAGTGTAGGGCCTGGAGGGCGCAGGGACGCGGGGGCAGCGCTGTGCCTTGCGGCACTATGGTACTCACTCAGCCTGACACATGGACACAGTCTGTACGGTAAACCAACGGCTGGTAGGACGGTCCCACAGACGGCTGCACCTGCACTCCCGGTAGGTGACGGTGATGTCTCTCTTCCTTGCACCTATGTTGACTGATGGTAGCGGTGGATTCCCTCCGGTTACCCGCTCCCCGGCTGCAATCTGGGCCGGAGGAGCTCTACACTTTGCCCGCAGGCGCTGGCCCTGAGAAACTTGTGCCGTGGCGGTGGCGGTGTCTCTCCAATACGGGTTGGGCTGTTGCCTTCAATCGGGACTTGGTTGTTGGGGGATCTGCGTCCCCGTCACTGACGGATTTGGCAAATCTGGCGACTCCTAGCCTTGCCGGGGTCCGAGAGGCCCCTGCCCTGGTGCTGACTGTCCTTCGGAACACTGCTCCAGACCACCGGGCACACAGCCAACGGGGTCCTTCCAGGAACTTCCAAACTGTCCCCCTCCAGACAGTCACCGCCGTTGCTGACCTTGCTGTTCTGGCCCTCACAAAGCTGGACCCTTCAGGCTGTCTTTCTCTTCTGTTACTTTACTTGCTTTCCTCCTTTACTACTTTCCTTCCTTCACTTTCACTTAGTTGTTTACTTTAGCCCTGTCTAGACTACTCCTTAACTCCTCACACTTGCCCTCCCTGGGCTAATCTGCCAGGTTACTTCCTGCCTCCAGAGCTGTGAGCTCCTTGGTGGGCGGAGCCAACCGCCTGGCCCACCCCCTGGTGTGCATCATCAACCCCTGGAGGAAGGCAACAAGGATTTGTGGTTAGCTGTGATGTGCCTACCTGGAGTGTGGGGTGTGGTGGTGTTGTGACCTGTGTCCCCTGGCTTGCCCAGGGCGACACATTCCCCCTTAGCAAAATGCAGACCGTCCGCGGGCTGCCGTCCTACACCGGTTTTATTTTTCTGTAAAAAGGGGATAACAGGGTTAAGCAAAACATAAATAACATTTTTAATCAAAACTCTTCCCAAGACGGGAGGCACATTTACTTTAACGTTGCAACGGTATACGGTCACGGTTTCCGCTCTCTCCCACCCAAGCAACCTGGCCCTGATGCTGCCCCTAAAACCCAGGCAGCACCCCTTGACCCACAGTCCAGCACAAGTTACCCGAGCGGGATCTGTCCTTCCCCTCCAGAGGGTGGCCACCGGTTCCTTTGGTGGCTGGGCCCTGGCCTGCTCTGCTCAGGGCCCTCCCTCCAACCTGCCTCTCCGGAGGCGGTATTGCGGAAACGGTAACGGTACCCAACATATTTACAATCCACTTAACGTTTGTGGTGCCCTGCAAGTTCACGGGCTTGTCCATGGATAGTTCCCATGCCAATAAACTTAAACGGTCCCCACGGGGACAACGGTGCCGGCTCCTGCCGGTTGCAAATCATCACACAAATCAGGTGACTTCTTCGGTAATTACACTTATCATTTCAAACTTTTTAAACTTTTTCAAACCAACAACAACTTCAGTGATGGTCCCAACGGGGACGGTGCAACGGGCATCCGCTGCCCTACTCCGGTCCTTTTGCTGCTTCATCCGAGGGAGGGGATGCAGAGCTCACCTTGCTCTCAGGGCTGCCCTTCAGCTTTACATCCAGGGCAAACCACCCCCTCTCTCCGCAGTGCCGGGTGTAACGCACCATGTCCCCCGGTATAAGATTGCGGCCAGGATGCTCCTCGGGCAGATGGGCATTCACGTCCCGCCGGGCCACAAACACCTCGGCCTCCAGGCCCGGTTCGTATATGAATCCGTAGCCCCGGCGGATATCAAATCGCCTCACCTGCCCCTCGTAGAACGGGCCCCGGACACGGAAGGTCGCTTGCCGCAGGTTTTCTTTTTCCCGAATGGCTCGGGCCACCAGCTCGGCTTTCCTTCTCTCCCTCTCCGCGATCTCCAGGCCCAGCTTTGTCGGCTCCCTGTCCCAGTATGGCGCTGCTACCTGCTCCGGCGCACGGGTTGAGCCCCGCGGGACATCCAGCACGTTACCCACTGTCAGGAAGGTGGGTAGCGTATCCCGCGGTGTCATGGCCGTGGGCGCTGCCTTGCAGCAACAACCCGGCGCCACCTCAGCCGAGGTGTGGGGGATGGGCACAGGGGCTTTCCGCAGCCGGGCCTTCGGCTCGGAGCGGGTCGTCGGCTCCGGCTCGGGAAACTGCTCGGGGACTGTCTCTGGCACAATCTTCGGGGCCTTCCAAGGTAATGCCTCCGGTTTGTTACGGGCTCCGGCTACAGGTCGGTCCGCTGGGGCGGACGGGCTGGGTATCGCTACCGGTTGCGGTGGTAGCGGGCCTAGTGGCGGGGTCACGGCCTCCGAGACGGGTGGCGAGGGAGGCAACGGGGGGAGAGGGCTTGGACCGGGCCCCACAGCCGCGATGACCGGCCCTGCAAGGGCATCGGGACGTGGGTCACTCACCCTCCCTTTCTCCGCCTCCTCCTCGCGTCTCCGCACGGTGGCTACAACGTCCGCCATGTCGGCCTCCCACTCCTCCATGAGGAGCTGCATCTTCACCTGCAGCCGTTGATAGAGCTGCGCGGTCCGGATCTCCACCCACGCCGCGGTTCCAGGCGCGGGGGGTACGGTGTCGCGGGACGGCATCACCATGGTGTCTTCACTGTTTGCTTCCAGGAACGGTATTCTTGCAAGGTCCTGGCGTCCCTGCTTTCAAAGCCGCAGCTACATGCTTTCAGCCGCCATCGCGTCCCCCTTAGCTCTTTTCCGGCCCCTCCTCTCTCGGGGCGGGGTTTTGGCCTTCGCGCCTCTACTGCTCGAGAAGACGCTCGAGCGGGAACTTTTCGCGCCAAAGATGGCGGCTTCTGAAATTTTTCTGCCGGATGCCTCCGGCGGTAACAAGGCGCACCTCTACCTGACGGCAGAGCGGTAAGATCCTGTTCGTGACGCCAAGTTGTCGCGGGCGGGGAGGAGGGTGTCAGCACACCACGCTCACCCCTTCTGCTCGGGTCCGGCAGCTGCTCAGTGGTGGCTCGAGCCGTGGGCCGGATCCCGGGGTTTCTCGAGCGACACTCCTCGCCCGTGAGTGAAAGGGGGTGTTTGTTGGGTGTGGGGATTGTTATAGTTCGTGACGCCACCCACGGTTGTGGTGATTGCACCACCGCTGCTCAGTGTGGGGGTCCCGGGGATGGTGTTGCGGAGCAGCCAGGTGTTGTGTTGCCCCTCCGTGGGTAGGGGTTGGTGATCCCGGGGCCCGGTGATGAGATGTGAAGTGTAGGGCCTGGAGGGCGCAGGGACGCGGGGGCAGCGCTGTGCCTTGCGGCACTATGGTACTCACTCAGCCTGACACACGGACACAGTCTGTACGGTAAACCAACGGCTGGTAGGACGGTCCCACAGACGGCTGCACCTGCACTCCCGGTAGGTGACGGTGATGTCTCTCTCCCTTGCACCTATGTTGACTGATGGTAGCGGTGGATTCCCTCCGGTTACCCGCTCCCCGGCTGCAATCTGGGCCGGAGGAGCTCTACACTTTGCCCGCAGGCGCTGGCCCTGAGAAACTTGTGCCGTGGCGGTGGCGGTGTCTCTCCAATACGGGTTGGGCTGTTGCCTTCAATCGGGACTTGGTTGTTGGGGGATCTGCGTCCCCGTCACTGACGGATTTGGCAAATCTGGCGACTCCTAGCCTTGCCGGGGTCCGAGAGGCCCCTGCCCTGGTGCTGACTGTCCTTCGGAACACTGCTCCAGACCACCGGGCACACAGCCAACGGGGTCCTTCCAGGAACTTCCAAACTGTCCCCCTCCAGACAGTCACCGCCGTTGCTGACCTTGCTGTTCTGGCCCTCACAAAGCTGGACCCTTCAGGCTGTCTTTCTCTTCTGTTACTTTACTTGCTTTCCTCCTTTACTACTTTCCTTCCTTCACTTTCACTTAGTTGTTTACTTTAGCCCTGTCTAGACTGCTCCTTAACTCCTCACACTTGCCCTCCCTGGGCTAATCTGCCAGGTTACTTCCTGCCTCCAGAGCTGTGAGCTCCTTGGTGGGCGGAGCCAACCGCCTGGCCCACCCCCTGGTGTGCATCATCAACCCCTGGAGGAAGGCAACAAGGATTTGTGGTTAGCTGTGATGTGCCTACCTGGAGTGTGGGGTGTGGTGGTGTTGTGACCGGTGTCCCCTGGCTTGCCCAGGGCGACACATTTGTCCACAGCATCTATTCCACTACCGACCTCTCTATGTTGGGTCTTTCAATCTGGTATAGTGGGTCAAGGCAGCATTTGACTCTTGGAGCTGTAAGCTAATCAAACTATGACTTAGCGGGCACCATCTTTCCAAGCAAGCTGGCACAATTCAATGATGTCTAATGGATCGGTGTCATGCCTCCACCAGTGGGTCCGACCCCTACTGGGCACGTGGCTCCTTCCAGTCTGCCCATCCCACTGTCTTTCCTTCCATACGGGGTACTCAATCGGATCACAGTCCTGGACCTTCCTCCAGCACTCCGCCTGTGGCCTATTCATCCAGAAGCATGCGTGTGTCGCGGGCGGGGAGGAGGGTGTCAGCACCGCGCTCACCCCCTTCTGCTCGGGTCCGGCTGCTGCTGCTCAGTGGTGGCTCGAGCGGTGGGCCGGATCCCGGGGGTCTCGAGCGGCACTCCTCGCCCGTGAGTGAAAGGGGATTGGGTTTTGGGATAAAGTCTATTGTCCGTGACGCCACCCACGGTTGTGGTGATTTGTTAGCACCACCGCTGCTCGGTGTGGGGATCCCGGGAGTGATGGTGTGAAGCAGCAAGTTGTTGTGTTGCCCCTCTGTGGGTAGGGGTTGGTGATCCCGGGGCCCAGTGATAAGGTGTGAGATGCAGGGCTTGGTGGGTGCAGGGACGCGGGGGCAGCGCTGTGCCTTGCGGCACTGTGGTACTCACTCAGCCTGAGACGATGACACAGTTCTCGGTAAAACACACGGCTGGAAAGACGGTTCCCACGGACGGCTGCACTTGCTTTCCCCAGTAGGTGACGGTGATGTCCCTTTTCCTGCACCTAATGTTGTCGATGGTTTCGATGGGTTCCCACCGGTAACCCGCTCCCCGGCTTCAAGCTGGGCCGGAGGAGCTCTACTCTTTGCCCGCAGGCGCTGACCCTTAGAAACTGGTGCCCTGGCGGTGGCGGTGTATCTACTGTAATGGTTGGGCTGTTGCCTTCAATCGGGACTTGGTTGTTGGGGGATCGACGTCCCCTTCACTGACGGATTTGGCAAATTATGGCGACTCCTAGCCTTGCCGGGGTCCGAGAGGCCCCTGCCCTGGTGCTGACTGTCCTTTGTACACTGCTCCAGACCACCGGGCCACCACCCGTCCGCGGTCCTTCCAGGAACTTCCAAACGGTCACCCCTCCGGACAATCACCGCCGTTGCTGACCTTGCTGACTCTGTCCTGCACACAGCTGGACCAACTTCAGGCTTTTTACACTCTTTCCTCTCTGTCACCACTCTTACTTCCTTCACTTCACTACTTGTTTACTCCTCCACTTAGCTCCTCACTCAAGCTCCCCCTGAGCTGACTGCCTGGTTCTTCCTGCCTCCAGGGCTGTGAACTCCTCGGTGGGCGGAGCCAACCGCCTGGCCCACCCCTGGTGTGAACATCAGCCCCTGGAGGAAGGCAACAAGGATTTTGGGTTAGCTTTGATGTTCCTAACTGGGGTGTAGGGTGTGGTGGTGTAATGACCTGTGACCCCTGGCTTGCCCAGGGCGTCACACGTGCACTGAACAGGACTTCCAGGACCTTCCTTAGGTGACTCCTGCTGCATCCTGCTGGGATGTAAAGGGCCAGTACACCTTAACCTGGAAGTGGTTCCTGGCATATTGCAGAGAGGCTCTGGACATATAAGGCATCCTCCCCTTCTGGGAGGTGCCTGGGCATCGTCTTCCTGTCCCTTAGTGTGGTGTTGCCTCCGACAGGTCCCTGTTCCCTGTGTTTATTGTTTATCCATGCTCCTGGTCCTTGTCTCCGCTCAGAGCTGGTCGTCCTAGCCTGATGCTCCTGTCCTTGCCTGTGATCACTGCGTCCCAATGAGTCCACACCTGGTCGACTGTGTCTACCCTGCTTCTGCTTGTCAGACCAGATCAAGCACTGTTTGTGAAGGTCCATATCTAGTCATGTGTCGCCTATGTCCTTCCTGCCTCTGGACTAAGTCCTGGTATGGTGTTACCATCTCACTTCATCATGGACTGGACTCTGCTGGTGCTCAGGTCGTACCTGCTATGCATTGCTACTCAATCATATCTACGGATATCTGGACTTTACATGTGCTCTAGACACTACACTAGGATCCCGTTATTTGTCTCTGGTCAATAAAACTCTTCTTATTCATCAAACTATATCCGAGCCCGTTCCTGGTGTCAGCTGGCACAGCCCTCTGTGGTCCAGTAGGTTTACAACCATGCTCCCCCGTGGGTAGCAAAACAATCGGCCCACACTACATTTCCACTAATCTTGTCTATGGAAACCAACAAGCCATTCCTGAAAGTTTTGCTCTACAGAAAAAGAACAAATGTTAATAATTTTATTTTATAGCATCAACATATTCCACAGTATTTTACAAATCGGAGGGAACACGTACAGACAATATCAGCAGGGGCGTAATTTTAAAGGGTGCAGGGGTGACAAACGTACCCTGGCCGTAGAGCCTATGGGGCCCTATCGGTCATTCTGGCCGATATGAAAAGACCATTAATATTAAAGATCTGCAATAATTTGGGGCCTTGGAGGTTTGCACTGAGGCCCACAAGCTTCAATATATGCCAGTGAATATAAGACATTACAGATTAACATGTAATTCGACAGATAAGAAAGAGGAGCGAGGGCCATGCTTGCAAGCTTACAATCTATGAGGAAATATGGGGGTACAAAAGGTAGAAAAATGTGCTTGTCATGTAAGGTCCGGCCATCAATATGATATATTGAGGTCTTCAAATAATCTGGCATAAACTCGTCACCAGTCAGTATCTGTAGAGGTACAGGTACCAAGTGCTACTGACTGCATGGAGGGGGTAGAAACAAATTATACAATGGAAAAGATTTCTTGAAGAAAGTGTAGCAAGGGAGGACAGGTAAAAGTTATAATAATGAGGTAAGGTGATAGGCCAGGCTAAAGAGATGTGTTTTTAGAGCACATTTAAAACTGTGCAGACTGGGAATTACCTGGATTGTCTGATGTAGAGCATTCCAGACAACTGGAGTAGCATGAGAGGAGACTGGAAATTAACTGGATTGTCTGTGGTAGACGATTTCGTATGCGATTTGCAACGCCCCCATCGTATGTGAGGCACGTTCAATTTGTTGAACGTGCCGCACATACGAGTAACCCCCGTCACACATACTTACCTTCCATACGACCTTGATGTGGGCAGCGAATGTCCACTTCCTGGAGTGGGAGGAACGTTCGGCGTCACAGCGACGTCACGCGACAGCCGGCCAATAGAAGCGGAGGGGCGGAGCTGAGTGGGACGTAAACATCCCGCCCACCTCCTTCTTTCCGCATTATGGGCCGGGAGCCGCAGGACGTAGGTAAGATCTGTTCATCGTTCCCGGGGTGTCACACGCTGCGATGTGCGCTGGTACGATGAACAATCTGACGTGCAATTCTAGAGACAGGTACGATGTGTATGCGATGAACGTTTTACCGTTCAATATCAATCGCACGTACATGTCACACACTGCAATGTAACTTACAATGCCGGATGTGCGTCACTTACGAGTCCGTGACCCAGCCGACACATTGTAAGATACATTGCAGCGTGTAAAGCAGGCTTTAGAGGGACAGAAGCTACGGGAAAGTGCATCAGCTTTTGTGTTCTTGGTACCGGGCCGGAATGTTACCACAAAATCAAATCTGGATCCACTGGTGCCACTGGTGCCACTGGCATCGACTCCTCTCCCATCACCAGCACCATCCACGGCAGGAACACGGCGTCGCCTGGCGATCGGAGCAGAAGTCGCTGGAGCGGACTCCAGTGGTGAAGTAACAATTATAGAGGAAGACAGTCTTATGTCATTAGTGAAATAGAGAGCACAGGTAGGCTGATAGAGATGAGGGGGGAGATGGAGCCAAACTATGAAGAGCTTTGTGTGTAAGGTCACATGCACACGTTGAGTATTTGGTGAGTTTTTTACCTCAGTATTTGTAGCCAAAACCAGAACTGGAACAATCAGAGGAAAAGTATAATAGAAAAATGGGCACCACTTCTGCATTTTTTTACCTACTCCTGTTTTTTACTTAAAAGTACTGAGGTAAAAACTCACCACATACTCAACGTATTAATGTTTCCTAAGAGTGATAAGTTTATATTGGACGGAATGTGTTGTGAATGGGCAACCAGTACAATGACTGGAACAGGGTGGAGGCATCGTTGTAGCAGCTGGACAGAAATTTGATCTTATATACTCCCATCATGATAGATTGGAAAAGGTGAGAGTTTTGGGAGAGGGAGACCAATTAGTGGAGGGTTTCATTAATCCAAACGAGAATGAATCAGCGCAACAGTAAAACTTGGCAAAGGTAAGGAAAGGTCGAATTCTGTAGATGTTTTTGAGGTGCTTGGGAGCCATGGTAGAACCACTTACGAAAATCACAATATCAGGTTTAGGCAGATTATTAGAAGAAAAGAAATAAAAGACATTCAAATCGCTGATAAAAATGGATTTATGGGGAGAAGGACATTTTATTTCTTTCAGAAGCTGGTATTTTATTTCTTCATTTTAGGAATCAATCCTGCAGGTGGCGCTGCTCTTATAACTTTCCCTGACACTTAACGGGAGATTACATTATTCACTGGCATCAATAACAACATCTATATCAGTAATTTATACAAAGTGCCAGGAACTATACACCATCCTGTGATTTATTGTAATGTGCAGACATCCATTTACCCCCTGAGCAGGACAATGCAATATTTCTGTTTGTATAGTACAGTGTGCTGATCTGCAATGGAGCTGGCGATGATGGACTGGCATCCAGTGGGCACACGCTGCTCCCATACCAGACTCATTTGTCTTATGCTATTACGTAGCAGCCATTCTCACACATAATAGCCAGTGATTTGTATTGCCACCCGGCAGCACCAGGAACTTTATTACTTAAAAACGGGGCATCATCTGCACAGGGCACTATCTAAATGAAGTTGCTATATTTTTCTACCACACAGATAGGACATGCACATTTACCCGGCACTAATAAAATAGTAAGAAACAAAGAAGTGTCATGTAACAATAATCCTGATCATAGGTGTGCATAGGTGTGTTTCGTTATGATGAGCACTGAGGAAATGAGCTGCCTCTGCTCACACAGGACTTATGTTGGACTCTATTAGGGTGTTTCTGGGCACACCCTATGATCATCTCTGTGGTCCCAATAACCCCTTAATCCTATGAATAATCTAGGACTAGGGTTATGTGTGTTGATCCCCCTCTATATTAGTTTCATGTCCAAATACGCACATGTAAGTCTTAGGACGCAGTCACACGGCCATATGATTTGTTTGAGAATCGCACTGTAATGTTCGGACTGGTCGACGGCTCTCCTGACCTGAGCGTGAGAGCTGCATAGAAATACCTGATGACACGCTCGGTTCAGTAGAGCCGCAGGCCAGTCTAAGCAGTCGGGTGCACTCCGACGAGCGTGAAAATCGGACGAGTGCAATGCGAGAAATTCTCGCATTGCACTCTGACCAATGTTAGTCAATGAGGGAGATCAGTTGGTCAGCTTTTCTCACATCCAGATTCTGGATGCGAGGAAAGTAGCAGCATACTGCGATTTGATCCAGAATACGTCCGAGACTCGCCAATACAAGTCAATGGATGCGAGGAAAAAACTGATGTCACACGGACGCCACATGGACCATCCTAGTGACATCCGTTTTTCTAAATACAATCCTATCATGTAGCACAGAACACTGTAAATGCTCCTGTACATGACTGTAAATGAGTAACAGCTGCTGAGGAAAAAAACGGATTGCACACTGAGAGCATACTGAGAGCACACTGAGAGCACACGGATGACAAGTGAGAAAAAAACGTCCTACTCTCGCAAACGAGAATGGGACCATTTTTTCATACGTTCATGTGAGTCCAGCCTTCTGGTGCGATCCTCAGTAGAGTCATATGGCAATGTGACTGGTCCGAGGATCGCATTGTAATGCTTGGACTGGTCACTGGCTATTCTGACCCGAGCGTAAGAGCTGCTTAGAAATAGAGCCAAACACGCTCGGGTCAGGAGAGCCGCCGGCCAGTCCAAGCATTACAGTGCGATCCTCAGTCTAGTCATACGGCCGTGTGACTGATCCGAGGATAGCATTGTAATGCTCGGACTGGCCGTGAGAGCTGCTTTGAAATAGACTCCAATACGCTCGGGTCAGGAGAGCTGCCGGCCAGTCCAAGCATTACGGTGCGATTCTGGGACGAGTCTTATGGCTAAGTCCTTACGTCGTATAAGGTAAGAAAACTTACCATGGTGCAAGATTGTCTGACCCTGCCAATCTCAATATGTAAAATTATTTTTTTATATTTTTTAGAACCCGTCTGAAGAAGATGTCATGTGCACATAGGTTTATCATCATGGGATTTGTTTGTCAATCATTTTGCACACTAAGGGCTTATGCATCATCATCAGTCTTTCAGAGATAGCACCCATACCTATAACAGTGAAAGGGGCTGTTCAAATGTCTGTGTTTTTTTTTTGTGGAACGTTTTTTTCTTTAAAAATCACTTATTAATTTCCAATCTTAAACCAAGTTGTGAAATCTTCCATCAAATCAGCAATTCAAGTGTATGGGTCCATGAAATAATCGGACAGCACTTGGATGCCATCTAAATGTGGCCTGGTTTTCACCGACTTCTAGATCGGAGAAGGTGGAGAAACTTCTTTTTTTAGCATCTGAGAAAAACTAACCAAACTCTTTTGCCAAAAACTTACACTGAGCAAACTTCCATCAAACTCAAAAAAATCACTGATGAAATTTGGACCAATTTTCGCATACAAGAAAATCAATGAAATAAGCCCTAAGCGTTCCACTTTACAGGGTTTACAGAGTTTACAGGGAGATGCTTCAGGACATTTCAGCGTTTTTTGTTCTGAAGAGTCTTTTTGGTCATTCTCTGTGTCTACATTATTGACCGCCAGTGATGTTTTTTTTAGCACCTCGCCATTGTTTTCCATTTGTCTTTTTATCTCCATTCGAGATTGACAACTGCTAAATGTTTTTGAAATGAAAATGCTTGCAAAATGCTCAAAAAGATACCGGGCATCCCGTTGACTTGTAAAGAGAAGAGAAGAGTAGAGTAGAAAATTCTAAGTTCTAGCTGCTTGACGTCTTTTGAAACTTAAAACTGTTGAAAGCACTAATAAGCCTGAACATATGAACAGCCAGAGATATGTTCCTTCTTTTGAGCATTTTCCGAGTTCTTTTTCATGAGAAATTGAAACTGAATCTGTGGCACCCCTGAATAAATCAGGGTGCCACAGGGAACTGCATCCTTACCCAGGGATCAGGGCCCACCCCCATGGTTCCAGGTACCCAAGAAACCAATGTCACTCCCTTCTGCACCACAAAACCCAAACCTCAGACACTGCCAGACACACCAGGGCGGTTGGACTAACTGGAAAATGGGCCAGCCACTTGGGGGGAACTGGGCAGACTGTTGGAGGGAGACAGTAGAGAAGAGAAGTAGGCTCCAGAGAGAGAGGAGCTAGGAGAGTGAGCTCCTGGGGAGCTAGGGAAAACTGGTTGGATCGCAAGCAGTGATTCGGGTCCAGAGGAGTCGGGGACCAGTAGCAGGGATGTCACGGGCGGAGGAGGGGACGCCGCGCTCCCCCTACTGCTCGGGTCCGGCTGCCGCTGCTGCTGCGGCCTCTGCTGCTGCTGCTCAGTGGCTCGAGCGATAGGCCGGATCCCGGGGACTCGAGCGGCGCTCCTCGCCCGTGAGTGAAAAGGGGATTGGGTGTTCTGGGATAGTTTATTGTCCGTGACGCCACCCACGGTTGTGGTGATTAAGTGGACACCACTGCTGCTCTGTCTGGGGAGCCCGGGAGTGATGGTATGGAGCAGCCAGTTGTTGATTTGCCCCTCCGTGGGTAGGGGTTTTGGTGCTCCCAGGGCCCAGTGATGGGGTTGGTATGGTGGACAGACGGGTATGGGGCCTGTGGAGGTGCAGGGGCGCAGGGGCAGCGCTGTGCCGCACGGCACCGAGGTACTCACTCAGCCAGTAAACACGACACAGTTCTCGGTAAACAAACGGCTGGTTGGACGGGTCCCTCGGACGGTTACGGTGCTGCGGTTCCCTGCAGTTAGCGGTGACGGTCTCTTCCCTGCACCTATGTAAAGTCTCTTGGTAGCGATGGGTCCCCACCGGTAACCCGCTCCCCGGCTTGGATATGTGCCGGAGGAGCCTCTCTCTTGCCCGCAGGCGCTGGCCCTGGGAAACTGGTGCCTTGGCGGTGGCGGTGTCTCCCCTCAATGGTCGGACTGTTGCCTTCAATCGGGACTTGGTTGTTAGGAGACAGAGGTCCCCTTCACTGACGGATTTGGCAAATTATGGCGACTCCTAGCCTTGCCGGGATCCGAAAGGCCCCTGCCCTGGTGCTGACTGTTCTTCGTATACTGCTCCGGTACCGCCGGGTCACTACCCGTCCGCGGTCCTTCCAGCAACCTCTGAGCAGTCCCCCTGCAGACTATCACCGCCGTCTGCTGACCTTGCTGTCACAGTCCGGGGCACACACCCGGACCAACTTCAGGCTTGCTTAACTGTTCCTTTTCTGTCACCACTCTTACTGTCCTCCTTTACCACTTCACTTCCTTCTACTTTCACTTCCTTAAAGGGGTGGTTCACCCATTTTTTTTAATTTCTGTAGAAGTTCTACTTACAATTCTAGGTATTTTCTCCATTGGCTTGTGTTTCCATTTCTGGTACTGAGCGGCGCTATCCTGCACGCTCAGTGCCTGTCACATGACCCCCTGGAGCTGTGGCCGCCGGCATCCTCTGACGTCCCGGCATTTCCGGGCTCTCAAACAAGACGGGTACGTCAGAGGAGGCTGGCACCACTCAGATTGAGTGACAGGGCTGTGGGCGGTGACTACGAGGGGAGGATCCGGAGGACGTCAGTGTGGAGCCGGCAAAGCGTCCTGCAGATGGTGAGGCACGGGGCGCCAGTGTGCAGTACAGGGGGGGGGGGTGCTTCAGCTGAATCCCCCCCTGCACGTAAGTATGTGATCACACTGTCCACCCGCCCGCTCTGCTGCGATGTCAGGAGAGCGGCCGGTGTCGGGCAGTGTGATCATCTGCTCCTCCCAGCAGCAAGACACTGACAGGCATGTCACCGCTGTGCTCTGCCATCTGTCCTGCTGCATGGGACCAACTGTCTGCACTCTGTCACCTGCACCACAAGTCACAGAGTGGAGACAGTTGGTGACAGAGCACCTCTGCCCCCCCTCTTCTTTCCCCACTCTCTTCTATCCCCCCACTCTTCTCCCCCCCTCTCTCTTCTCCCCCCCCTCTCTCTTCTCCCCCCTCCCTCTCTTCTCCCCCCCCTCTCCCCCTCTCTCTCTTCTCACCCCCTCTCCCCCTCTCTCTCTTCTCCCCCCCCCTCTCTCCCCCCCTCCCCCCTCTCTCCTCTCCCCCCTCTCTCTCCCCCCCTCCCTCTCCCCCCTCTCTCTTCTCCCCCCCCTCTCTCTTCTCCCTCCCTCTCTCTCCCCCCCCCTCTCTCTTCTCCCCCCCTCTCTCTCTTCTCCCCCCTCTCTCTCTTCTCCCCCCCTCTCTCTTCTCCCCCCTCTCTCTTCTCCCCCCTCTCTCTCTTCCCCCTCTCTCTTCTCCCCCCTCTCTCTCTTCTCCCCCCCTCTCTCTCTTCTCCCCCCCTCTCTCTTCTCCCCCCCTCTCTCTTCTCCCACCCTCTCTCTCCCCCCTCTCTCTCCCCCCTCTCTCTTCCCCCCTCTCTCTTCTCCCCCCTCTCTCTTCTCCCCCCCTCTCTCTTCCCCCCTCTCTCTTCCCCCCTCTCTCTTCTCCCCCCTCTCTCTTCTCCCCCCCTCTCTTCTCCCCCCTCTCTCTCCCCCCCTCTCTCTTCTCCCCCCTCTCTTCTCCCCCCCTCTCTCTTCTCCCCCCTCTTTCTCTTCTCCCCCCCTCTCTCTCTTCTCCCCCCCTCTCTTCTCCCTCCCCTCTCTCTCTTCTCCCCCCCCTCTCTCTTCCCCCCCTCTCTCTCTTCTCCCCCCCTCTCTCTTCTCCCACCCTCTCTCTTCTGCCCCCCTCTCTCTTCTCCCCCCCGCTCGCTCTCTTTCCCCCCTGCCCGCTCTCTTTCCCCCCTGCCCGCTCTCTTTTCCTCCCCCACCCGCTCTCTTTTCCTCCCCCGCTCGCTCTCTTTTCCTCCCCCCAGCTCGCTCTCTTTTCCTCCCCCCAGCTCGCTCTCTTTTCCTCCCCCCCCTCTCGCTCTTTTTCCTCGCTCTCTCCTGGCATGGTCAGTACAGAAATCTCTCCATCGTGGAAGGGTGAGAGGGAGTAATAAACATGGAGTCCCTACTGTGTCTGTGTATTTATTTCTAATAAAATATTTTTCTCTGTGTGATGTCTTTTTTTTTTTTTTTAAACCCTTTGTTGGAGATGCTTGATGGCCAGGTTAAACTTGGCCTGACATTAAGAATCTCGGGCTTTATACCAGCTGGTAAAACATAGCTGTTATTAACCCCTTATTACCCAGCGTGCCACCTGCCACCAGGGCCACTGGAAGAGTTGGATACAGCGCCTGAAGATGGCGCTTCTATGAAAGCGCCATTTTCTGGGGCAGCTGTGGATTGCAATTCGCAGTGGGGGGCCCAGAAAGTTTGGGCACCCTGCATTGTGGATTCCAATCCCCAGCTGCCTAGTTGTACCTGGCTGGACTCAAAAATTTGTCGAAGCCCACATCATTTTTTTTTTTTTAATTATTTCATGAAATTCATGAAAAAAAAGGGCTTCTCTATATTTTTGGTTCCCAGCCGGGTACAACTAGGCAGCTGGGGGTTGGGGGCAGCCCGTAGCTGCCTGCTGTACCTGGCTAGCATACAAAAATATGCGAAGCCCACGTTATTTTCTTAAAAAAGTTTCAGGGAAAAACCTTTATAAAAAAAAATGCTTCCCTGCATTTCTATTGCCAGTGAAAGTAACACCAAGCAGCGGGGGCTAGCAGCCAGTAGCTGCTTTGGTTACTTTAGCAATATAAAATGCAGCGGGAGCCCACAAACAATGTGATTTTTTTGTTTTTTTATTTTTAATGAATTTTTTTTAAAAAAAATCGGCATGGGCTTCGCCCATCGAGCACCAGAGCATTTTACTTCTCATTCATCCCAAGTAATCAGATGACTCCAGTGTCGGCCGATTACTTGTTCTGTGTCCCCCTGCATCCATCGCAGCGTGTACGGGCTGTGAGGTCAGCGGAGTGGAGACAGTGACATGCTCTGCTCTGACACAGTGTGCTGCATGTCACTATCTTTCTCCACTCTGGTACTTGTTGTGCAGGTGACCGGATGCTACATGTCACTAACTGTCTCCACTATGGGACTTTTTGTGCAGGTGAGAGTGTATACAGTTGGTACTATGCAGCAGAAATCACAGAGTGGGGCAGTTAGTGACATGTATCATCCGGTCACCTGCACAACAAGTCCCAGAGTGGAGACAGTGACATGCTCTGCTCTGACACATAGTGTGCTGCATGTCACTATCTTTCACCACTCTGGGACTTGTTGTGCAGGTGACCGGATGATACATGTCACTAACTGCCCCACTCTGAGACTTGTTCAGGTGAGAGTGTATACAGTTGGAACAATGCAGCAGAAGTCACAGTGGAGCAAGTTAGTGACATGTATCATCCGGTCACCTGCACAACAAGTCCCAGAGTGGATACAGTGATATGCAGCACACTATGTGTCAGAGCAGAGCATGTCACCAACTTGCTCTGCTCTGTCATCTGCGGTGCTGCATGTCACGTTTTTGCCGCGATTTGGTGCGTTTTTTGCTGCGTTTTTGCTCACTGCGTTTTTAATCAGTGCACAATGCCATTAAAGATTGTTGATGAAAAAAAAAAAAAGGTCTGATGTCATTTCCTTATTCAAAATGTTCATTGTATGCAGGAGAGCAGACAGCAGCTGCAGAACTACAAGGCTCAGCATCCTCCATTCACTAGTGTATGCAGGAGAGCAGACAGCAGCTGCAGAACTACAAGGCTCAGCATCCTCCATTCACTAGTGTATGCAGGAGAGCAGACAGCAGCTGCAGAACTACAAGGCTCAGCATCCTCCATTCACTAGTGTATGCAGGAGAGCAGACAGCAGCTGCAGAACTACAAGGCTCAGCATCCTCCATTCACTAGTGTATGCAGGAGAGCAGACAGCAGCTGCAGGACTACAAGGCTCAGCATCCTCCATTCACTAGTGTATGCAGGAGAGCAGACAGCAGCTGCAGAACTACAAGGCTCAGCATCCTCCATTCACTAGTGTATGCAAGAGAGCAGACAGCAGCTGCAGAACTACAAGGCTCAGCATCCTCCATTCACTAGTGTATGCAGGAGAGCAGACAGCAGCTGCAGGACTACAAGGCTCAGCATCCTCCATTCACTAGTGTATGCAGGAGAGCAGACAGAAGCTGCAGAACTACAAGGCTCAGCATCCTCCATCCAGGACTGTATGCAGTTTTTTACCCGAAAAGAAAAAAAAAATGACATGGGCTTCGCCATATTTTTGTATGCTAGCCGGGTACAGCAGGCAGGTACGGGCTGCCCCCAACCCCCAGCTGCCTATTTGTACCCGGCTGGGAACCAAAAATATAGAGAAGCCCTTTTTTTTTTTAATTATTTCATGAATTTCATGAAATAATTTAAAAAAAAAATGACGTAAGCTTCGCCTAATTTTGGTGTCCAGCCGGGTACAACTAGGCAGCTGGCGATTGGAATGGAATCCACAGTGAAGGGTGCCCAAGCTTTCTGGGCACCCCCACTGCGAATTGCAGTCCGCAGCCACCCCAGAAAATGGCGCTTTCATAGAAGCGCCATCTTCTGGCGCTGTATCCAACTCTTCCAGCTGCCCTGATGCCGGGTGGCTAGCTGGGTAATAATGGAGTTAGGGCTAGCTGTATATTATCAGCTAGCCCTATGCCCGAAATGTCACGCCAATATTAGACATGGCCACCATGAATTTCTAGTAATGATAAAAAAAAACACAACAAACAGAAAAATATTTTTATTAGAAATAAAACACAACACAATTAGTGACTCCATCTTTATTGAAATAAACCCCCCTCCGCAGTAATCCTGGGTTAGGGTCCGCGCCGTCCAATCCGGATCCAATATCATCTGATCGGTTTGCTGGAAGGCAAAGCGATCAGATGATGTGTCAGGTTAAACTACGTGAATCACATGACACATCAGCTGATTGTATAAAAGCCGATTATACAATCAGATGATGCATCAGTAGAAAAAAAATAAAAAATAAATATATACTCACGTCTGTGCTGATTACCGGCAGCTCCTGCAGCGGAGTCTGATCCTGGCCCATCACTGCAGGAGCTGCCGGTAATCAGCTGATGAAGTCCCCTGACGGCAGGATCAGCGAAAAAGCCGGCGAGACTACGATCAGCTGATGCGTCAGGTGACTGCATCAGGTGATCCACCGCCAGGTCCTGCAAGCTTCGTACGTGCCCCGGGGAGACTGCACACAGCCAGAGCGGCGGGACCGAGACAGGGGCTGGAAGCAGGCATGGCACCGGGACCCTGCAGACAGGTGAGTATGACATACACACACACACATACACACTCACACACTGTATATACCACACACACTGTATACACACACTGTATATACACACACACTGTATATACACACACACTGTATATCTACGCGCACACTTACATACACATACACTGTATATACGCGCACACACACTTTCTTCCCCTGGCTGTGTAGAGCTGCTGCTGTCTCTGTGTGATTTCTCTGAGTGCACATCCACTGGGAAGAGGCAGGGAGGAGGGTTTGGGTGGGAGCAGAGTGGGTGTATTAGACACAATGGGTGTGTTAGATAAGCTAGACACCGCCCTAGAGCCACAAAGAATTCTGGGACTTGTAGGAACTGAACACAGGAAGTCAGAGGAGAGATTAACCCCATCAGAGCTGGAGCCAGCAATGAGCATGTGCTGCTGGTGCACAATAAAAGGTAATTTTGCTGAAAAAACATAATAGATGTGTTGAGGGGCACATATTAGCAAGATTTAATCAGAAAAAAAATCAGTTTTGGTAACTGGACAACTTCTTTAACTGATCTTTCAACTTCTTCCTCCAAACTCTATCTGCCTGGTTCCTCCCGCCTCCAGGGCTGTGAACTCCTCGGTGGGCGGAGCCAACCGCCTGGCCACCCCCTGGTGTGGACATCAGCCCCTGGAGGAAGGCAACAAGGATTTTGGGTTAGCTAGGTGTACCTGCAGGAAATGTGGGGTGCGTGTGGTGTTGTGACCTGTGACCCCTGGCTTGCCCAGGGCGTCACATTCCCCCCTTAGCAAAACGCAGACCGTCCTCGGGCTGCCCGTCCAACACCGGTTTTATTTTCCTTTTGTTTTTTTTTCTGAAAAGATAGGGAAAACGGTAACATATTTACAATTTATGGCATCATCCCACAGCGGGAGGTTCAGTTCTTAAACGTTGCAACATTAAAACGGTTAACGGTTACGGTCTCCGCTCTCTCCCACCCAAATAACCTGGCCCTGATGCTGCCCCTAAGAAAACAGGCAGCACCCCTTGACCCCAGTCCAGTACAAGCTACCCGAGCGGGATCTGTCCTTCCCCTCCAGAGGGTAGCCACCGGTTCCTGTGGTGGCTGGGCCCCAGCCTGCTCTGCTGCGGGCCCTCCCTCCAACCTGCCTCTCCGGAGGCGGTAACTGCGGAAACGGTACCGGTAACACAACTTATTTACAAGCCACTTAACGTTTGTGGTTGCCCTGCAAGTTCACGGGCTTGTCCATGAGCAGTTCCTCATGCAAACACTTTTCAAGCGGTCCCCACGGGGACAACGGTGCCGGCAACGGCCGGTTTCCAAATCACATGCTAATCAGGTGAAGCTTCAGTTCCATTTCACTTATCATCATTTTCAACTTTTAAACAAACACACTTAAACACACCTGTTTTCTTTCCCCTCCCCCTTTTAAAGAACGGTTTCCCTGTACCTAAGTGGGGGCCTACCTAGGTTGGGGACGGGTGGACCTCCGGGGTCCGGTGTCAGTGGGGCTAGGCAGTGGGGCAGAGGGAACAATCGGTTCCTCCTCCCGGCTATCGTGTGGGGCAGGCGGAGGCATAGGGGAGCTGGGCACAGGTTCATCCCTGGGCACTGGCACTGGTTCTGGCTCACGGTTGACCGCTTCCACCACTTCTTCATCCACAGGTTGTGGGAACAGTATCAATGGAAGAATCACCGCGCCGTTCTGTGTAGGCCAGTCCTGCTGGGAAGTCACCCATCACAGTGTGGATCACCTCTTTTGCCTTCTCTGCTGGTGGAGGAGCTGGTACTTCAGCCATCACCCTCAATGCTGGTGGGCACCTTTTCAGATGGTCCCGGGAAACCGTGGCCAAGGTGCCCCCTTGGTCACGACTGATCTGGTAGGCCTTTCCATTTTCCCATCCTGTGGGTTGATTGACGTATGGGATTTGTTCCCATTGATCATCCAGCTTGTGGGTTTTCCTCTTCCGCTTTAACACCACATCTCCAGGCTGGAAAGGGCCTGCAGACGCTTTCTGATTGAAGCGCTGCTCCTGTTGTTCTCGACTCCGACTTAGGTTCTTCTCCACATACTCCTGAATCTGTCGGTACTGCACCCTCCGCCGGGTGTCCCATTCAGCCATTGAGGGGAGTGTCTCTGGGGCTTCCAGTCCCATTTCCAGGTCCACCGGCAGTCGGCCAGGCCGAGCCCTCATCAGATACGCTGGGGTGCACTTCGTTGAGCTAGACGGGATATTGTTGTACATATCGACCAAGTCAGGCAGCTTCTCCGGCCACAGGTTCCGCTCCTCCAATGGCAACGTTTTGAGGAGGCCAAGGACCAGATGGTTCATGTTCTCACACATACCGTTGGTCTGGGCATGGTAAGGCGTGGTCCGGATCTTCTTGCAGCCGTACAGCTGACAGAACTCATGGAACACCTCCACACTCAAAGGCTGGACCTTGGTCGGTAAGCACCTTCTCAGGGTATCCATGGGGTCGACAGAAGTAAGCTTGGAACGCTCTAGCGGCGGTATGGCCGGTTAAGTCCTTGACCGGGACAACCACCATGAACCGGGAGTAATGATCTACTATGGTCAGAGCGTAAGTGTACCCACTTCGGTTGGGGGTGAGCTTCACATGGTCCAAGGCGACCAGCTCCAGCGGTTGGTGTGTAACGATCGGGCGTAGGGGAGCCTTCTGGCTGGCTTCATCCTTCCTCCTCAACGTACAAGGACTGCACTCTCGACACCAGGCCTCCACAGACTCCCGCATCCCACTCCAATAGAACCGCTCCCTCAACAGCATCTCCAGCTTCTTCCACCCGAAGTGGCCGGCACCATCATGGTACGCCTGCAGAACAGTGGGTACATCAGCTTGGGGAATAACCAACTGGGGGATTTTCTCATGGGTCTTCGGGTTGATCAGCTCACGGTACAACCTCCCTTGATGTAGACACAGCCGGGTCCGTTCCTTCCACAAGCGTTGGCCTTCAACTGGGGCGGCAGGATCCATCCCAGCAGCGCCTTGCTCCACCAGGGTCTTGACTAGGCGGACAGCGGGCGCCTGATCTTGAGCTTCCTGCCACTCCTGACTGGGCAGCGGATCCAGGTTCACCCGTTGTTGGTGGACATGTACCTTCTCAGTTGGTGGCCGGTGGAAGGGCAGGCAACTCGATCTCCTCGAGGTCATCATCCTCACACCCACCTTCTGACAAGTGGGGCATCCGAGAGAGGGCATCAGCATTAATGTTGACAGTCATAGTTGGCTAGTCTGGCCACCCACCGCTGCTCCTACGCCCCCAGCTTGGCCGTGTCCAGGTGAGTCAACGGATTGTTATCCGTGAAAGCGGTGAACTTTGCTGCGGCCAAGTAGTGGCGGAACGCTCGGTGATAGCCCACACCAGTGCCAGGAGCTCGAGCTTGAAGGAGCTGTAGTTCTCAGGGTTCCTTTCAGTCGGCCGGAGCTTTCGACTAGCATAGGCAATCACCTTCTCCTTTCCTTCCTGGACCTGGGACAGGACTGCCCCCAAACCCACATTGCTGGCGTCTGTGTAGAGGATGAATGGGCAGCCGTAGTCAGGGTACGCTAGGACCTCTTCTCCAGTCAAGGCCGCTTTCAGCTGATGGAAGGATTCTTCATGCCTGTCCTCCCACACCAGTGGGGCTCCAATGGGTCTACCACCTTTGGTCTGTCCCATGAGGAGGTCTTGCATGGGAGCAGCCATCTTCGTGTACCCCTTGATGAAGCGCCGGTAGTATCCCACCAGACCCAAAAACTGCCTTACTTCCCTCACGGTGGTTGGTCTTGGCCAGTCCCGGATGGCAGTGATCTTCTCAGGGTCGGGGGCGACACCTTCCGCACTCACCACATGCCCCAGGTACTGCACTCTGGGTTTCAGCAGGTGGCACTTGGAGGGCTTCAACTTCATCCCATATTTGGCAAGGGACGCGAACACCTCGGCTAGGTGCTCCAGATGGGCTTCATACGTCTGAGAGTACACAATCACATCATCCAGGTATAACAGGACGGTCTCGAAGTTCAGATGTCCCAGACAGCACTCCATCAGCCGTTGGAAGGTTCCAGGGGCATTGCACAGCCCAAACGGCATACTATTGAATTCACAGAGCCCCATTGGGGTGATGAAGGCGGTTTTCTCCCGGTCTTCCGGGGCCACTGCCACTTGCCAGTATCCACTGGTGAGGTCAAGGGTAGAGAAGTAATTTGCGGTTCTCAGTGCGGCCAAAGAATCTTCAATACGGGGCAGTGGGTAGGCATCTTTATGTGTTATCTGATTAATCTTCCGGTAGTCCACACACATCCGCATGGTACCATCCTTCTTCTTGACCAGTACCAACGGAGCGGCCCAGGGACTACAGCTGTCCCGAATAACCCCTGCCTCCTTCATGTTCCTCAACATATCTTTGGCACACTGGTAATGTGCAGGGGGAATAGGCCTGTACCTCTCTTTGATAGGGGGGTGTTCACCGGTGGGGATGTGGTGTTAGACCCCTTTGATCTGCCCAAAGTCTAGTGGATGTTTGCTGAAAACCTGTTCATACTCCCGCACCACCCTGTATACCCCTGCTTTGTGATGTGTAGGGGTATCATCAGTGCCCACGTGTAGCTGTTGGTGCCACTCATTTACCTCCCCTTGAGTCGGGGAAGTGCTGGTAGTAGGTGGGGAGACTGAGGGACTGGCTTCGTGGATGGTGTGGGGATCCAGGGTGAGCAGCTTGGCAATGGTGGCATACCGGGGAAGCCTGACTTCTTCCTCCCCACAGTTCAGCACCCTCACGGGCACTCTCCCCTTCTTCACGTCTACCACCCCTCGGGCGGCCATTACAGTGGGCCAGTGCTCGGAGGGTATGGGCTCCATCATGGCAGGGTAGTCACGCCCCTGAGGCCCTACTGCTGCCCTACACCAAATCATCATCTCACTCCTAGGGGGCACAATCAACGGAGCAACATCCATCACTCTCACTCCACCAATCTCTCCTCCTGTTGAGTTTACATGCTGGCGGTACATCAAGGCTCGGATCTCACGCTGCACAGCTCTCAGTCGGCTCCCCGCCGCCGTGGCGGCCGGCTGTTGCAGTAGGGCCAACACATCACCCATACAGTGCTCCATCACATTGGTTCCTAGCACTATCTTCGGGTTATGATCACTGGGTTCATTCATGATCACAATCATACCCTGGTGTTGCAGTTCACCTTGCCCCACTGTCATAGCCACCTGTTTATACCCCACTTGGGTCAATGGGAGTCCATTAGCAGCAATTAGCGTTATACTAGTATCTGGGGGTGCCAGCTCGTCTATCCCCCAATACCGCTGGTACAATGTGTATGGTATGGTGGTTACCTGTGATCCAGTGTCCAAGAGAGCCATCACCGGTATGCTGTCCACAGCCACGGGGATGATGGGCCGGGCCCCGATATACCAGTCCCGCCAGTCTGGGGGGCCACGGGGTTCTACTCCTGAGGATTGGCCCGGGGCCCCAGGGGTTGCTCGTTTAACGGGCACTGTCGGAAGTAATGCCCAGGCTTACGGCACTTGTAGCAGGTTGGAGGTCTGCTCCGCGGGTTGTTAGCACTTCTCCGCTGCATCCAGGGGACATCCTCAGGGCTGTCGGCAAGCTGTATCTGTGCTGAAGGCTGAGATCTGGTCAAAGGTTGGAGTGCAGCAAGAATCTTGGCGAGGTCTCCGTCCATGCGACGGACCTGGGCTGCCAGTTCCTCCATCGTGCTGCTTGGGGCTGTAGGTGTTGGAGAGGTTGGTAGGGCAGGGGCCACCACAACGGGGGCCGTCTCAATGGGCCACGGGGCTGGCTCCAAGATTTCTGAAGTAGTGCTTTAATGGCCCGTTCCTTTAACACAGCAAAGTCCACATCAGGGTGTTCTAGGGCCCACAGCCGGAGTTGTTTGCGATCCTCAGGGGATCTCATCCCCTGCACAAATTGCTCTACTAACATCTTGTTGCTGTCCGCCTCATTGATAGGATTCACCCGCTTTAGTGTGCGGAGGGCGGTTTGCAGACATAAAGCATAGTCCCGAATGCTATCCACAGCCCGTTGCCGGCACTGGTAAAACTGCATCCTCAGCTCAGCTTCAGTCCGGGTCTCAAAGGCAGTCTGTAGCTTCTCAAAGATGGTGGCTACAGAGAGCCGGTCCCCCTCGGCCCAGGTCTCCACCTCCTGCTCAGCCGCACCGGTTAACTGGCCCAGCACTACCGCCGCACGTTGCTTATCGGTCAGGGGGTACAGTTCTAGCAATGGGTTAAGCTTTTTCCGGAAGACCTGTAAAGCATCAGGTTTCCCGTCATACTGCGGTAGCCAGGTAGCTCCGGGCGCATAGGGCAAGGAGAATGGCATCACCTGAGCGAGTGCGGGGGCCGCGGCACCTCCCGCCAGCGCGGCCGGGACCTGGGCAGGCCCATTCCCATCCGCGGGTGCCACTGCGGCTGCGACCACCGCTCCTCCAGCGGCTCCGTCGGGCGCAGACATCTTGTTTCTGTCCCCCTTAGCCTCTTTCCGGCCCCTCCTCTATCGGGGCGGGGTTTTGGCCTTCGCGCCTCTACTACTCGAGAAGACGCTCGAGCGGGAACTTTTCGCGCCAAAGATGGCGACTTCTGAAATTTTCCGTCCGGATACCTCCGGCGGTCACAAGGCGCACCTCTACCCAACGGCAGAGCGGTAAGATCCTATTCGTGACGCCAAGTTGTCGCGGGCGGAGGAGGGGACGCCGCGCTCCCCCTACTGCTCGGGTCCGGCTGCCGCTGCTGCTGCAGCCTCTGCTGCTGCTGCTCGGTGGCTCGAGCGATGGGCCGGATCCCAGGGACTCGAGCGGCGCTCCTCGCCCGTGAGTGAAAAGGGGATTGGGTGTTCTGGGATAGTTTATTGTCCGTGACGCCACCCACGGTTGTGGTGATTAAGTGGACACCACCGCTGCTCTGTCTGGGGAGCCCGGGAGTGATGGTATGGAGCAGCCAGTTGTTGATTTGCCCCTCCGTGGGTAGGGGTTTTGGTGCTCCCGGGGCCCAGTGATGGGGTTGGTATGGTGGACAGGCGGGTATGGGGCCTGTGGAGGTGCAGGGGCGCAGGGGCAGCGCTGTGCCGCACGGCACGGAGGTACTCACTCAGCCAGTAAACACGACACAGTTCTCGGTAAACAAACGGCTGGTTGGACGGGTCCCTCGGACGGTTACGGTGCTGCGGTTCCCTGCAGTTAGCGGTGACGGTCTCTTCCCTGCACCTATGTAAAGTCTCTTGGTAGCGATGGGTCCCCACCGGTTACCCGCTCCCTGGCTTGGATATGTGCCGGAGGAGCCTCTCTCTTGCCCGCAGGCGCTGGCCCTGGGAAACTGGTGCCTTGGCGGTGGCGGTGTCTCCCCTCAATGGTCGGACTGTTGCCTTCAATCGGGACTTGGTTGTTAGGAGACAGAGGTCCCCTTCATTGACGGATTTGGCAAATTATGGCGACTCCTAGCCTTGCCGGGATCCGAAAGGCCCCTGCCCTGGTGCTGACTGTTCTTTGTATACTGCTCCGGTACCGCCGGGTCACTACCCGTCCGCGGTCCTTCCAGCAACCTCCGAGCAGTCCCCCTGCAGACTATCACCGCTGTCTGCTGACCTTGCTGTCACAGTCCGGGGCACACACCCGGACCAACTTCAGGCTTGCTTAACTGTTCCTTTTCTGTCACCACTCTTACTGTCCTCCTTTACCACTTCACTTCCTTCTACTTTCACTTCCTTAACTGATCTTTCCACTTCTTCCTCCAAACTCTATCTGCCTGGTTCCTCCCGCCTCCAGGGCTGTGAACTCCTCGGTGGGCGGAGCCAACCACCTGGCCCACCCCCTGGTGTGGACATCAGCCCCTGGAGGAAGGCAACAAGGATTTTGGGTTAGCTAGTTGTACCTGCAGGGAATGTGGGGTGCGTGTGGTGTTGTGACCTGTGACCCCTGGCTTGCCCAGGGCGTCACAGGGACATTGGACAAGGGTGAGACGGACGTAGTCTTGGAGGACTGTCGGCACAAGAATGGCCCAACAGAACTGACCGGTACCGAGCACGACGGGGTACAGGACCCTAGGTCAGGAGCCGATTCAACATCCTGACAATTCACCTAAATGGGAGAGGATCTTAAAGGACTTCCCTACGAGCTCAGAAGTTGAGAGCATCAGCACAACGAGGGGGACAGGGGTGTTTCCAGACACAGTAACCCACTGAAGTCCCAAGTGCCTGCCCTAAAGAGCACGGCTACACTACACATAGTGAGCAGGGCCCCCAACAGCTTCAAGCCACGGGGGCAACCAACTGACAATAAATTGTGCACGGAGGCAGGCTCCAAATCACTAAGTGACACCGGTGGGACCGGGTACTTGGATGGACTCCCGGCAGCGGCAGCTGTACACAGAGACTTTGGTGTACCTACAGTGTGTGTGTCTCCTTTCTAAACCTCATCCAGCACCACGACTACCCGCAGTGGGTACCCTGGTCCCTGCACCCTGTCCTCCCAAATCTACCAACCCCCTGAGGCCAGGGCCTTCCCTACCTGCGAAGGGACTGACACCTTGCTGCTTCATACCATCTGCCCCGGTACTCCTTCCAGCAGCGTCGGTGCTCCCATTACCGCAACCCACAGGTGGTGTCATGAACCTATCCCGTGTAAATACCGCCTTTTAGGGATCAAAGTGTCTGCCAAGCCGGGTCCAGACCCCTCGAGCCACGACGATCCCGGATCCGAGCAGCCCGACTAACACTAGGGCGGTACAAATCCGCCCGAAAAAGTAAGGCCCCCTACACTGGCCAAAACCACTGATCAACAGATTTGGGTGGTGTTATTCTGGGGGCATTCTGTATGGGGGTCCTCAACTATCCCTCAACAGACGATTGGGGGAGATAAGGATCCAATATGTATTATTTCGAACTGCTGATTCTTTTGTGGTCTTAGAGATAAGTCGCTGACAGAGAAGTCTGTCAGCGACTGTCTCGTAGAGAACACAGGAGCATTCGGCAGAGTATTTTTTGGGGGTCTTGAGCTGGGCATTCGCTGGCTTTTGCAAACTTATAACTTCCACAAGGGCATGCTGGGAGTTCTATATTGCAACACCGAGCGAGTCACTGGTTTACCCACTACTGTCACTAGGTTTGAGATGTCTAATTACTGCGCTGATTGCAGCAGCCATATAACAACATCATAAAGTATATGTGACTCCTTCCCAAGATAAGGAACAAATTACATTACATACTTGTGTAAGACTTCTTATCGCCACCTGGTGGCTACCATTGATGCAGCATTGTTTTCCAAAAACTACAGTTTAGTCTGTGTTCACACTACATTTTGGTTTTTTTTCCGCTTTTTAAAACAACAATGTTTCAAGCAGAAAACTCTCCTTTTTTCTGTAGTTTTGCAAACCTGAAGCATCATTGTTATTTTTGTTGTTGCTTCCTGAGTGTTTTTTTTCCCCAGCATATTATTGCACATTTGTTTGTTGTATTTTTCCAGCGTTTTCCAAATATTTTTGACCTCCATAAAGAAATTAAGAGAATGCTAACAATTTTTACAATGAAAGAAAATGTACAAATACACACCCCGGCGTCTTCCAAGCATTCTTTTAGTCTTCCCAAAATTTTATCCTGAGTGTTTAAGAATATGAACATCAAGTTTTTAAATAGAAGTGAATACTTTCATTATTTTGAGCAGTTTTTTACTCATTTTTTGCATTTTTTTTTGTTGAGTTTTTCAAGCAGAAATGCTCTAAAATACACGAGGCGTTAAAAAAAAACGCAAGTGTGTTTGTGACGCCCTGGCAAAACCAGGTAGTCACAGTTAGGCCCCGCACAACACCGTTCCCTCATTAGGAAACACACAGCCAACCAGAAATCCTAGTCACCCCTCCTTAGGGAAAGATACACACCAGTGGGCGTGACCAGGTGGTTGGGACACGCCCAACTAGGGCTCCAGACAGCCCGAGGTGGGAAAACAGCCAGTCAGTTGTAGTCTGAAGTTCAGCTTGGAGAGGAGTGTGGGCTGGAGCTAAGTGTAGCTCCAGCAGTGAAGTTCAAGTTGAACGGTACTAGGGTAGGAGCCCTGGTGCCACTGGCTAGGAGGCAAACGGTGGTCTCCGTCAGCAGGAGACGGGAAGACGGCTCGGTGGAACCGAAGTGGACCGGGACAGGGTTGTAGCCTGCCAGTACCGACACGGGGAACCGACCCGGAAACCGGAGCACAAAGGGGGGTACTCGGACCCTGAAGCCTAGACCAGAACCTACTGGAACTGGTTAATTAACCAATTGAGGCCAGAACTAGAGGTCCTGTCCCACCCAAAGGCCCTCATAGAAGATAACAGCCCACCGATTAGGGATAAGAGGTCACCGCCAGGGCCCATAGATCCCACGGGCCAGCGTCTGTGGGCACGGCTCCTTAGGCCACATCCAGCCGGGAGCGAACTCCTGAGTTTCACACTAGGAAAGTCCACCTTACACAAAGCAGTGTAGGAAAAGGATAGAGACCACCAGCCGGGTAGGGGACCCGAACGCAACCGGCCGCGGCACCGGCCACCATCACCTTGGTTTACCAGAGACTTGTGAGTTTTACTAACAGTGAGTACACCTGCACCCCCTGCGGTCGCCATCCCCTGCACCCACCAACCGGGTCCCGGGGCCACCATCTCTACCCACGGAGGGGTTAACAACTCGCACAACATCTCCCCCGGGTGCCCCGTAACAGCAGCGGTGGTGTCCCACCTCACCACACACTGTGGGTGGCATCACGAACTTAATACAGCACAGCCCGTACATATACGTCCCCCCATTTATTCGGCGTGTCCGTGAGACCCTGGGTCCAGATTCCCTCGAGCCACCACCCCTGAAGGCCCGGATCCGAGCAGCGCCGGCTACTGGCACGGGGGAGGCACGTGTTCACGCCAATTCTGTGAATGATGCAGGATGCGTTTATTTCTGTTAATGTTGATGACTATTATTATTATTATTATTATTGTTTATTTATAGAGCACCATTGATTCCATGGTGCTGTACATGAGGGGGTTACATACAGAATACATGTACACGTTACAATAGACAGACTAGCACAGGGGGAAGAGGGCCCTGCCCTTGCGGGCTTACATCCTAAAGGATTTTGGGGAGGAGACAGTATTGTCAGCCAGATTATGGCTTACAGCCAATGAAAACCCAAAAGTCATTTTCTCAGAAAATTAGAATAATTGCCACAAAACACCTAAGTTTTTCAAATGGCCTCTTAGTCTGGTTCAGTAGGCTACACAATCATGGGGAAGACTGCTGACTTGACAGATGTCCAGAAGGCAGTAGTTGACACACTCCACAAGGAGGGTAAGCCACAAAAGGTCATTGCTAAAGAAGCTGGCTGTTCACAGAGTGCTGTGTCCAAGCATATTAATGGAAAGTTGAGTGGAAAGAAAAAGTGTGGTAGAAAAAGGTGCATAAGCAACCGGGATAACCGCAGCCTTGATAGGATTGTTAAGAAAAGGCCATTCAAAAATGTGGGGATTTGGGGGAGATTCACAAGGAGTGGACTACTTCAGTGCTTCAAGAGCCACCACACACAGAGATATCCAGGACATGGGCTACAAGTGTCGCATTCCTTGTGTCAAGCCACTCATGACCAATAGACAACACCAGAAGCGTCTTACTTGGGCCAAGGAGAAAAGGAACTGGACTGGTGCTCACGGGTCCAAGGTGTTTTTCAGATAAAAGTAAATTTTGCATTTCATTTGGAAATCAAGGTCCCAGGGTCTGGAGGAAGAGGGGAGAGGCCACAATCCAAGCTGCTTGAGGTCTAGTGTAAAGTTTCCACAATCAGTGATGGTTTGGAGAGCCATGTCATCTGCTGGTGTAGGTCCATTGTGTGTTATCAACACCAAAGTCAGCGCAGCCGTCTGCCAGGAAATTTTAGAGCACTTCATACTTCCCTCTGCCGACAAGCTTTTTGGAGATGAAAATGTAATTTTCCAGCAGGACTTGGCACCTGTCCACACTGCCAAAAGTACCAATACCTGGTGTAATAACCACAGTATCACTGTGCTTGATTGGCCAGCAAACTTGCCTGACTAAAGTGCCCGTTACACGCTACGATATATCTAATAATATGTCGTCGGGGTCACGTCGTTAGTGACGCACATCCGGCATTGTTTGACATATCGTAGCGTCTGACAGCTACGAGCGACTGTGATCGAGCAAAAATACTCACCTTATCGTTGCTCGTTGACACGTCGCTCATTTTCAAAAATCGATCGGCCTTCTGCGCGCCGGTTGTTCATTGTTCCCGAGGCAGCACACATCGCTCCGTGTGACACCCCGGGAACAATGAACACAGCTTACCTGCGTCCCGCCGGCAATGTGGAAGGAAGGAGGTGGGCGGGATGTTATGTCTCGCTCATCTCCGCCCCTCCGCTTCTATTGGCCGGGCGCTGTATGACGTCGTTGTGATGCCGAACGTCCCTCCCCCTTCAGGAAGAGGATGTTCGCCGCTCACAGCGAGGTCATTCAGGAGGTAAGTACGTGTGACGGGGGTAAACGACTTTGTGCGACACGGGCAACTAATTGCCCGTAACGCACAAACGATGGGGGCGGGTGCGATCGCACATGCGAACGCACGATAAATCGTCCCGTGTAGAGAGGCCTTTAAACCTCATAGAGAATCTATGGGGTATTGTCAAGAGGAAGATGAGAGAAACCCCAAACCCAACAATGCAGATGAGCTGAAGGCTGCTATCAAAGTAACCTGGGTTTCCATAACACCTCAGCAGTGCCACAGGCAGATCACCTCCATCCCAAGCCACATTCATGCAGCATTTCATGCGAAAGGAGCCCCGACCAAGTATTTGTGGTGCCCCTGAGGCTTCAGTCGCCACACAGGTACTGCACCTCATCCAGAGGTGTGGTATCCCATCCTGGGTATGGAAGAGGTCATCCACCGATATACACACAAAACACACAACACCTCAATTAGCAGCTCTCCACCAGGTTAGGGTTAGGGCTGGGTTCCATTAATACTATGTATAGCCACCACTGGTGATGGTGCCTCCCTCCTCCTAATCGGAGGGGACCTGGGGGTGGAGTCTAGTTAGTTGGGTCACTGTAGTGTCAGACAGTTAAAAGAAGAAATGAAGGAATGAAGACATGTGGCCTGGATCTGGTGCAGCTCAGCCCAGGCACAAGACAGAAGGGGTCCTAGAGACCATGAGAAGTGTGCCATGCTCCCATGGCCTTGTTCCACATACGGAGTGGAAAGGCTTGGTTGCAGATCGAGGACTGGTCCCTAGACTAGAGGAGAAGAACCAACGTGCTCCGCTAGTAAAACCAGAGACTGAGGACCATTTAGTACCAAAGCCAACTCCGTACACGATTCCGCTGGAAGGTGATCACATAGGGCCGAGGGATAGAGCTTCAAGCCACCCGACAGGGCCTTCGGACACTGGCTTAGGGCACTGTGTGAATAGGCGCGGGACAGGCGGGAGAGAAGTCAGTGCAGGAAGACGGCCAGGTAAGGTACATAAGAAAGGTACACCGGATTTAACCTCCAAACTACCCGGGATCGGCTGGAGCCCATCACAATGAAACCCCAGCACTCCAAAGGCGGTCACTGACGTCGTGTTACCTTGGAATCTGCTACAGTGAGTAAAAACCTTGAGACTGCATCCCTGTGTCGCTCCGTTATCCACCTGCGCCTCCGGCCCTGCACCCCGCCATCACCTACTACTACCCCCATCCGCCCTGGGGCTCAGCTCTGCCTGTGGAGAGCTGCACCATCTAAGCTGAGTCACCATCTGCCCCAGAGGTCCCCATCCATGCAGCGGCGGCATCTAAATTACCGCATACCACAGGTGGCGTCACGAATAACTATCATCATCCTCTTCATATTTAAACAACACCGCCGGGGTCACGGAACCAGGCCTCGTCACCGCAGCATCCCAGAAACAGAACCGCGGCCCGGTAACGAGTCACCCTAGGCCCCGATGCAGGCTTGTCATATTGAGTGCATTTACTGTACAGACTTTTCAGTAGGCACCAACATTTCTGTGTTTAAAATATTTTTTTCAGTTGGTCTTATATAATATTCTAATTTTCTGAGATAATGACTTTTGGGTTTTCATTGGGTGTAAGCCATAATCATCAACAATAACAGAAATAAACACTTGAAATAGATCCCTCTGTGTGTAATGACTCTATATAATATATAGTAATAGATCCCTCTGTGTGTAATGACTCTATATAATATATAGTAATAGATCCCTCTGTGTGTAATGACTCTATATAATATATAGTAATAAATCCCTCTGTGTGTAATGACTCTATATAATATATAGTAATAGATCCCTCTGTGTGTGATGACTCTATATAATATACAGTGCCTACAAGTAGTATTCAACCCCCTGCAGATTTAGCAGGTTTGATAAGATGCAAATAAGTTAAAGCCTGCAAACTTCAAACAAGAGCAGGATTTATTAACAGATGCATAAATCTTACAAACCAACAAGTTATGTTGCTCAGTTAAATTTTCAACATAAAAGTGTGGGTCAATTATTATTCAACCCCTAGGTTTAATATTTTGTGGAATAACCCTTGTTTGCAATTACATCTAATAATCGTCTTTTATAAGATCTGATCAGGCCGGCACAGGTCTCTGGAGTTATCTTGGCCCACTCCTCCATGCAGATCTTCTCCAAGTTATCTAAGGTTCTTTGGGTGTCTCATGTGGACTTTAATCTTGAGCTCCTTCCACAAGTTTTCAATTGAGTTAAGGTCAGGAGACTGACTAGGCCACTGCAACACCTTGATTTTTTCCCTCTTGAACCAGGCCTGGTTTTCTTGGCGTGTGCTTTGGGTCGTTGTCTTGTTGGAAGATGAAATGACGACCCATCTTAAGATCCTTGATGGAGGAGCGGAGGTTCTTGGCCAAAATCTCCAGGTAGGCCGTGCTATCCATCTTCCCATGGATGCGGACCAGATGGCCAGGCCCCTTGGCTGAGAAAAAGCCCCACAGCATGATGCTGCCACCACCATGCTTGACTGTAGGGATAGTATTCTTGGGGTCGTATGCAGTGCCATCCAGTCTCCAAACATCACGTGTGTGGTTGGCACCAAAGATCTCGATCTTGGTCTCATCAGACCAGAGAACCTTGAACCAGTCTGTCTCAGAGTCCTCCAAGTGATCATGAGCAAACTGTAGACGAGCCTTGACATGACGCTTTGAAAGTAAAGGTACCTTACGGGCTCGTCTGGAACGGAGACCATTGCGGTGGAGTACGTTACTTATGGTATTGACTGAAACCAATGTCCCCACTGCCATGAGATCTTCCCGGAGCTCCTTCCTTGTTGTCCTTGGGTTAGCCTTGACTCTTCGGACAAGCCTGGCCTCGGCACGGGTGGAAACTTTCAAAGGCTGTCCAGGCCGTTGAAGGCTAACAGAAGTTCCATAAGCCTTCCACTTCCGGATGATGCTCCCAACAGTGGAGACAGGTAGGGCCAACTCCTTGGAAAGGGTTTTGTACCTCTTGCCAGCCTTGTGACCCTCCACGATCTTGTCTCTGATGGCCTTGGAATGCTCCTTTGTCTTACCCATGTTGACCAAGTATGAGTGCTGTTCACAAGTTTGGGGAGGGTCTTAATTAGTCAGAAAAGGCTGGAAAAAGAGATAATTAATCCAAACATGTGAAGCTCATTGTTCTTTGTGCCTGAAATACTTCTTAATACTTTAGGGGAACCAAACAGAATTCTGGTGGTTTGAGGGGTTGAATAATAAATGACCCTCTGAATAAACTTTTCACAATTTAAAAAAAAAAAAAAAAAAAAAAAAGAAATAACATTCTTTTTTGCTGCAGTGCATTTCACACTTCCAGGCTGATCTACAGTCCAAATATCACAATGCCAAGTTAATTCCGAATGTGTAAACCTGCTAAATCTGCAGGGGGTTGAATACTACTTGTAGGCACTATATATATCAATCTTAAATACGCAGATGATACAACATTGATAGCAACATGCATAGATTGAATGAAGGACTTATTACGGAGTGTCAACATGGAAAGCTCAAACATGGGTCTCCTACCCAATAAAATGAAGACAAAGATATTGACTACAGGCAGGTATGACCTGGACACATTTGAGATGGACAGCAACAAACTGTTCAATGATCCTTCAAGATGCAACGACAACACCGGAAATCAATAGGAGAACAGCTATGAGGAAATCAACAAAAAAGTCACTGGACAAGATCCTCAAATCGAGGAACATTTCACTGGTGACGAAGATACGGCTCGTTCATAGTTTTATCTGTAGTAGCATATGGTTGTGAAACCTGGACAATAGAGGAACAAGACAGAAGAAGAATCAACACCTTCGAAATGTGGTGCTGGAGAAGAATTTTATCAATACCATGGTTGGCAAGAAGAATGAACAAATCAATTCTGGAAGAAATGAAGCCAGACATGTCACTCGAAGCAAGGATCACCAAGCTTTTTTTGTTTTGTTTTTTGTTTTTTTTATCTAGGGGAAAGATAGTGGATTAGAGTCAACTCTTCCCAAAATCTGTGAGCTGTGAAGTAACATTTTTCACACATCACAGTACCCCAATTTATATGGCCAAACGTGCAGCAATCCAACCCCATATGTATGTGTATTGGTGTGAAAACGTGAAACCTGCACAAGATGTAAGTGGGATTGTATGTGAGTTCTAATTTCAGTTAATTAATAAGTACAAATTTGGTCATTAGCTCATTCTCTGCATATACAGCAGTATCAAGAGTGACATCTGCAGGTGATAAAGGGGCAGTGCACCCTGCTGGAAATACTTGAACAGATGATCACTCTCCCAGTACCATCGAGCTTGCAATGTATTTCCAATCCTACATTTGAGGACTGTCTTCTTTGATATGCTTCATAAAGTAAAATATGTTCCAAAATAAATAAACCCCGGAGTCCCAATAAAGCTATTTCCTTGTAAAAATAATTGCATACCTCAATGAACCCCATTGATGTAGTGGTCGGTTTTGATGAAGGCTCTTAGATTGATTTAGGTTACTTCAGCACCATGCACACAGTTATATTAGACACGGACTCACGTGTTGGTTTGCATAGATTTCGGTGCAGACTTTGTGCCTGTGATGAACAGACAGGGTGGGGAATAACGCAGACATCCCACCACTGCCACCAATTTGTGATGAAACCGCACCTCGTAGCCTAGTGATACGGCCTCGTCACTTCCACCAACACGTACACCCAAGGGGTACGTAAGGTCCACTTACCACAGTGTTACACTGACACACTCTGTCCACACGGGCACAGGGAAGCACGGGGAGGGAGACAGAGTGGGCCGCACAACCTTCGGTGCAACACCCCACTCGCTCACAACCCTGACAGGCTGACAAACCCTTTTCACTAGCCCCCGGTAAACACGGCTCTGCCAGTCCATTAGTCTGCCACAAGTTCCTCGTTAGATATAAGCCTGGTCCGTTAGCAGGATTATAGTGGGCCAGAAACCAGCCCAGGTAGCATGTAATACTAAATTGAGCACACAAACATGGGATTTGTGGATCGAGATAAAAGAACAACACAGGATTAAATTATATATTTAATCACCTTAAGGGCAGACTAGATTAAACGATATGTACACAAGAAATTTACAGATATTATGGTCAGAAATACCGATACAAGTAAGTTACAGGTGCAAGCAGATGTACATATGAGTCAGTTACCCACCCCTTACGACTAGGCCTGTTGCTGGCTCGGCACAGGGGAGGCGCTGTGGAGCCAATAATCACCTTCGTACTCCCCACACACTTACTGGATGTGACCTCTCAGAATAGAATACCTCCAAAATGTCTGCATTGATTTATAATAACCTATATGCCTCCCACTTACTGCCCACCTGGTGACAGGGCTGGCCATGGGATGTGCCTTCAGGTTCCAGAAAATGGTAGCCTTCCTTATATCTCCACCTCTGAGCATCCCACACGGAAAATATTAACATCATGTTTCGTATTATGATTTTATCTATCCATAGTTAGGAAACATGATGTGTCTTTTGTCCTCCAGCAGCTAGTTATTAATTATGGGCTGATACGCATGTCTTACAACTATGGCAAAATATGTGCTATGTGCATTCCGCTGTCCTGAGGCTGGCATATGCCTGCCATATTTGTGGGAGCTACGCACACCCCCATTTTATACTTTTTACCTGAGTGCCTATCTGTCTGCCAGGTCCCCTTTGAAGCTTCTTTGAAACTAACAGTCGCCCGCCCACTTCCCTAACTAAATTATTTTTATCACCAGGGGGTCTTGCTGTTGTCAGGGGTTTTTCCTTGCTATAATTGACTTTCACCCCTTACCATTTGTAAGAATGGAGGTATTGGATTTCTATCCTGATTATGGAGACCTCTCGATGCAGGTCAGGATGTGTAGAAATATGTATGACTGGCATGTATGGATATACCATATTCCTCACACTGCCAAATCCAACAATGAATTTCATGAAATATTTTGACTGAGCTGTGAAAAACAATTTCAGAATAAAGTAGCATGATATGTATTCCTGAAGTTTTCACCATGAAAAAGCTGAAGATTAACTCTATTCAGTGACAATGGGACTTATCCTTGTGAGAGCGGATTTACTGCACTTCCACAACAGAAATCTATGTGTCATCCTCGGATCTCTGCAGTGGATTTTGTAGTAATTACAGGTCAGATTTGCAATATGTAAACTTGACATGTGTAATTAATTTCCTAACTTATTTGTGTCGCCCAGATCAGTGGGGTGCACACGACGTCTTTTGCAGGCAGATTCTGCCTGCGACCTACCTGAAAACGTGTTAAAAAATCTGCTACAAAGAAGGGACATAATACACAACTATGTAAAAATGACTTTCAGTGCACATGTTCCTATTTTGTCACTCCTTCAGGCTGTGAAAGTCTGGAAGTGGTTAAAAGAAGTAAAATGTTCATTCTTTGGACAGGTTCCGCTTGGAAGTTTAAATGACAAACAAATAACGGTGGTGGTGGAGCTGCCACATAAATGATGGAGAAAACGCTAATGAAGACACTTCTGGAAGAGCACAGGCGCCAGTTTCTTGAATTGTTTTTACCATTGAACCCCAGAATCTAAAAGGTGTACCGCCCCGCGGGCTCGGCTGTGCCGCTCAGATCCGTGCTCGTACTGCGGGTGGTGGCTCGAGCCTCTCACGGACCCAGGGGTCACTTCGCTCTGCAAGGAAGTTGGCGCTACACGCGGGGACTTGGGTGAGGAGTTCCACGGCCAGAGCCGCGGTCGTTTGGTTTGGATTGGATTGTAAGTTCGTGACGCCACCCACGGGTTGTGGTGAATGGATGGACACCACCGCTGCCGTTAACTAGGCCTCCCGGGGACGGTGTTGCGCAGCTTGGTGTTGACCCCTCTATGGGTAGTGGAGCGATGGTCCCGGGGGCCCGAGGGAGGTGCTGAGGCGGGGAAGCGGGTTGGACACTGGTGCGTTGCGGTGCAGTGTGCGGCCCGAAGGCACTGGTGTACTCACTCTGACACAATACACTGGAGTCTCTGGTAAACCAAACGGAGTGATGAACGGAGCTGGCTGCAGCTCCTCCCGGTATAGGTTGGTGGTTTCCACCTTTCTCCTGCACCTCTATGTATAAATGTTTGACTCCTATGTATGACGCCCTGAGCAAGCCAGGGGTCACAGGTAATGACACCACCACACCCTACACCCCGGATAGGTATCAGTACTACTGACTCCTCCCCATAATCCTATAGAATGTAAGCACGCAAGGGTAGGGTCCTCTTTCCTCTGTACTAGTCTGTCTACTGTAACTTGTATATGTATTTTGTATGTAACCCCCTTCTCATGTACAGCACCATGGAACTAATGGTGCTCTATAAATAAATAATAATAATAATAGGTACACCAAAGCTACACCAGAAATCCTTGTTGCCTTCCTCCAGGGGCTGATGTCCACACCAGGGGGTGGGCCAGGCGGTTGGCTCCGCCCACCGAGGAGTTCACAGCCCTGGAGGCGGGAAAACCAGGCAGATTAGTTGGAGCTGAAGTTGAGAGGAGAGTGAAGTGGTAGAGGAGCAAGAGAGAGGAGTTAAGGTGGAAGAGAAAGTGACAGTTGAAAGCCTGAAGTTGGTCCGGGTGTGTGCCCCGGACTGAGACAGCAAGGTTAGCAGATGGTGGTGACCGTCTGCAGGAGAGGCTGATCGGAGGTTGCCGAAAGGACCGTGGACGGGTGGTGGCCCGGCGGTACCGGACCGGTATACGAAGAGAAGCCAGCACCATTGGCAGGGGCCTTTCGGATCCCGGCAAGGCTAGGAGTCGCCGTGAATTTGCCAAATCCGTCAGTGAAGGGGACCTCCGGGTCTCCCAACAACTAAGTCCCGATTGAAGGCAACAGTCCAACCGTAGGAGAGAGACACCGCCACCGCCAAGGCACCAGTTTCTCAGGGCCAGCGCCTGCGGGCAAAGAGGGGCTCCTCCGGCCCATATCCAAGTCGGGGAGCGGGTAACCGGTGGGAACCCATCGCTACCAACATTGAACTTAGGTGCAGGAAAGAGATAGTCACCGTTAACTACCGGGGAAAAGCAACAGCAGCCGTCCGTGGGAACCGTCTTTCCAGCCGTGTGTTTTACCGAGAACTGTGTCAATGTCTCAGGCTGAGTGAGTACCACCGTGCCGTACGGCACAGCGCTGCCCCCGCGACCCTGCACCTCACCAGGCCCCGCACCCGGCCTGCCATCCATCCCTACCCCATCACCGGGCCCCGGGACAACCAACCCCCTACCCACGGAGGGGACGAATAACAACAAAGCTGCTCCCTGTCACCGCTCCCGGGATCCCCATACAGAGCAGCGGTGGTGTCCACACAATCACCACAACCGTGGGTGGCGTCACGGACAACAATAAATCCCCAAAACCAATCCCCTTTTTCACTCACAGGTGAGGAGCGCCGCTCGAGTCCCCGGGATCCGGCACATCGCTCGAGCCACCGAGCAGCAGAGGCCGCAGCAGTAGCGGCAGCCGGACCCGAGCAGAGGGAGAGCGCAGCGTCCCCTCCTTCGCCCGCGACACTATGCCTAGACACCGGTAGTCCGCTCCCTGACTTGTATATGCTGTAGGAGCCCATTTGTCCGCAGACGCTGGCCCTTTGGGTCTCTATGCCTTGGCGGTGGCTCTACCCTGTATGGTTGGGCTGTTGTCTTCTAACGGGTCTTGTGTGGGATAGGTCCTTAAGTCCAGTCCGCAATCAGTTGATTTGACTCGGCCCTGTCGGTTCGGGGCTTCGTCTGGATCTGAGTACCCCTCCTGGTGCTCCGGTTTCCAATCTGTTCCCTGGTTCGGTACCGGCGGGCCACCGCCCGACCCCGGTCCCTACGGTTCCACCGGCTGTAATCCCAGCTCCTGCAGGCGGCCACCTCCGTCTGCCTCCTTGCCAAAGGTGACTGGGCTCCGAGTAGTCTATGGCAGGCCTGGGCACAGGTCTGCCCTTGGACTCAACCTCTCTCCTTCACTGTCAAAACTACTCTGCACTGTCAACTTGAACTTGTGTCTGTCTTTTCCCGCCTCCAGGCCTGTGAACTCCTCGATGGGCGGAGCCAACCGCCTGGCTCCACCCCCTGGTGTGGACATCAAACCTGGAGGGTGGTGACAAGGTTTTTAGTTTGACTGATGTCACCTAATCGGGAGGGGGTGTGGTGTTGTGTGTGACTACCTGGGACGACCTGACTAGTCCAGGGCGTCACACCATGCGCACATACCCTAATGCAGTGTATTTAGGGAGTCTGTAGGTCATATTTAGATGGTGAGATCTTTTTATTTAAGTGTTCTCTCAATGTATGTCTAAAGGAAATCCAGTAGAGCAATTTGCTATCTCCACTGTCCCATGAAGAATGAATGGAGTGCCAGTACACAAACATGGACTTCTGATAATTGGTGGTGGGCTGAAGGGTCAGTATTTATTTAGGAGATCTGGGGGTCCGTATGTATTTAGAGGGTCTGAATTTATTTAGGTTGTCTGGTCTATTCATTTAGGGTGTCAGGATTTTTTTTAATTTGGGGGTCTGAATTTGTTTGCATTTGTTCAAGGTTTCATGTTTTTAATTCTGATCTGCTGTTGGCCTGTATTTTGTAGTTTGGTCAGGGATCATTCTTTATTCATTTTGGGGTGTGAGGAACGATATATGCACTGTGTGATTGGAAGACGGTAAGTTAAAATAAATTGGGGCAATGTTTAAAGCTAACCTGTCACCAGTTTTTTCACTATTAAACTAAAAGTATCACCTTCTGCAGCTCCTTGGCTGCATTCTATGAAGGTGCATCTTGTTCCCTGACTCCCCTTCCAGACCCCAAAAATAACTTTTTAAAACATGACCGCCACGTATGTTAATTACCTGTGTGGCTCAGATGGGCGTGCTCTTTTTTGGCTCCTGTCCCCCCTCCTGCTGCTGTTCGCCGTCCTCCTTTCTTGATTGACGTATTGACGCCTCCGTCATCATCCTCGTTGCGCTTTCAAATCTCTCGCCTGTGCAGTCATGTCCGCTCGCGCAAGTGCAGAAAACATAGCTGCCTTCGCGTGCGTCGGTGAGCTAAATGCGCAGGTGCGAGGATTAGGTCAGATACGAGGATGACGCAGGTGAGGTCATGCACAGCGCAGATGAACTCAAAAGTAAAAATGTTAGTAACGGTTTAAGAAAGCACCTCCCTAATGTGGGATGAACCTGTTCAAGATAAATAACCTTTATTATTATTTATTGTTAACCTTTTTCTTTCCTAAATAAAAAATAAATAAATACTTGGTGTTCTGTAGCTTGCGGATGAGCTACGTTTAACCAAGGGGGAATGTGATGCCTTGGCCTATCAGGTCGTCACAGGGTGCCGTGCAATCTGCCCTTCTGGATGGTATCTGCTCCTCCTTGGTTATGGGTCCTGTCAATTTGGTGTTGCTACCAACAGGTGTACACAAATCCTGAGGAACACTCTGCACCACACCCACCAACCACCCATTTGGGAGCCTGAGGGGAATAGGGCCACCCAGATGGGGGGATGGAAGAGGGAGGGCAGAGAAGTCAGTTGTAAAGTAGTAGTTGAGCAGTGAGCAGCGGTGACAGGACAGGTCACGCTGTGGAGCTGGGCTCTTGTACGCGTCTCAGGTGCCAGACGTTGGCCTGGCCAGAAGGAGCTGGAACCCCGGTCGCAGGGGGGTAGTGACAGGGGGCACGGTGCTGCTACAGAGAGCAGGCCGGCTGCCTTGTGCTACAACCGGGCAGGACCAGGGCACGACGGCGTACGCGGACCCTAGGCTGGGAAGAAGCTTCACGCAGCCCAGTAATTTATCCGACAGGAACGGAATCTTCAGGAACCGTTCCCCACCCGCTCCAGAATCAGGGTACTAGCGCAACGAGGGGGATAGGACTTCCCACAACCATCCAGAAAATCCCAAGCATGAACCCTGAGAGCAAGCTCACCCTGTTAGCCATGCAGGTGAGTGGACCCGAATCACTTCATGTGAAACGGATCCACACGTAGGACACACAGTGCCAAGGGACAAGGCTTCAGACCAACCTGCAACACCAAAGGGGCACGGACCCAGCATGCTCGCCCAGAGAGAGCAGGATACTCAAGAGTTTGGTTTACCTGGTATCAGCGTCAGTGACTTTGAACTGTGTGAGTACCCAATATCCCTTTTCACCCGACGGGTTCCCCACTCCATCCATCACCGGATCCCGGGACACCACTCCCCCTGCCCACGGAGGGGTTAACATCTTGAGCTGCCACACACCATAGTCCCCGGGCTTCCCCCCAAACAGCAGCGGTGGTCCCTCATGTTACCACACACCGTGGGTGGCGTCACGACCATTATCCCATTCACCACCCAAAACAATCACCCCCCCTTTTATTTCCGAGGTAGCCGCGCGACCCCGCCTCGGATCCGGAGACCCCTCGAGCCACTGCGGATCCGGGTCCGAGCAGCCCGTCGGCTGTCGCAGGGGCAGCACATTTGCATACCTAACAGTCATGTTTTATAAAGTTATTTTTGGGTCTGCAAGGGGAGTCAGGGCACAAGGTGCACCTTCATAGAATGCAGCCCAGGAGCTGCAGAAGGTGACTCTTTTAGTTTTATTGTGGAAAAAACTGGTGACAGGTTCCCTTTAACTGCTATCAAATCTCTTTTTAAAATCTAGGAATGTGATGTCACAACTCACAAATGTCTATCTATATATTATGATCCCTTCACTATCAGATCTTCTTGTACACCAGTAATTTGTCACAGGTGACATACTGTCCTGTGGTGTCCAGCAATAGAAGGTCACAGCGTTTGTCTGCACAAACTGCTCCCTGACTTCATATTATTTCTGCTGTTAGTATTCAGTGTACTAGGTATCTCCTATGCTGGGTTTTCATTATTTTCCCCCTAGGACCCTGTGGAGCTCCTCTTCTCTTCAGCTGCTAATCATCTGTATTTCCCTTTGGGTTTAAATACTCTTATTTTCCCTTGTCTTGTGCTGCTGAAGATATTCAGTTCCTTCACAAGCTCTGGATGCAAGCAGGCAGCTTGGACTTATCTGTAGGATCGTTGCTGCTCTTTGCTGAACTTCTTCCTTAGGCATCTGGTGTTAAGTTACTCATGCGCTCTCCACATATGTGTGTTCCCTGTGTCTTCTTTAGTGTTTAGTGGGGTTGACTAAGGGGTACTTTGCACGTTGCGACATCGCTACTGCGATCTCGTCGGGGTCAAATCGAAAGTGACGCACATCTGGCGCCGGTAACGACGTCGCAACGTGTAAAGCCTAGAAGCACCAATAAACGATCGCAAAAGCGTCGAAAGTCGGTGATCTGTGTAGCGTCGGTCATTTCCATAATTTCACTGCAGCGACAGGTACGATGTTGTTCCTCGTTCCTGCAGCAGCACACATCGCTGTGTATGAAGCCGCAGGAGCGAGGAACATCTCCTTACCTGCGTCCCGCCTGTAATGAGGAAGGAAGGAGGTGGGCGGGATGTTTACGTCCCGCTCATCTCTGCCCCTCTGCTTCTATTGGCCGCCTGCCGTGTGACGTCGCTGTGATGCCGCACGAGCCGCCCCCTTAGGAAGGAGGCGGGTCGCCGGCCAGAGCGACGTTGCAGGGCAGGTGAGTGCATGTGAAGCTGCCGTAGCAATAATGTTCGCTACGGCAGCTATCACAAGATATCGCATCTGCGATGGGGGCGGGGACTATCGCGCCCGGCATCGCTACAATTGGCTAGCGATGTCGCAGCGTGCAAAGTACCCCTAACAGCTCATCCAAATTATTCCCTATCCAGGGCCCTGCTCTGGGGTCATCCTAGGGTCAGGTATCCGGCTGGGTGCCTAGGTGCGAAACCTATTTAGGGTGGTGAGGAACCCTGGGGGAAAGCGGTAGGTTTGGTCAGGGGTCACCATCTTTCCCTTCCCTAGGCACAGGATTTCCCTTCCTTTCCCTTTCGCCATTCATTTGGTACTCTCCCATTCCTAGCGTGACATCATTGGAGCAAACACAATGCTGAATAAGTGAGTAAATGCAGTGTGCCCATTAACCCATTCACTTAATTTGACCACTGGTGATTTTTCCATTAAAGTCTCTTTTACCAATGACCTGATCAATATCATTCAGATTTTTTTCTCCTGTTTGAAGGGGGAGAGGATTCACACAATCTTCCTTATCTGCTCAGTGCACAAAAATGTCTTCTTCTGTGAGCTGCAAGTGATAAAGAGTGAATGGATTGTTCCTTTCTGTGCAATGAAAGGACAAATCCAGCTAATCCAGGATCGGCTGGAGTTGACACGAGTTCATGAGTATATGATCCCTTCTCTTCCGTGTCCTAGATAGGTGACCTTTTAGCAAAAATGTGCCACTTATGCTTAGTCCATCAACCTCTTTATACTTATTGTCTGTGTCTCTATATCTTTTATGCAGGCGCACAATAAATATATTGACTTCTCCCGGCCACGTGAGCTCCGACCTTGAGTGACCTTTATTCTCCGTCTGCTGCAGCTGAAGAGATCCAGCGCTCTCCTGACTGTGCCGGGCCCCATGTCCCCATGCTGACACTGAGCTCTGTATCAATGTGTCTAGTAGTATATATAGTTTGCTAATTTTATACAATATGTCACAAAAATGAGTACACCCCCAACATTTTTGTAAATATTTTATTATATCTTTTCATGGGACAACACTCAAAATCTGACACTTTGATACAATGTACAGTAGTCAGTGTACAGCTAGTTTAACAGGGTAACTGTGGTGTCCTCTAAATAACTCAACACACAGCCATTAATGTCTAAGCCGCTGGAAACAAATGTGAGTACACCCCTAAGTGAAAATGGTCATATTAAACTCGAAGTGTCAATATTTTAAGTTGCCACCATTATTTTCAAGCACTGCCTTAACTCTCTCGGCACAGAGTTCACTAGAGCTTCACAGGAGCCGCTGGATCCTCTTCCATCTTCCATAAAGACATCATGGAGCTGGTGGATGTTAGGCTATGTGCGCACTAGAGCTTTTTACCCGCGGATTTACCCGCGGATTTGCCGCGGAAATTTCTTGAGAAATGTCTGCAATCTTTGTGCAGACATTTCCCAGCAATTTCTATGAAAAAAAAAAAAAGCTGTGCGCACTGGTGCGGATTTTTCTCAAGAAATTTCCGCGAGAAGAATTTCTCGAGAAAATTTCTTGAGAAAATGAACATGTCCATTATTTCCGCAGGTACCCTGCGGATTTCGGCAGTACAGCCTGCAAAAATCCGCAGGGAACCACCCGCGGGAAAATCGCGGCAATTCCGCGGCTATTCCGCGGCTAATCCGCGGCAAATCCGCGGCTAATCCGCATGCGGATTTGGTGCGGATTTTTTCCGGAGGTCCGGAAATCTTTCACTCCCAGAAGTTTCTCAAGAAATTTTCTTGAGAAACTTCTCATTTCTAGTGCGCACATAGCCTTAGAGATCTTGCGCTCCTCCACCATCCGATTGAGGTTTAGGTCTGGAGACATATTTGGCCACTCGACCACCTTTACCCTCAGTTTCTTTCGCAAGGCAGTGGTCGTCTTTGAGGTGTGTTTGGGGTCGTTATGTCCGAATACTTCCCTGCAGCCCAGTTTTTGAAGAGAGGGAATCATATTCTGCTTCACTATGTCACAGTACATGTCGGCATTCATGGTTCCCTCGATGAACTCTAGCTCCCCACAGCCGGCAGCATTCATGCAGCCCCAAACCATGACACTCCCACCACCTTGCTTGACTGTCGGCAGGACACACTTGTCTTTGTACTTACCTGGTTGCCACCACACACGCTTGATACCATCTGAACCAAATAAGTTTATCTTGGTCTCATCAGACTACAGGACATGGTTCCAGTAATCCATGTCCTTAGTCTGATTGTCCTCAGCAAATTGTTTGCAGCCTTTTTTGTGCATCATCTTTAGAAGCAGCTTCCTTCTGGAACGACAGCCATGCAGACCAATTTGATGCAGTGTAGAGCGTATGATCTGAGCACTGACAGGCTGTTCCCCACCCATTTGACGCTTGCAGAAATGTTGGCAGAACTCATACGTCTATTTTGAAAAGACATCCTGTGGATATGATGCTGAGCACGTGAACTCAACTTCTTTGGTTGACCATGGCGAGATCTGTTCTTGGAGGAATCTGTCTTGTTAAAACTGTATGGTCTTGGCCACTATGCTGCACCTAAGATTCAGGTTATTGCTCAGAAGCATATCTTGGAGTGACGGCGGGGCATGTGCCCCGGGTGCAGCCAGCAGGGGCCGATGTCGGGCATCCTGATGATGCAGTCTCGCTGGCGGCTACATTTTGCCACCCCGTAGTGACATTCAGCCATTCTCTGAGCTGGCTGTCAAGTTGACAGCTGGTTCAGAGTAGTTGCAGCACACAATCTCCCATTGATCAATAGTACTCCTGTTTTTTCAGACATGAGTGCAACTGAAACCCTGGTTGCCGGCATTTCTGGGTCATGGCGACGTCAACAGCATTATCAGGTCAGCTGATCATGCTGCTGACGTCATTTGGCGGTGCTACAGAGGTAGAAGACAGCGCTGGTGGTAAGTGCTTCAGTGGAGCTGAAGATACCAAAGAGGAACACGTATGGCGAGAGAGCGTAAAGGGGAATATATATGGATACAGTTTGGAGAGAGGGGGAGGGGGGAAGTATATGGACATAGCAGGGGGGAGAGAGAGTGAAGAGGGATGTATATGTACACAGTATGGGGAGACAAGGTGAGGGGGGATATATATAAACACAGTATGGGGGAAAGAGTGAGAGGGGATAAATATAGACACAGTAATGGGATTAAGAAATTAAGAATGTGGGGAAAAGTATATGGCTACAGTATTGGGAGAGACAGTGAGGGGATCCACCCGCACCTGTTAACCCCTTAGAACGCATTGTCAAACTCTGACAGTGTAATCTAATGGTTGTTCCTCATCACCATCGCCAATGGCTTGTCATGACAGCGCGGGGTCAGATGATGACCCCCTGTTGCTGCCATGACCTGTTTCATGTGAATGCGGCAGAGCGCTGGTACTAATAGGAGATCAGAATTTCTGCTGATCAGAGTGATGTCCGATTTGCCTGGGTCCAGCACCCAGCCTCCCCACTGATCACCTCTGTTTGGTGCCAGTTGCAGCAGCTGCCGCCTGCCGGCACCTAAAACAGCTGATTGGCGGGGGTGCTCGGTGTTGGACCCTGGCTGTTCAGACATTGTTGACCTATCAATGTTAAAGTAGTGGATAACATTTGTAATAAAGTATTGTGCCATGTGACACGTTAAGGATTACTATTTTTTTATTTATGCTAGGCGCATTAAAGGGTCACTCCAAGTTTGGGATGAAAGTGTGCAGTCACTCTACATGTCAATCTATGTGACTGCTATACAAGGATAAGGCTGCACCTCAAACCTAGATAATGGTATAATGCCTCAAGCATATGGAAAAATATTGGAATATACAATGAAAATTGCTACTTGCTAATTTGAACATGTGAATAATGAATTGCATACCTGCCATGAACATTAGGAAAAAGGAGATATTTAGCAATCGCATTGATCAATGTAACTGAGCCCCAAGACCTCGTCAAGGTATATCTCTATATTGGGGTCCCTAGCTTTGTGACCCTAACTGTGTGTCATCTCATTGCAATTAAAAACTGCTGTGGGTGGAGAGGGGTAACTAAGGACTTTCTTATATAGGAGATGGAAAAAACATGGCCGAAAGGGGCGGAGCTGTGTTCACATTCAGAAAAAAACTACATATAACTGAAAAGGATAACTGAAGTGAGCACTAATATATATATATTTTTTTTTTCTGAATGTGAACACAGCTCCGCCCCTTTCGGCCATGTTTTTTCCATCTCCTATATAAGAAAGTCCTTAGTTACCCCTCTCCACCCACAGCAGTTTTTAATTGCAGTGAGTCCTGCGCCCGCAGTTTGTTTTTGCGTCTTAGAGACGCAGATACAAAGAAATGTAGGTGCTCCCCCCCCCGAAAACACAGCTGATTTAGACTGTCTTTACGGAGGGGGAGCGGGTGTGAAGAAAAGAATAAAAATTGCTGACGGGTGGCAAGTATGGCCCTGGTGGTGGGGGCCCCCTTGGAAGATCTTTTGGTGGGGGCCCCGGGGCTGAAGCCCCGCCTGACCCGCCTATAATCCGGCCCTGTGTCTAAGTATAGTAAAGTAACCATGCGCTACGCAATGAAACCACCTATAGCACCACCTGGTGGAAAACAATGGATTTAGCATTTTTATCTCGAAAACAGAACGAGATAGAGAAAAAAAGTGAATTAGAAAGTTGTAGGGCATCGTCAATTCAATACGAATCGACACCTTGCATACAGAAATGCTATGATATGAAACCCATGACCCCCCCAAAACATTGAATGCTGGTGACGCATATGGCGCTCATTTAACTTTGATGCTCAAAGTGGCCACTGTCAGCTGCAATGCACATCTGGACTCTGGACAGCATACGGTATCTTGCTGCACATTGTGCAATATGGTAGGTGACACGTTTGCACAAGCATCTGTGATACGTCGTCGTAGGTCCTGCAATGTTAGTGGAGGGGTCGCATACATCTGCTATTTGATGTGATCTCACAGAAAGAAGTCCAATTGGGTCAGGTTAGGTGAGCATGGAGGCCACTCCACGCAGCTGTGACGCCCTGGGCAAGCCAGGGGTCACAGGTCATTACACCACCACACCCTACATCCCAGTCAGGAACATCAAAGCTAACCAAAAATCCTTGTTGCCTTCCTCCAGAGGCTGATGTTCACACCAGGGGGTGGGCCAGGCAGTTGGCTCCGCCCACCGAGGAGTTCACAGCTCTGGAGGCGGGAGAAACCAGGCAGTTCAGTGAGGGACATGAAGGAGTAGACAACAGAGTTTAGCCCAGGCAGGGCTTGAGTGAGGAGTAAACAAGTAGAAGCGAAGGAAGTAAAGTGGTAAAGGAGGAAAGCAAGAGTGGTGACAGAAAGAAAGCCTGAAGTAGTCCAGCTGTGTGCAGGACAGGATCAGCAAGGTCAGCAATGACGGTGACTGTCCAGAGGGGTGACTGTTCGGGAGTTCCTGGAAGGACCGCGGACGGGTAGTGACCCGGCGGTCTGGAGCAGCGTGCAAAGGACAGTCAGCACCAGGGCAGGGGCCTCTCGGACCCCGGCAAGGCTAGGAGTCGCCATAATTTGCCGAATCCGTCAGTGAAGGGGACGTAGATCCCCCAACAACCAAGTCCCGATTGAAGGCAACAGTCCAACCATTAAGGAGGAACACCGCCACCGCCAAGGCACCAGTTCCCCAGGGCCAGCGTCTGCGGGCAAAAGTAGAGCTCCTCCGGTCCAGCTTGAAGCCGGGGAGCGGGTTACCGGTGGGGACCCATCGCTACCAACTTAGAAACATCAGGTGCAGGTCAGAGGGACATCACCGTCACCTACTGGGAGAGCAAGTGCAGCCGTCCGTGGGAACCGTCTTTCCAGCCGTGTGGTTTACCGTAAAACTGTGTCAACGTCTCAGGCTGAGTGAGTACCACAGTGCCGCAAGGCACAGCGCTGCCCCCGCGTCCCTGCGCCCACCAGGCCCTGCATCTCCCATCTCATCACCGGGCCCCGGGATCACCAACCCCTACCCATGGAGGGGCAACACAACATCGGGCTGCTCCGCATCACCATCCCCGGGATCCCCATATTGAGCAGCGGTGGTGAAATCACCACAACCGTGGGTGGCGTCACGGACAATAAACAATCCCCACACCCAACAACCCCCTTTCACTCACGGGCGAGGAGTGCCGCTCGAGAACCCCCGGGATCCGGCCCACAGCTCGAGCCACCACTGAGCAGCAGCCGCCGGACCCGAGCAGAAGGGGTGAGCGTAGTGTGCTGACACCCTCCTCCCCGCCCGCGACACAGCCACCATACCCATGGACTTGTAGGAAGGTCTCCATGAGGTATCGCTTCACGTCCGCAGCCTTGTGAGTTTTACACGTTCTAATCATAGCATTTCCGTGTGCAAGGTGTCGATTCGTATTGAATTGATGATGCCCTACAACTTTGTAATTCACTTTTTTTCTGTATTTCGTTCCGTTTTCGAGATAAAAATGCTAACTCCGTTGTTTTCCACCAGGTGGCGTTATAGGTGGTTTCATTGCGTAGCTCATGGCTACTTTACTATACCTAGACACCACTTCTATGCCTATAGCTGCCGCCGTTCTCAAGTTAATGGTGGTGGACAGGATATGGGTGGACACACTGTATGAAAAACGCTGGAGATGAAACCGGTCCAAGGAGCGCTAAGAAGGAGGAATTTCTTCAATCTTTAAAAGCCTTTATTGTTCATAAACCACAACGCATTATCTTCACAGCGCTCCTTGTTTCTTTTCCATACCTAGGACAATACAGTATATAAAAAGACATACAATATTCAGAATCCAAATGAGGCTCTCTCCGTGTCATATTTGCACTTTTTGTCAAACAGAAGCCTCCAACATATGTCACTGCAGAGACATACGGTGGCATATGTTGCCCATCAGCTTACATTTTTTGCGGGATGCCTCTGTATAGCAAAGTGTAACTGACTATGGTTGGTTTCCTACATAGTACACAAAAGGTTTACAGATTTGTGTGTGTGCACTATAGATTATAAACAGACGCGTTTGGATTATGTTGGGTATGTGCTGTAGTTTTAAAAAAATATATATTATTTAAAGAAGTATTCCCATTTTTATATTTATGGCATATTAACCAAAATATATTATTTAAAGGAATATTCCTATTTTTATACTTATGGCATATCAACAATAGAACCATCATCAGTCTTAAGGGGGTTTTACACGCTGCGATATCGTTAGTGAATTATCGTCGGGGTCACGGTGTTTGTGACGCACATCCGGCGTCATTAACGATATCGCAGTGAGTGACAAGTACGAGCGACCTTAAATGATCGCAAAAGCGGTCAAAATCGTTTGCTGCAGAGAGGTCGTCCTGAAACCAAAAATCGTTCTCTGCTTTTTAGCGATGTTGTTCGTCGTTCCTGCGGCAGCACACATCGCTCCTTACCTGCCTCCACCGGCAATGTGGAAGGAAGGAGGTGGGCAGGATGTTACGTCCCACTCATCTCTGCCTCTCCACTTCTATTGGACACTGCCGTGTGACGTCGCTGTGACGCCGCACGAACCACCCCCTTAGAAAGGAGACGGTTCACTGGCCAGAGCGACATCGCAGGGAAGGTAAGTCCGTGTGACGGGTGTAAGGGTTGTGCGACACGATTTGCCTGTGTCGCACAACCGACGGGGGCGGTACGATCGCTTGCGATCTCGCTAGCAAGATCGCAGCATGTAAAGTACCCTTTAGATTTGGGCCCTATAACCTGCCAGTGGGCTCTTATATACAGCATTCTAACATGCTGTTTATAAGAGCCCAGGCCGCTGTGTAGAACGTAAAAAATACTTTATAATACTTACCTAAATGGTCGGTGCGGAGCAGATGGGTCGGATGGGTGTCTCCATTCTCCGGTATCGGCGCCTCCTCTTTCGACCATCTTTGTCCTCAATCTTCTGAAACCTGGGTGTATGACGCGTCCTACATCATCCACACAAGCCAACACTGGGGTCCTGCGCAGGCGCACTTTGATCTGCCCTGAGCAGGGCAGATCAAAGTATTGTAGTGCGCATGCGTGGAACCTCAGACACGTCATCCACACTAGCTTCAGAAGAAGGAAGACAAGGATGGCCGAAACAGGAGGCGCCGCACCCGGAGAACGGAGACACCCATCTGACTCATCTGCTCCGCACCAACCATTTAAGTAAGTATTGTAAAGTGTTTTTTACGTTCTACACAGCGGCCTACGCTCTTATTTACAGCACGTTAGAATGCTGTATATAAGAGCCTACTGGTCGTGGTCACAGCTTGTAGGCCCCAAATCTGGTGACAGGTTCCCTTTAAGATCGAGTTCCCATAATTTAATGGAAATTCGACAACCTCTGCACTGACAGAAGCACAAATTAGTCGCTTTTTCGAGATGGATGTAGAAACATAATTTCCAGTCCAGGTAGAGATCAACGGAGAGTCTGTGCTGGAAGAATGTGGGTTATATGGGTTACTTGGTTAGTTGTCATGCGATGTTCAGTTCCAAACTCATTAAAGGTCTTGGCGCCGTCGGGCTGTGTTCACACTGCATAGTCTGACATTTGTCACGCTCCCCGGGTCCTCTGCTCCGCTCCCCGGCTCACCTGCCACGCTCCCCGCTCTCCAGCCTCCATTGCCCGCGCTTCCCAGGCCTTCTGGTCCCCGCTCCCGGCGCCCGTTGGCTTCCCAGCCCCAGCCCGGCTCTGCTGCTTCCTCCTCTCAGCTTCCTGCCCTGGCTTCTGGCACCCGGGCCGCGCGCATGCGCATTAGGGCGCGCGCGCGGTCACTGACCCTTTCTTAAAGGGCCAGTGTCCACTGACAGGAAATGAAGCACACAGGTACAGGGTATAAAGGGGTTTAATGTCCAAGGGGGCGGGGCCTGTTCTTCGTGTTTCCCAAGCTAGGAGTCAGGTCTCCTTGTGTTCCTGTGAGATACTTACCTCTCTCTCTTCTAGAGCCGATCCTGCATTGCCATCCGGTCCTGCCGAATCCCGAACCCCGAACGCTGCCTATCTGCCATCCTGACAGTCCGTACCATCTCTGTTCCCTGCGGTGACCCGTCATCTCGCTCCAACGGTTCCGGACCCCGCCTGACATCATCCCGGCTTCCGAACCTGAGCTCCGTCACCCGGACTACCATCAGTGACCCCGTGGTCCCAGGGACTTCTCCATTGTGCTCTTGTGCGCGGACTGTCCTGCTACCTATAGTGCTCCGGCTACCGAACCCCTTTCCCTCATCGGGGAGTTCGGCCCAGTGGATCCACCTCCCGGGTCTGCCCATCCACCTGGCCCTAACAGTAAGAACAGGCCATGGATCCCGCCGAAGCACTAGCGGCCTTGCATGAGGAACTTCAACGCCAGCGTGAAGTCCAGACCCGCATGCTGAACTTTATGACTTCCGTGGACGCCCGCTTGAACACGCTACAAGCATCGGTCACATCTTCAGCGCCTCGGGCCTCCACTAGTCAATCCACGGCCCCAGCTCCCGTGGCAGCCTCCTCGGATGCTTCCAGACTTCGTTTGGCCTCACCACCCCGGTACGCCGGAGATCCCAAGACCTGCAGGGGGTTTATAAACCAATGCTCCCTCCATTTCACGCAGCTGCCGCATTTATTTGCCTCCGACCAAGCCAAGGTCGCCTTCATAATGTCTCACCTAGAGGGCGAGGCACTGGCGTGGATGAACCCCTTGTGGGAGAAGGAGGACCCTATGACCAAGAACCTCCAGGAGTTCCTGCAGGCCTTTCGTGGCACCTTTGACGAGCCCGGATGCGCCTCCGCGTCTGCCTCATCTCTTCTCCGGTTACGTCAGGGAACTCTGACGGTGGGTCAATACGCCATCCGTTTCCGCACCTTGGCTTCGGAACTCGGGTGGAATAACGAGGCTCTAACCGCCGCCTTCTGGGAAGGACTCTCGGGCCGAATCAAAGATGAGCTGGCTGGTCGTGACGTACCGTCCACCCTGGACGCCCTGATTACCCTAGCGACTCGAGTGGACATTCGCTTTCAGGAGCGGTCCAAAGAGGTGTCCCGTGAGAGACGTCCGGTACGGCATTCCTCTCCTCCGCAGAAGCCCGCCTTACTCCAGTCAACGGCATCTGGTGTCTCCGTCCATGAGCCCATGCAGATCGACCGTGTGCGACAGTCTGAACAACGTCGAGCAGAGCGGCTCGCCAAGGGTCTCTGCTTCTACTGCGGAGAGGGCACACACCTGCTACGCTCCTGTCCAGAGAGGCCGGGAAACTCCAAAGCCTAGGGTTGGTAGGAGAGGCCACCCTAGGTGCTGGGACTCTCTCAGACCCGGTTACATGGACTGTGCAAGTGACAACGGGAGAGACGCGGTTCACGGCTGAGGCGTACCTCGATTCTGGGGCAGCAGGCAATTTCATCCAGCAGGCCACGGTGGACAAGTACCAGGTGCCTGTTACTCCACTCGCCAAACCCCTCGTGTTAGCCTCTGTGGATGGGAGACCCCTCTCTGACACCATCTCCTGGATCACCAGGCCGGTCGAACTGCGTATCGGTGCTCTGCACACCGAGAACATCGCTCTCTACGTCCTCCCACACATGTCAGATCAAATCCTGCTGGGCCTTCCTTGGTTACGGACACACGAACCTTCAGTCAGCTGGGGCACTGGTGAAATCACCCGATGGGGCTCTTCTTGCCATGAGAACTGTCTGAAGACCATACAACCCATCCGGCGACCTCCGGTTCCAGAGTCCCTACCGGGACTGCCCTCAGCCTATTGGTCCTTCGCGGACGTCTTTGATAAGAAGGAGTCAGAGGTGCTTCCGCCACATCGTCCTTACGATTGTGCCATTGACCTGCTCCCGGGAACTACACCACCTCGAGGACGGATGCACTGTCTCCAGCCGAAACAAGGGCCATGTCTACTTACATCACAGAGAGCCTGGCAAGGGGATTCATTCGGAGATCCTCCTCTCCTGCTGGAGCAGGCTTCTTCGTCAAGAAGAAAGAGGGCGACTTACGCCCATGCATAGACTACCGGGGATTGAACCAAATCACCGTAAAAAACAAGTACCCCCTGCCGCTCATCCCCGAATTGTTTGATCGGCTCAGAGGAGCTCGTGTGTTCACCAAATTGGATCTTCGGGGTGCCTACAACCTGGTCCGTATCCGCTCGGGGGACGAATGGAAGACTGCGTTCAACACTCGCGATGGGCACTATGAATACTGCGTGATGCCCTTCGGCCTGTGTAACGCACCAGCAGTCTTCCAAGAATTAGTGAACGACGTGTTCCGGGACCTTCTCTACGTCTGTGTGGTGGTATATCTGGATGACATCCTTGTCTTCTCTCCGGACCTCCAGACCCACCGAGAGAACGTGCAACTGGTTCTACAAAGACTGAGAGAGAATCGTCTGTACGCCAAGTACGAGAAGTGTGTCTTCGAACAGTCTTCTCTCCCCTTCCTGGGTTACCTCATCACCGATACCGGACTGCAGATGGATCCAAAGAAGGTCTCTTCCATTCTCAACTGGCCTCCTCCTTCTGGACTGAAGGCAATCCAACGCTTTCTGGGATTCGCCAATTATTACCGCCAGTTCATCCCTCACTTCTCTGCTCTGACTGCTCCTCTCTCCGCCTTGACCAAGAAGGGGGCTAATCCAAAGGACTGGTCACCTGCGGCCGACGCCGCGTTTGGCTCTTTTAAACGGGCCTTTGCCTCCTCTCCTGTACTCCACCGTCCGGAGTTAAACCGCCAGTTCACCTTGGAGGTGGATGCCTCCTCCTCGGGAGCCGGAGCAGTGCTCATGCAGAAGTCCTCCTCCGGGAAGATGGTGACTTGCGGTTTTTTCTCCAAGAGCTTCTCAGCGCCTGAACGCAATTACACCATCGGTGACCGAGAGCTATTGGCAGTCAAACTGGCTCTGGAGGAATGGCGCTATCTTCTGGAAGGAGCAGTGTACCCCGTTATTATTTACACAGACCACAAGAACCTGGAATACCCACGGCAAGCCAGGTGGTCCTTGTTCTTTGCCCGGTTCGATTTCCAGCTCCATTTCCGACCCGCGAACAAGAATGTACGCGCTGATGCCTTGTCTAGGTCTTTCATGCCCATGGAGCAGGAGGAGGAGACATCCCAACCCATCATCTGTCCAAGTAAGATTATTCCGGTGGCTCCTGTCACCCTGGCCCAGATACCGCCCGGGAAGACCTATGTCTCTGAGACTGACAGGCAAAAAGTGTTACACTGGGGCCATGCCTCGAAAACAGCCGGTCATGCTGGTCAGAAGAGAACTTGGAGTGCGATTGTACGTCATTACTGGTGGCCATCCCTTCGCACGGACGTCACCTCTTTTGTCTCTGCCTGCTCCTCTTGTGCCAGGAACAAGACGCCCAAACACCTGCCATATGGCCGTCTTTTGCCTCTGCCTATATCCTCAGTTCCCTGGCAACACATTGCGATGGACTTTATTACGGACTTGCCATTGTCCTCCGGACACACAGTCATATGGGTCGTGGTGGATCGGTTCTCTAAAATGGCCCATTTCGTCCCTATGGCTGGACTGCCCTCTGCCCAGGAACTCGCGGACGCCTATATACATCACATCTTCCGCTTGCATGGCTTTCCATCACACATTGTGTCCGACAGAGGAACTCAGTTCACCTCCCGCTTCTGGAGGGCTCTCTGTAAACATCTGGGAGTGACTCTGGACTTTTCTTCTGCCTACCATCCTCAGTCTAACGGCCAAGTGGAACGGGTCAATCAGATATTGACCTCTTTCTTACGTCACTACGTCAACGCCCATCATGACGATTGGTCCACGCTTCTTCCTTGGGCTGAATTCTCCCATAATCACCATGTCAGTGAGTCCTCCTCCAGTTCTCCCTTCCATGTCGTCTACGGACTTCAGCCTTCTGTCCCATTGCCTGTATCCTCTTCCTCGGATATCCCTGCTGCTGATGCTGCAGTCCGTGACTTCACAACCATTTGGGACTCAGTTAAGGCGTCCCTTGCACGTGCATCCCTGCGGATGAAGAGACACGCAGACAAGAGACGTCTGGATCCTCCGTGTTTCTCCCCTGGAGATCTCGTCTGGCTTGCTTCCAAGTACGTCCGATTGAAGTTACCATCCTACAAGCTGGGTCCTCGCTACATCGGACCGTTTAAAGTCCTCAGCAAGATCAATGAGGTCTCCTACAAACTGCAGCTCCCGGCCACGATGAGGATACCCAACTCCTTCCACGTCTCTCTGCTCAAGCCGGTTGTCCTTGGTCCCTTCTCCGCTGCTGCCAGTCCGGCTCCTCCTCCTATTGCTGATGACGACATCTATGCGGTAAGGGATATCGTGGCCATGAAGACCGTACGGGGTCGACAGTTCTTTCTGGTGGACTGGGCAGGGTATGGTCCTGAGGATAGGTCCTGGGAGCCCAGGGAGAATGTGGGCACTCCTCTGATCCGTGCCTTCCTGTCCCGGTTGCGGGGAGGGGGGCGTGGGGGGGGGTACTGTCACGCTTCCCGAGTCCTCTGCTCCGCTCCCCGGCTCACCTGCCACGCTCCCCGCTCTCCAGCCTCCATTGCCCGCGCTTCCCAGGCCTTCTGGTCCCCGCTCCCGGCGCCCGTCGGCTTCCCAGCCCCAGCCCGGCTCTGCTGCTTCCTCCTCTCAGCTTCCTGCCCTGGCTTCTGGCACCCGGGCCGTGCGCATGCGCATTAGGGCGCGCGCGCGGTCACTGACCCTTTCTTAAAGGGCCAGTGTCCACTGACAGGAAATGAAGCACACAGGTACAGGGTATAAAGGGGTTTAATGTCCAAGGGGGCGGGGCCTGTTCTTCGTGTTTCCCAAGCTAGGAGTCAGGTCTCCTTGTGTTCCTGTGAGATACTTACCTCTCTCTCTTCTAGAGCCGATCCTGCATTGCCATCCGATCCTGCCGAATCCCGAACCCCGAACGCTGCCTATCTGCCATCCTGACAGTCCGTACCATCTCTGTTCCCTGCGGTGACCCGTCATCTCGCTCCAACGGTTCCGGACCCCGCCTGACATCATCCCGGCTTCCGAACCTGAGCTCCGTTACCCGGACTACCATCAGTGACCCCGTGGTCCCAGGGACTTCTCCATTGTGCTCTAGTGCGCGGACTGTCCTGCTACCTATAGTGCTCCGGCTACCGAACCCCTTTCCCTCATCGGGAAGTTCGGCCCAGTGGATCCACCTCCCGGGTCTGCCCATCCACCTGGCCCTAACAACATTCAACCTGTTGTCTCCTGGTTGTTCAGCCAGGACTGGGTGTTGGCTGTGTCATGCGCTCTGTTCCTCAGTCCTGCAGAAGGTAGTTCCTGCTGACCTGGGGAACGCTGCTAGGATCTCAGGATTCATAATCACAGCAGTCTCCTTCCTATAGAAGGTACTGGATCCTGCTACTTAGGGCCAATTATAGCTCCAGTTTTTGCTGCGATTCCGGCCTTATAGTGGTGATCCTATTTGTTGGTGATCTGTGGTGTGCTTACTGTGCGGTGTGGAAGTTTCCAGTTGTCCGTTTACTTCCTCCTTTTTATGTTGTTTTCCCCTGTGCACGTATTGCCCTTCCTTTGTGTTTGATTCCAGTGTGTACAAGTTTTAGGTTTTCCCCTGTCCGTGTTTAGTTGTGAGGTTTGTGACTATGGTCCCGGCTCACTCCTTGAGTGGAGGAGAGGGTGGGGAGTTACACCAGGGCTTGGACAGGAGTTAGGGTCACGCTGGTGACTCAGACCTCGCTACCACCAGGCGTACCTCTGAGCTAAGGAACAGCGCAGGGTAATCTCATCCCCGTGACATTATTATCAGCCCATCCTATTATACTCCATGGATCCAGTCACTGGCCTTGTGAAGCAAAAATGTTTTATATATATATATATATATATATATATATATATATATATATATATATATATATATATATATATATATATATAAACAAATAAGTGCACATTTGTTATAATAAACAAATGTAAAATGTTCAAAAAGTGATCCAAAGGTGTATAGAGAGAAAAAAAAGTACAGTAACAATAAAAATGTCACTTTGTCCTGAAAAGAATGCTGTCCCCCAAATTATTTTTTTTTATGTAAGGCCCTTATACCCAGCCGAGTTCGAGATCCCTATATTAGACTAATTCTGATATTGACAGAATAAGCCAAGAAATCTAAAATGTATGGGGTCACCGGCCAACTGTTCATCGGGGGAGATGATGATCGGGCATGTCCAATTTCAGACTACCAATCACATTGTTTTCCCAGAGGTAAACTGAGGGTAGAGATGTCTGTACACTGCTTACTTATAGAGAACACACAGGAGTGCTTGACTGAATGAGTGTGTGAGGTAAATCCTGGGATATGAAGAGGAATTATGACTAGAAGTCATAATTGCTCTCATCACTCCCTGGCAGTGCCCCCCTCCCTTCTTGTGCTCAAATGTCCAGCATCTGTGAAGGTGTCACATCCCACTTACACCTCCAACAGCCATCTCCTCTGATATGGAGATGAGATGTTGTGCGGACAATGGACACAGGATGGCTCCCTGCCGTCACCCTGTAACAAGAGTTGTATCTCATTAGCAAGGCTTGGAAGTAGCCAGACAGAACGACTCCAGTAAAAAATGGTTCATATCTCGCAAGCCATATCTCCGATAAATATGGCAACCATAAAAATGGTGTTTGCGCAGGCGGACGATGCTGGCACACCTTTTTTATGGAAGGGGGAGCTTGGGAAATGCCCCAGGCGTGATATCAGCCAATGGGGAACTGGCAGACAGGTCATGAGTCCCCTCGTTCTGTAGCTAAATTCATAACTGTCACAATGAGAGCATTGGCGTCCGCCTACGACGCTCCCAGGCAAAGTTATGGCCAATATCCCCTTTGCTGGATAATTCTGATCCATGCAGGGGGAGTGGCAGTGCTTCCCTGTGAGGTCACTAAGGTAGGAGGGGACCTGGATCTGCCCAGGTTGATAACCCTACTTCGGCCATTTTCCAGTGTTCTTCTGCTCGGGGGCCTGGTTGGGAAAGACCTGTGAGGAAGAATCCTAGAAACCTGGTCTACAGCGCCCCCCTGTGGCCAGACACACAAGGTAACTGATGTAATTGTATACCTGTTTGTAACCCATGCTTTATCTGTAACTGTACTCTGACATAACTGTATATTCTGTAGATTCCCTATTGTATATATTGTAGTGTCTAGTGTGCTTTAGGCGATTAAATTATATAATTAATCTTGGGCTGTTCTGTTATCTCGATCTTGAATCCCACGTCTGTGTGTTCGGCTAATAGTTACCGTAAATCGGTTGGTGGCAGCGAATTGTGCCAAGGATTATTGTGGGGAGGCCAGTGAGATTCGGGAAGATATTATATATTCCGCCCGCGGAGGTCGGGGGAATATATACCTTACTCTCACCGGGGACCCTTCAATAATCGGCATAAGTAGTATAGCGGCCTCCTTGCTTATTGTCGGGCAATTCCATAATTGGCCTGACTATAAGAGGGGCGCTAGAGAGCGCGTCACGTGCTCTGTCTGTCGGTCGGGAGGTATAAAGTAGGGGTGACCCCCACTTGTTACCCCCCGATTGTGACGTACTGGTAGCCAGCGCGGGGGATTTCGGAGTGACCCCCCCGGTGGTTTGTGACATATTGGTGGCAAGCGGTGGGATCGAGATAATAGTGTGTGTGAGTGTGAGACCCATACTCCCAGACACTAAAGACTGCCTGCAGCAGCTGTGGCTGCTGGGGTCTTCAGACTAGCTCAACACTAGAGTGTCAGAGTGCAGATACTGTAAGGTGTGTGGAGGCATCAGGTGTCAGTTCTGTGTCAGTGACCAAAAGTCTGCAAGAATGGCTGAGAGCACCAGGAGCAAAGCCAAAGGAATGGCCGATGCTCAGGCCAGAGACGATGAGGAGGTTGTCCACGAGTCCTCCAGGAGCTCGACGCCAGAAAACAGCTCTGCAGAGGACATTGCACAACCGGGCACTGCTGGACAAGATGAGGAGCAGCTCGCCCAAGGGTCCTCAACGAGCCAGACGCCAGCCCTCCGCTCTGCAATGGACAGTGAAGCACCAGGCTCCGCAGCGGGCCGCAGATCACCACGTGCCATTCCACCGAGCCTGGGAGGCTCGGATAGCCTTCTTCAAATGGCTATGGCCCTACGCCAGGCTGGAGACCGGGAGGGCTACAAGGAACTCATGGCCGAGCGTGAGCGGCAAGCAGCGCGTGAAGAGCGCCAGGCAGAGCGTAACTACCAGCTGCAGCTAGCTCAGCTCCGGCCCTCATCAGCCACCCGTGACCTTCCAGACACCAAACTTCCAAAGGTCCGTGTTGAGGACTTCCCAGTGCTGGAGAAGGATGGAGACTTGGACTCTTTCTTGACTGCTTTTGAACGGACTTGCTTGCAGCATCATCTGAACAAGGACCAGTGGGCCAAATACCTGACCCCCCGTTTAAGGGGTAAGGCCCTGGATATCCTTGGGGACTTGCCTGCTGAGGCGGATCAGGGCTACGACACCATCAAGCGGGCCCTGATCCAACAGTACAACCTCACCCCGGAGTCCTACCGCAAGAAGTTCCGGACGCTACAGAAGGGACCAAAGGACTCCTGGGCTGACCACCGGCGGGCACTTGCCCGAGCTGCCGACCACTGGACCCAAGGCCTGCAGCTTTCCACCGGACCGGAGATCCTGGACTTGTTCATCACGGAGCAACTCTTGTGGAACTGCCCTGAGGATCTCCGCCAGTTCATCCGAGACCAGAAGCCAAAGGGGTCCACGGCTACAGCTGCCCTGGCCGATGACTACACCAACAATCGGGCTCCGGAAGCCAGGAGAGCAGCCACCAGCAGCACCTGGAGAGGGGGTAAGATGAACTCTGCGACTGCCCCACCTGCCCCTAGACTGCAGGGGGTGTCCCCCTCAACTCCCCTCTCCAGCCCCGTGGCAGAGCCAAGACGGTGCCACCAGTGCAACCTACCTGGACACTTCAAGGCCATGTGCCCTCAGCGTCCCAAGGCCCCGGCTCCGTCCCCGTCCCAAGGGCCGCCCAAGGTGTATTGTGTGGGTGGGGGTGGTGGTAGGTCCCTGGACAGCTTCCAACCTGTCACCGTCGGCCAGTCGGTGACCATAGGACTGCGAGACAGCGCCTCGGAGGTGACTCTGGTGCGGCCTGAGATGGTGTCCCCCCAAGACTTGATCCCTGGAAAAACCCTCGCTGTCTCCGGGATTGGAGGCATTGACCCGGCGCTGCCTGTTGCTGACATTTATGTGGACTGGGGCGCAGGGCGAGGGGTGAGGGAGGTGGGGGTAACTGATCGGATCCCTGCAAACGTGCTACTTGGGACAGATTTGGGGCAAATAACCTCCCAGTTTGGCCCCGCCCCAAAGGCTGAACCTTCAGCCAGTGCTGACGTGCCTCCGGACAATGTTAATGTGTTATCTATGAATGATGTAAGGGAGGAGGGAGTGAACTCTGATATTTCTGCTTGCACAGACACCATAGACACACACGCAGCTGCAGCTGTGACAGGGAAGGGGGTCAGAGAAAGGTGTGACAATGCCTCTACAAGTAACCAGCCTGTGAGCTGGGATCTGCTGCCCTCTGCAGGGATAAGCAGAGAGCAGGGTGCTGCAGGGGGAGGACCAGTGTGTGGGGTGGGGGCTACCACAGCAAATGTGGGGTCCCCAGAGATTTCACAGCGGGGTTCTGTTGCTGCAGGGGGGGAACAGGCAGGTGAGATTGGGGCCGGTCCAGGAGCGGAAGTGCTCCCAGGTAAGATCTCGGTGCAGGGTTCCCCCACAACCGGGGTGTCAGGAAGCCAGGTAGGTCTGCCTGAACCGGCGACTTGGTCAGGAACGGAGGAGGAGCAGGCACGACCCACGGTCGCAGCGGCTGTGGCCGCTGTCACCCGCAGTGGGAGTGCTGGAAGCCAAGGGGCCTCCCGGAGGTCCGATAGCTCTTCCCCTTCTGACCAAGTGGCAGCCGAGTCAGGTGGAGGCCAGGACACAGGTCCCGGGGTACTGACCGAAGATGTGACAGTCTCGTCGATTCTGGCCACATCTAGTCAGGGGTTTCAGGCAGCGTTAGAAGCTGACGACAGCCTGAAAGCTCTAAAGGAGCAGGCGGCACAGCCTCCCTCGGACTCGGACCCGGAGCGAGTGGTCTGGGACCAAGGACGGCTGTACCGGGCCACGGTCCAGCAGGGTTCACCGGAGGCGTGGCCCAGGGACCGACAGTTGGTGGTACCCTATCCGTTCCGGATGGAGTTGTTGCGGATCGCACATGAGATTCCGATGGCCGGACACCTAGGGATCGCTAAGACCAAGGCCAGGTTAAACCAGCATTTCTACTGGCCAAAAATGGGGGCCGATGTGGCTGCCTACTGCCGTTCGTGTGAAACCTGTCAGAGAGTGGGGAAGGCGGGGCCACGCCCCAAAGCCCCACTGGTATCTCTGCCCATCATCGATGAGCCTTTCAGGAGGGTGGCTGTGGATCTGGTCGGCCCGCTGGCCATCCCCAGCAGCTCCGGGAAACGCTTCATACTGACGGTAGTTGACTATGCCACCCGGTACCCAGAAGCAGTGGCCTTGTCGTCCATTCGGGCTGACAAGGTGGCCACCGCATTGCTGGAGATTTTCTCCCGAGTGGGTTTTCCCCAGGAAATGCTCACCGACCGGGGGACCCAATTCATGTCCCAGCTGATGGAGACCCTCTGTAAGCAAGTCCAGGTGCGACATCTGGTGGCCAGCCCGTACCATCCACAGACTAATGGCCTGTGCGAGCGGTTCAATGGCACCTTAAAGCAGATGCTTAAGATGTTGGTCGACTCCCATGGGCGTGACTGGGAGCGGTATCTCCCACACCTGTTATTTGCTTACCGGGAGGTTCCACAGGCCTCAACAGGATTCTCACCGTTTGAGCTCCTGTACGGGCGACGTGTGCGGGGCCCCCTGGCTCTGGTGAAAGAGGCTTGGGAAGGGGATTTGGCCACCCCTGGAGTGTCGGTTATCGAGTATGTCATGCGCTTCCGGGACAAAATGCAGGCCTTGACGCAACTGGTACACGACAATATGGCTCAAGCCCAGGCTGATCAGAAGCGTTGGTACGACCAGAACGCTTGTGAGAGGACCTACCAAGTGGGTCAAGAGGTGTGGGTACTGGTCCCCGTACCACAGGACAAGCTTCAGGCAGCCTGGGAAGGCCCATACCTCGTGTACCAGCAGCTCAACCCTGTGACGTACCTGGTCACCCTGGACCCTGCCCGTGGAAGGCGGAAGCCCTTCCATGTGAACATGATGAAGGCACATCATGAGCGGGAGGCATGTGCGCTCCCCGTGTGCAACCTGCCCGAGGAGGGAGAAGCGGAAACCCTCTTGGATATGCTAGCCCAGGTTAGGGCAGGCGGATCCATTGAGGATGTGGAGGTTGGCCACCAGCTCTTGGAGGACCAACGGTCCCAGCTGTGGGCCACCCTACACCCCTTCCGGGGGTTGTTTACCAACCAGCCCGGAAGGACTGACTTGGCTGTCCATCACGTGGACACTGGGGATCATCCCCCGATCCGGCGTTCAGCATATCGGGTCTCCCTGGAGGTGCAGCAACACATGCGCCAGGAGATTGACGAGATGCTGGAGCTGGGGGTGATCCAGGCATCCAACAGCGCTTGGGCCTCGCCTGTAGTCCTCGTCCCTAAGAAGGACCGAACCACTCGGTTCTGCGTGGACTACAGGGGGCTCAATGCTGTCACGGTCGCTGATGCGTACCCAATGCCACGCATCGATGACCTGCTCGATCAGTTGGCCGGGGCTCAGTACCTGACCATCATGGACCTGAGCCGGGGATATTGGCAGATCCCCCTGACTCGCAAGGCCAGGGAACGCTCTGCCTTTATTACCCCATTTGGACTGTACGAGTCCACGGTGATGCCATTCGGGATGAGGAATGCCCCTGCCACTTTCCAGCGGATGGTCAACACCCTGCTCAAGGGACTTGAAGGGTACGCGGCCGCGTACCTGGATGACATTGCCGTCTTCAGTCCCACCTGGGAGGACCACCTAGAGCATCTAGCACAGGTGCTCAGGCGGATCCACCGGGCAGGTTTGACCATCAAGCCGGGAAAGTGTCAGCTGGCCATGAGCGAGGTCCAGTACCTCGGTCACCGGGTAGGTGGGGGAACGCTGAAGCCCGAGCCTGAGAAAGTGGAGGCCATCGCATCCTGGCCCACCCCCAGGACCAAGAAGCAGGTGATGTCCTTCTTGGGGACCGCTGGGTACTATAGGAGGTTTGTTCCATGCTATAGTAGCCTGGCAAAGCCCTTGACGGACCTCACCAAGAAGAAGCTGCCCTCTGCAGTCGATTGGACAATGGACTGCGAGACAGCCTTCCGGGCCCTAAAGGACGCCCTGTCCAGCCCGCCCGTGCTACAGGCAGCCGACTTCACGCGGCCGTTTGTAGTACAGACCGACGCCAGTGACTTCGGCCTCGGTGCGGTGCTCAGCCAGGTGGACTCTGCGAGCCAAAAGCACCCAGTCTTGTACCTGAGCAGGAAGCTGTTACCAAGGGAAGTGGCCTATTCTACAATGGAGAAGGAGTGCCTGGCCATAGTGTGGGCCCTGCAGCGTCTGCAACCCTATCTATACGGGCGCCACTTCATCGTGGAGACGGACCACAATCCCCTCAGCTGGTTGCACACCGTCTCTGGGACGAATGGGCGATTGTTGCGATGGAGCCTGGCGCTCCAGCAATACGACTTCACCATTCGCCACAAAAGGGGCCGTGACCACGGTAACGCAGACGGGCTGTCCCGACAAGGAGAGGTCGCGGACGGGCGCACGGGGGAACACCGGAGTGTGCTGCCCCCTAGCGCCCTCAAAAGGGGGGAGGTGTGAGGTAAATCCTGGGATATGAAGAGGAATTATGACTAGAAGTCATAATTGCTGTCATCACTCCCTGGCAGTGCCCCCCTCCCTTCTTGTGCTCAAATGTCCAGCATCTGTGAAGGTGTCACATCCCACTTACACCTCCAACAGCCATCTCCTCTGATATGGAGATGAGATGTTGTGCGGACAATGGACACAGGATGGCTCCCTGCCGTCACCCTGTAACAAGAGTTGTATCTCATTAGCAAGGCTTGGAAGTAGCCAGACAGAACGACTCCAGTAAAAAATGGTTCATATCTCGCAAGCCATATCTCCGATAAATATGGCAACCATAAAAATGGTGTTTGCGCAGGCGGACGATGCTGGCACACCTTTTTTATGGAAGGGGGAGCTTGGGAAATGCCCCAGGCGTGATATCAGCCAATGGGGAACTGGCAGACAGGTCATGAGTCCCCTCGTTCTGTAGCTAAATTCATAACTGTCACAATGAGAGCATTGGCGTCCGCCTACGACGCTCCCAGGCAAAGTTATGGCCAATATCCCCTTTGCTGGATAATTCTGATCCATGCAGGGGGAGTGGCAGTGCTTCCCTGTGAGGTCACTAAGGTAGGAGGGGACCTGGATCTGCCCAGGTTGATAACCCTACTTCGGCCATTTTCCAGTGTTCTTCTGCTCGGGGGCCTGGTTGGGAAAGACCTGTGAGGAAGAATCCTAGAAACCTGGTCTACAGCGCCCCCCTGTGGCCAGACACACAAGGTAACTGATGTAATTGTATACCTGTTTGTAACCCATGCTTTATCTGTAACTGTACTCTGACATAACTGTATATTCTGTAGATTCCCTATTGTATATATTGTAGTGTCTAGTGTGCTTTAGGCGATTAAATTATATAATTAATCTTGGGCTGTTCTGTTATCTCGATCTTGAATCCCACGTCTGTGTGTTCGGCTAATAGTTACCGTAAATCGGTTGGTGGCAGCGAATTGTGCCAAGGATTATTGTGGGGAGGCCAGTGAGATTCGGGAAGATATTATATATTCCGCCCGCGGAGGTCGGGGGAATATATACCTTACTCTCACCGGGGACCCTTCAATAATCGGCATAAGTAGTATAGCGGCCTCCTTGCTTATTGTCGGGCAATTCCATAATTGGCCTGACTATAAGAGGGGCGCTAGAGAGCGCGTCACGTGCTCTGTCTGTCGGTCGGGAGGTATAAAGTAGGGGTGACCCCCACTTGTTACCCCCCGATTGTGACGTACTGGTAGCCAGCGCGGGGGATTTCGGAGTGACCCCCCCGGTGGTTTGTGACAGAGTGCTTCTGTATAATGAACATTAGAAGTTTGGGTACAATAAGCTCTTTGTGCACCGGGGTGGCGTTGTGAGGCGGGACTGTGGGTAGGGTCTTAAGGCCACTTCACACATAACGAGATCGCTAACGACATCGTTGCAACGTCACAGTTTCTGTCACGAAACAACTACTTCACCAGCGATCTCGTTATGTTTGACACGTACCAACGATCCGCCCCCTGCTGTGAGATTGTTGGTCGTTGCTGAATGTCCTGGGCCATTTTTGGCTCGTTGGAGTCCTGCTGGGCAGGATGGATCTGTATGTTTGACACCAACCAACAATCTCGTTAATGACCTAGATGAGAACTTAAAGTGTGACACGTAGGCGTGTAGTTGCGTCACCTTTTCTGCGTCCCCTCTGCACCGATTGGTTGCCGCTGAGAACAGTACTGCGTTCTGATTGGGTATCGCTTCATGCTTTGTTCCTTTTTGAGCCTTGCTTTGAGGATAGAACCTGCGACTACACCCGAATTCATTTGTACTTTGTTCCCGATTGCTTGCTTGCTTTTCGGATCGAAGCTGAAGTCGCAGGTTCTATCCTCAAAGCAAGGCTCAAAAAGGGACAAAGAATGAAGCGATACAAAGTTGCCTTCTAGGCAGATCTAATCAGAACGCAGTATTGGCCACCAATCAGAGTGGAGGGTTGTCGAAAAGGCGACGTATATGCACGCCTACGTGGCTTACAGCGTCAAACACTACGCCCCTATTCGAGGTCGGAATCGTTACATAGCTGCTGTGTGACAGGGTCCCAACGACCAACGAGATCGTTATACAGGTCGCTGCATCGTTACTAAAGTCGTTGGGAAAATGACTGTGTGACATCTCACCAACGATCTCACCAACGATTTAACAATGATCCAGAAACTGTGACGTAGTGACGATCTCGTTAACGATCTCGCTATGTGTGACTGGACCTATAAGGCTGCTTTACACCAGACAATCTATCGTGCGATAGATCGTCGGGGTCACGGTTTTTGTGACGCACATCTGGCATCGCTGGCGATGCCGGCCTGTGTGACACCTCCTAGCGACACAGTATCGCTCACAAATCGTGAGTCGTGTACTGGTCGCTAGGTTTCATAATATCGTGTAATTTAGTTGTTCATCGTTTCAACTATGAACAGCAGCTCACCTGCGTCACGCGGCCGCCGCCGGCTATGTGAAGGAAGGAGGTGGGCGGGATGTTTACGTCCTGCTCATCTCCGCCCCTCCGCTTCCATTGGCCAGCGGCCGTGTGACGTCGCTGTGACGCCGAACGTCCCTCCCACTCCAGGAAGTGGACGTTCGCCGCCCACAGCGTGGTCGCATGAGAGGTAAGTACGTGTGACAGGGGTTACCGACTTTGTGCGACACGGGCAGCGATTTGCCGTGACGCAAAAAGGACGGGGGCGGGTACGATCGATTGTGAAATTGCACAATCGGTCGTACCGTGTAAAGCAGCCTTTAGGCTCTGCTATAGCCCTTAAGCTGCTTTTGATGTTCATATGTTCTTACTGCTTACATTGATCTTCCATCGGGTTACAATAAAATGGCTCCAGGGGCAGCACATGTACACTACAGTTCAAACGTTTGGGGTCACCCAGACAATTTTGTCTTTTCCATGAAAAATCATACTTTTATTTATCAAATGATTTGCATAATGAATAGAAAATATAGTCCAGACATTGACAAGGTTAGACATAATGATTTTTGCTTGAAATAATAATTTTCTCCTTCAGACTTTGCTTTCCTCATAGAATGACCCTTTGCAGCAATTCCAGCTTTGCAGACTTTTGGCATTCTAGCTGTTAATTTGCTGAGGTAATCTGGAGATATTTCACCCCATGCTTCCCCCCTCCCACAAGTTGGATTGGCTTGATGGGAACTTTTTGTGAACCATACGGTCAAGCTGCTCCCACAACAGCTCAATAGGGTTGAGATCTGGTGACTGGGCTGGCCACTCCATTACGGATAGAATACCAGCTGCCTGCTTCTTCCCTAAATAGTTCATGCATAATTTGGAGCTGTGCTTTGGGTCATTGTCCTGTTGTAGGATGAAATTGGCTCCAATCAAGCGCTGTCCACAGGGTATGGCATGGCACTGAAAAATGGAGTGATAGCCTTCCTTATGCGAATTCCCTTTTACCTTGTACAAATCTCCCACTTTACCAGTACAAAAGCAACTTCAGACCATCTCAGTATCTCCACCATGCTTGACAGGTGGCGTCAGGCACTCTTCCAGCATCTTTTCAGTTGTTCTGCACCTCACAAATGTTCTTCTGTGTGAACCAAACACCTCAAACTTCGATTCGTCTGTCCATAACACTTTTTTCCAATCTTCCTCTTTCCAATGTCTGTGTCAGATATGGCTTTTTCTTTATCACTCTGCCCTGAAGGCCAGCATCCCGGAGTCGCCTCTTCACTGTAGACGTTGACATTTGGCGTTTTGCGGGTACTATGTAATGAAGCTGCCAGTTGAGGACCTGTGAGGCGTCGATTTCTCAAACTAGAGACTCTAATGTACTTGTCTTGATGCTCAGTTGTGCATCAGGGCCTCCCATGTATCTTTCTACTCTCGTTAGAGCCTATTTGTGCTCTCCTCTGAAGGGAGTAGTACACACCATTGTAGGAAATCCTCAGTTTCTTGGCAATTTCTCACATGGAATATCCTTCATTTGTAAGAACAAGAATAGACTGTCGAGTTTCACATAAAAGTTCTCTTTTTCTGGCCATTTTGAGAGTTTAATGGAATCAACAAATATAATGATAGATTCTTAACTAGCTCAAAGGAAGGTCGGTTTTATAGCTTCTCTAATCAGCAAAACTGTTTTCAGCTGTGCTAACATACTTGAACAAGGGTTTTCAAGGGATTTCTAAACATCCATTAGCCTTCTAACACAGTTAGCAAACATAATGTACCATTAGAACACTGGAGTGGTGGTTGTTGGAAATGGGCCTCTATACACCTGTGCAGATATTGCATTAAAAACTTGACCATTAAAAACCATATGTTTGTGTGACGCCCTGGACTAGCCAGGTAGTCACAAACATAACATCACACACACCCCCTCCCCTGGATAGTTAACAACAGTCAAACAAAATCCTTGTTGCCTCCTCCAGGGTCTGATGTCCACACCAGGTGGGGCGGAGCCAGGTGGTTGGCCCCACCCACCAAGGAGTTCACAGGCCTGGAGGCGGGAAAAGCAGTTAGTTCAGTTTTTTAGTTGAAAGTGACAGGAGATAAACTGTTAGTGTCTGGGTAGGAGCCCAGGCACTGTCAGCAAGGTCGGCAGACGGTGGTGGCCGTCTGCAGGAGGTGGTGCAAGTCAGCGGAACCGTAGGACTGGGGACGGGCGGTGGCGGCCCGCCGGTACCGAGCCGGGGAGCAGATCTGCACCAAGCACAAAGGCAGGGCCATCAGACCCCGACCAGGCTAGGAGGCGCCGACAACGGTCAAATCAGATAGTGACCGGGACTTCAGGGGTTCCCTCACACCCAAGACCCGACAGAAGGCAACCGTCCACACAGTGAGGATAAAAAGCCACCGCCATAGGCTAGAGATCCAAGGGCCAGCTCCTGCGGGCAAAACGGGCTCCTTCGGTTCATACACGCCGGGGAGCGGACTACCGTTGGGAAACCATCGGAGTCAATACATCTTACAGCGGTGCAGGGAAAGACAGCCACCATCAACCTGTCCGGAAAGAGCAAAGACACTGCAGCCGACTGCGGGACCCATCCATCCAGCCGTTTGGTTTACCAGAGACTCTGTGAATCTGTGCCTGAGTGAGTACAACAGTGCCATCCTGCACCTGCACCCCAGCTACCCTGCCTCCCCGTACCACCACCGGGATCACCAACCCCTATCCACGGAGGGGGAACCAACATCCTAGCTGCTCCCTGCCATCGCTCCCGGGATCCCCGTCACCAGCAGCGGTGGTGCCCATTATCACCACGACCCGTGGGTGGCGTCACGAACTATCTCCCCAAACAAAGCACCCCCTTTTCACTCGTGGGCGAGGAGCGCTGCTCGAGTCCCCCGGGTCCGACCCACCGCTTGAGCCACCGAGCAGCAGCAGCCCCGGACCCGAGCGTAGCGAGCGCGGCTCCTCCGCCCGCGACATTTGCAGCTAACATAGTCATTTACCACATTAACAATGTATAGAGTATATTTCTGTTTAATGAAAAAAAAATTTGCTTTTCTTTCAAAAATAAAGAAATATCTAAGTGACCCTAAAATTTTGAACTGTAGTGTAGATTTAAATATTCTGTCATCATTGAGCCGAGATCTAAATCTACGCATGCACAGACATCAGTGGCGTTTTATTGTAGCCCACAGGCAGATGAATGTGTGCACCCACCACCTATGGTGTCAGCGCATGCACACATTGACCTCCCGGCCAGCTTCAGTATAATGGCGTCAGGATGGCACATGCGCAGAATGAAATCTTGGCTTATCATTGAGCCAAGATCTAAATCTACGCATGTGCCAATTTAACTGTATCCCGCTAAGAGGTCAATATGCGCAAACTCCGCCCACAGTTAGGATGGTGTTGTTTCAAAGTTTTAAACAGAATGAATATCAGATGCAGCTTAAGAGCCATGGCAGAGCCGAAGACCCTTCCCACAGTCCCACCCCGATGCACAAAGAAGACAGATTGATCTACTAGTGATCATTCTGTGCCTATCATTCTTCATCGACCTGTGTAAAGAGGGCGGAAAACAAGTGCTTTGATATTGTTGAACACTCGTTTAATGGTTTTGTCGCAGGCGGGGAGGACGCCGCTGCGCTCGCTAACGCTCGGGTCCGGCGCTGCTGCGATGGTGGCTCGAGCGGTGGGCCGGATCCGGGGACTCGAGCGGCGCTCCTCGCCCGTGAGTGAAAGGGGGTAGTTTGGTTTGGGGATTTGGTCCGTGACGCCACCCACGGGTTGTGGTGAGGTTGGGCACCACCGCTGCTGGTGACGGGGATCCCGGGAGCGATGGCAGGGAGCAGCTGGGATGTTGTTCTCTCCCTCCGTGGGTAGGGGTTGGTGGTCCCGGGGCCCGGTGAGGTGACAGGGTGCAGGGTCGCCTGGACTGCGCAGCGCAGTGCCGGATGGCACGGTTGTACTCACTCAGCCACAAATGTACGCAAAGTCTCTGGTAAACCAAACGGCTGGATGGACGGGTCCCGCAGCCGGCTGCTGTGGCTTCTCCCGGACGGTTGGTGGTGGCTGCCTTTCCCTGCACCTTTGTGTATGTTCGGTCCCGATGGCTTCCCACCGGTAACCCGCTCCCCAGCGTATATATGTGCCGGAGGAGCCCTTTTGCCCGCAGGCTCTGGCCCTTGGAACTCTAGCTGTGGTGGTAGCTGTATTTCCTTTTGCTGGTCGGACGGTTGCCTTCAATCGGGTCTTGGCTGTTATGAAACCCCTGGGGTTCCGGTCACTGACGGATTTGACCTCTAATGGTGACTCCAAGCCTGGTCGGGGTCCGCAGGCACTGCCTGTTTGTGCTGCCTTCACTTCGCTCCCCGGTTCGGTACCGGCGGGCCACTGCCCGTCCCCGGTCCTGCAGTTCCGCGTTGATTCGCCTCTCCTGCAGACGGCCACCACCGTCTGCCAACCTTGCTCTTAGTGCCCGGGCCACACACCCGGACACGGTCAGTTTACTCCTTCACTCCACTTCACTCCTTGCTCTTACACTTCCCTAACTGATCTCGACTGTCTTCCTTTTCCCGCCTCCAGGACTGTGAACTCCTCAGTGCGTGGGGCCAACCACCTCGCTCCACCCCACCTGGTGTGGACATCAGCCCCTGGAGGGAGGCAACAAGGATTTTGTGTCTGGCTGATGTGCCTGTCTTGGGGTGGGGGTGTGTGTTGCAGTACCTGTGGCGACCTGGCTAGTCCAGGGCGCCACATTCCCCCTTGGTTAAATGCAGACCGTCTGCGGGCTGCCCGTCCATCACCGGTTTTATTTTTCTGTTTAACTGCAAAAATATAAAAACAACAATTTATGCATTTCAAATCTTCCCTTACGGGAGGCAGGTCACTTAAACATTGCAAAACACACATATATATATATATATTTATATATTTTTAATAATGACGGACGGATGGCTTCCGCTCTCCCACCCAATCAACCTAGCCCTGATGCTGCCCCTAAGAAGTGGGCAGCACCCCTTGACCCCAGTCCAGATCCAGGCTGTCCGAGCGGGAACGGGTACGGTGTCTCGCACCCGGCTGTCACTTCAGGGGACCCCACGTCCATGGGTGACCCCTGACCCACGGAGGATCGCCACCGGTTGAGGTAGTGGCGGGCCTGGGCCATCACGTTCCTCCAGGCCCATCCTCCAAATCTGCCTCTCCGGAGGCGGCAACGGAAAACATGCCCCCAACTTATTTACAATCCCACCAGTTCGTGGGTGCCCTGCAAGTTCTCAGGCATGTCCATGAAGAGTTCCTCATGCCAACGGTAACAAAGGGTCCCTACGGGGACAACTTGCCGGCAACGGCCAGGTCAATCACGGTGCCAATCAGGTTATTTGCTTGGTCTGATTTATTCATTTACTTAACAGGGTAACGGTACTGGTGGTCCCAACGGGGTCAACGGTGCAACGGAGGGACCGCTGCCTTACTTCAAGTCCACACCGCAGGCCGGAGGAGGGGACTGGGCCGGTTCTTGGGCCTCCTGGCCTCCTCTCAGCTTGGCATCAAGGGCAAACCAGCCCCTCTCTCCACAGTGCCGCGTGTATGTCACCAGATCGCCTGGGAGCAAGTTACGGCCCAGGTGGCCCTCTGGTAGGTGGGCATTGACATCCCAACGGGCCACAAACACCTCGGCTTCCAGGCCCGGCTCGAAAATAAATCCATACCCCCGGCGGGGGGTCGAATCTTCGCACCTGACCCTCATATATCGGGCCCCGTACCCGGAAGGTGGCTCTGTGGAGGTTTTCCTTCTCCTGGATAGTGCGGGCTATCAGCTCAGCCTTCCACTTCTCCGTCTCCGCGATTTCCCAGCCCAGCTGGCTCGGCTCCCTGTCTCAGTAAGGGGCGTCTGCCTGCCCCTGCGCGCGGGTCGGGCCCCGCAGGACTTCCTCCACACTGCCCACTACTGGCGTCCGCTGTGGAAGGTCTCGCGGTGTCATGGCCTGGGGTGCTGCCTCACAGCGGCGACCCGGCGCAGCCTCAGCCGAGGCGTGGGGTAGGGGTACAGGGGTCCTCACCTGCTGAGCCTTCGCCTCCTCCTGGAAAGAACGGATCACCGGAGCCGGAACGGTACTGGGTGCGGTCACTTCTGATGCCACCGGTGTATCTTCGCAGACTGACGCTGCCCTCGGGAGCTTCCAAGGAAGCGGTGCGGATCGTCTGCGGATCTCTTCTGCAGGCTGGCCCGCTCGGGCGGACAGGCAGGGTTCCGCTATCGGTTGTGAGGGTAGCGGGCCTAGTGGCGGGGCGGCAGCAGCCAACACGGGTAGCGGGGGAGGCAGCAGGGTGAGCGGGCGCAGACCAGGCCCCTCAGCCGCAGCGACCGATCCTGTAGGGACACAGGGGCGTGGGTCGCTTACCCGCTCCTCCAAGTCTTCCTCCACCTCGCGTCTCCGTATGGCCGCCACCACATCCGCCATGTCGGCCTCTCACTCCTCCAGGAGGAGCTGCACTTTCATCTGCAGACGGCTTCACAATCGGACGGTCCGGATTTCTACCCACGCCGCGGTGCCGGGCGCGGGCTCGGGGACTGTGGGGCTACCGGACGGACGGTGCATGCTGGCAGCGGTATCTTCCAGGAACCAAATAATGGCAGACTCCTGGCGTCCCTGCTTTTATGGCCTCGGTTTACATGCGGCCGGACGCCATCCGTCCCCCCTTGGTCTTTTCTCGGCACCTCCTCTTCAGGGGCGGGGCTACAGCTTTCGCGCCTCCACTGCTCGAGAAGACGCTCGAGCAGGGAAATCTTCGCGCCCAAGATGGCGGATTCTGAAATTTTTCGGCCGGACACCGCCGGCGGGGGAACACACGGCGCACCTCTACCAGCCGGCAGAGCGGTAAGATCCTGTTCGTGACGCCAAGTTGTCGCGGGCGGGGAGGACGCCGCTGCGCTCGCTAACGCTCGGGCCCGGCGCTGCTGCGATGGCTGCTCGGTGGCTCGAGCGGTGGGCCGGATCCGGGGACTCGAGCGGCGCTCCTCGCCCGTGAGTGAAAGGGGATAGTTTGGTTTGGGGATTTGGTCCGTGACGCCACCCACGGGTTGTGGTGAGGTTGGGCACCACCGCTGCTGGTGACGGGGATCCCGGGAGCGATGGCAGGGAGCAGCTGGGATGTTGTTCTCCCCCTCCGTGGGTAGGTGTTGGTGGTCCCGGGGTCCGGTGAGGTGACGGGGAGGCAGGGTTGGCAGGGTGCAGGGTCGCCTGGACTGCGCAGCGCGGTGCCGGATGGCACGGTTGTACTCACTCAGCCACAAATGTACGCAAAGTCTCTGGTAAACCAAACGGCTAGATGGACGGGTCCCGCAGCCGGCTGCTGTGGCTTCTCCCGGACTCCCGGGCTTTTTCCCGCCTCCAGGACTGTGAACTCCTCAGTGGGTGGGGCCAACCGCCTGGCTCCACCTCACCTGGTGTAGACATCAGCCCCTGGAGCGAGGCAACAATGATTTTGTGTCTGGCTGATGTGCCTGTCTCGGGGTGGGGGTGTGTGTTGCCGTACCTGTGACGACCTGGCTAGTCCAGGGCGCCACAGTCTGAACTTAGCGCATGTAAAAGTGACCTAAGTGTTTGATCATGATGGTGCAATATGTTAGCATTTAGGACTCTGCTTTAAACTTTTGCACTGCCAATGCCACAGAGAATACGAGGGTGGCAGGCAGAGAGGAATGTTTCACAATCCCAGTAAGTTTAATGGCCCAATTAGATGAGCAGACTGTGGCTGTTAAACGATTGCTGATTCGCTATATACAAGTCGATCGGCGGTTAACTTCCGAACAATCATTGATAAGATCGCTCTATGCACATAGAATATCATCATTGTCAGCAACACGTCTCCTGTTTATTGTCACGCAGTGTGCTGCTCTATATGCACCAGGTGTCATGGCGACTTTGGACTCTGTTCACACTGCAGAGTCTGACACCCCCCGGTGCTTCTGTGTTGCTTAGTCAGAGGCTGGGTGTCGACCGGTTTTGTGCTCGCTGGTGATCGATCTGGCAGGAGTTAATTCCTGCTGGCCTGTGAAGTGCTGCTAGGGTCACAGGTTACGGAAAACCTATCACAGCCGCCTCCACCCTTTAAAAGATGGTGGATCCTGATCTTACATGCCGAATATAGCGGAAGCAATACCGATCTTGGTGAATGGTGATTCAGCTCCTTGAGCACTGTTGTATGCTATGATCACTGGCGGGGGCGCAGACCACGGCAGGGGAGGGGCTACTCGAGACGCTCGGATCCGGGATCGTGGCTGTGGCTCGAGTGACAGCCAGATCCGGGGCTCATGCAGTAGTCCGTCGCCCACAACTCAATAAAGAGGTTATTTACAGGGAAGAGTTTGTCAGTGACGCCACCCGTGGGTTGCGGTGAGTGTTGGTGACACTGCCATTGGCTTGGTATGGGGTGACGGAGCGGGGCAGCAGGATGGTATCCCCTCCACGGGTAGGGGAGGTGTTGTCCCGGGGCCCAGGTGTAGGTGGAGTGGAGTGCTGGGGCACAGTTTGCAGGCTGGACCGGATGATACCGGTGTACTCACTGTTTTTTAATAAATCACACAGAGTCCTGATAGTAAACCAATTGACGGATACCAGTAGCCTCCGGAGGGGTGTGCTCGGGTCCCGCACACCGGTGAACAGAACAGGGGCCCTTCCTCCTGCACTCTAGTTTGGTGTCTAATGTGTTGACTAGTCCGTATGAAACGGGAAAAGTCCACTCCCGGTGTCTTTGCTGTGGGAGCTGTGGCTCGCGAGATCTGACCCTTGGGATTTTTGCAGCCACTTGCAGACGCCCTATCCCCAGCGTTGGGCTTCCGTCTCGCTCTATCTGGACTGCTGGTGGGACAAGACTTGGAATGTTGTCCTCTGCTGGCTAATTGACAAGGTGCTTGCAGCTGTCCTCGCCCTAGGATCCAGGTACCCCGACTGTGCATGGCCTCCGGACCGTATTGCTGCTGTCGGCACTGGCGGCAGGCTACAACCCTGCCCCGGTCCACTTAAGGTCTCCCGCGACCGGATCTCCGTCGCCTGTGGCACTGCTTTGCCGTCTGACACCTAGTCAGCTCAGGTAGTCCGGGAGCTACAACTCCCGACTACCACTTCACTCCTCTCACTTCCTCTATCCAAACTTAACTGACTCCTCCACTCTACTCAACTCCGTGTTCCCTCCCCTTGACACCTCAGGACCCCTAGGTAGGCGTCACCATCTGCCTGGTCCCGCCCACTGGTGTTTCCCTATTGTACTGGCGGGGTGACTAGGCTTTGTGGCTGGTGTTTGTACCTGTGTGTGGGGTTGTGTTGGAAGGCTGAGGAGGAGGGAATCCTGCACCTGGAAGATGGATGCAGTCATCTGTGACACCCTGATTTTGTCAGAGCGTCACACTACCGTGGTGTGTTGTGCAGATACCCTTGTCGTTGTGCAATTCCTTCCTTTGCTTTATTTCCCCACTGTGCACATATTGTCTTTACCTCTGTGAGTGACTGCTGTGATTTAGAGTTTTAGTTCTTCCCTGTCTATCTATTTGTGTGGGGATTTATCACTCTAGTTCTGGCGGTATATGACCATGGATTCTCAGGAGTTAGGGTTACACTGGGGATTCCAGACCTCACCACCATCAGGAGTAACTCTGGGATAAGGGAAAATTAGGTGTTCCTCAAGCCTGAGAGCCAGTTTAGGAGTCCCGATTCCCAGTCACTTCATTACTATTGTGACATTTATATAGGATGATGTGCTGTCAAGAACAATGATTTTAATGCCATCATGAATGATCCAATCACCTGACGAACAAGCATTATGTTTGTTGCCTTCATGTGTAAACAAACCAATAATAAGCTAATATACCGCCTCGTGCTTGGCTGCAGCCGAGCCGCTCTGATCCAGGCTCGCTGGTGGGTGGCTCGAGCGTCTCCGGACCCGGGGGTCCTGTGGTCACTCCGATCTGAAAGGGGCTAGCGGTTTAGGGGACGTAGGTGTACGTCCGGAGCCGTGGTTAAGTTCGTGACGCCACCAATGGCATGTGGTGAAGGTGGACACCACCGCTGCAGTTATGGGGCACCCGGGGGAGATGTTATGCAGCAAGTTGCTAACCTCTCCATGGGCAGGAATGGTGGCCCCGGGACCCGTTGGGGGTGTTTGGCGGTGCAGGGAGATGGGCGGCCGGAGGGCACTGGTGTACTCACGATTAGAAACACACACAAGTCTCTGGTAAACCAAGGTGATGGTGGTCGGTGCCTGCAGCCGGCTGCAGTCTGGTCCCCCACCCGGTTGGTGGTCTCTGCCTTTCTCCCGCACCTGTTTGTGTGATGGTGGACTACCTGTGCCTGCAGCGTCAGGAGGCCGCTCCCCGGCTTGTAGATGTCGGAAGAGCCCTTTGCCCGCAGACGCTGGCCCGTGGGATCTCTCTGCCGTGGCTTTCTATCCCCCTCATTGGGCTGTTGTCTTCAGTCGGGACTTTGGGTGGGACAGGACCTATAGTCCTGGCCGCAATCAGTGAATTAGCTAGCCCCCAGTAGCTTCTGGACCTAACTTCAGGGTCTGAGTACTCCCCATTGTGCTCCGGTTTCCGAGTCGGTTCCCCGGGTCGGTACCGGCGGGCCACTACCCTGCCCCGGTCCACCACGATTCCACCGAGCCGTCTTCCTGGCTCCTGCAGGCAGAGGCCTCCGTATATACCTCCTAGCCAAAGGTGCCTGGGCTCCAACCCTGGCACCTGTCAGTCTGCTGCAGGCCTGTCACACAGGCCTGACCTCCTCCACTGAACTCCCAAACTCAACTCCACTTCTTTTCCCGCCTCAGGCTCTCTGAACTCCTCAGCGGGTATGGCCAACCACCTGGCTTCGCCCCCTGGTGTGTCCATCAAGCCCTGAGGGGGGTGACTAGGTTTTAATGGTTATATGAAAAGGGGGGGAGGGAAAGAGTGCACCACCGCGGCATACATATATATATTATCTTCAAGGGGTGCTGGAATTGCAACGGAACTAGAATACAATTGCGAAAAGGAAAAAGACATTGCATATAACCGCACAACCCAATAGTAATGTAGAAAAACCTTTATTCAATGCACTTATACATATTAAAACCAATTAAAATGAAAACTCCAACAACCTGGCACCCACAATATTGCACTACAATCAATGGATATCCATACAATAGGATTATACAATACCCAATTACGGGAGGCATGTGTCACCTAGCTGAACAATTCCAGCCACAATCCCCAATAATTCATGTCATGACCATATATGCACCCTGCTCAGGGACGAAAATATGTCCAAAAGTATCTATTTATCCAAGTCACCAAGGGACCAAGAATACATGTGCAAGGTACAATTAGATATAACAATACCCAAAATCTCCAAAAAGGACATGTAACCAGACAGGATTTTTTTTCAGGTGGAAAATTATATATCGAGGAAAGTTTTTCCCCGAAGCGGGGAGAGCGGCCAGTGTAGCCAATTGGCCACCCCTACAAATTTGCGAAGTAACCGCTCACCCCCACCAGCATAAGCAATAGTGCTGTCTCACCAATGACTAACCTTTCCCTGACGAAGCCGCAGCGGCGGCGATACGCGTGGGGTTCCTGGGCACCCACAATTGCGCCTATGGTTTGTGTCCCACTAATTATCCCATGATCCATGGGTCTTGATGCCAAATTGTTTGGAGCCATTGGTGAGACAGCACTATTGCTTATGCTGGTGGGGGTGAGCGGTTACTTCGCAAATTTGTAGGGGTGGCCAATTGGCTACACTGGCCGCTCTCCCCGCTTCGGGGAAAAACTTTCCTCGATATATAATTTTCCACCTGAAAAAAAATCCTGTCTGGTTACATGTCCTTTTTGGAGATTTTGGGTATTGTTATATCTAATTGTACCTTGCACATGTATTCTTGGTCCCTTGGTGACTTGGATAAATAGATACTTTTGGACATATTTTCGTCCCTGAGCAGGGTGCATATATGGTCATGACATGAATTATTGGGGATTGTGGCTGGAATTGTTCAGCTAGGTGACACATGCCTCCCGTAATTGGGTATTGTATAATCCTATTGTATGGATATCCATTGATTGTAGTGCAATATTGTGGGTGCCAGGTTGTTGGAGTTTTCATTTTAATTGGTTTTAATATGTATAAGTGCATTGAATAAAGGTTTTTCTACATTACTATTGGGTTGTGCGGTTATATGCAATGTCTTTTTCCTTTTCGCAATTAGGTTTTAATGGTTAGCTGATGACACCTTGTTAGGGGACTGGTGTAATGCGGGGCTCTATCTGTGACTACCTCGCTGGTCCAGGGCGTCACACTCCCCCTTACTTAACTACAGACTGTCCGCGGGCTGTCCGACCACCGCCATTTATTTTTCTGAACTGAAAAAGATAAAAACATATTTACAAGTATAATAACATTTATACAATTCTCAAGCATATGTATAGTTCTTCCCTTGTGAGAGGCTGGTTACTTAAACGTTGCAAACAATTTTATTAACCGGGAACGTGACGGGACCGGGTCCTTTCCATTTTGCCCACCCAAGAAAACCTAAACATTGATGCTGCCTCTTAAAACAGGTCAGCACCCCTTTTCCCCAGTCCAGGAAACGAGCTCAGGTCCGGGTGTTGCCCATACGGGCCGGGTAATAAGTTCTTTACCCGGCAGTCTCTCAGACACCCCACGTCCAGGGGACCCTTGACCCGGAGGGTAGTCACCGGTTTCCTTGGTGACGGGACCCCGGCCTCCTCTGCTGCAGGCCCTTCCTCCAACCAGCCTCTCCGGAGACCGTAGAACTGGAAAGGGTGGTCAGGGATTATTTACAAGGCCCAAAGGTTTTTGGGTGGCCTGCGAGTTCTCAGCCATGTCTATGTAAAAATGGGGTTTAAACTGGAACAGGGGAGTCAACTGAGTCCCAACGGGGATGGGCAGGATGGTAGCTAGGAACCGCTACCTTTTAATACTCTTTTTCATCTTCAAACAGCAATCTCGTGGCGCAGCTGCCGTTGCTGCCGCTCCCAGTATGGAGCGTCGGCTGCCTGCTCCGGGTCAGCCTGTATGGGGGACGGGCCCAGCCGGAGCCCCTCCATGCCGGCTACGACCGACACCTTCAGTAATGAGAAACCCCACTGTGACGTGGCCTGCTCTGCCGCTTGGCAGATACATCCCCGCCGTACCACAGCCGAGGCCGGGTGCCTGGGAGCGGTCGACGTGACTTGAGGTGCTGGCTTCTGGTTGAGGATCGCCTCCGCTGCGGCCGGGCGGACTGCCGGAGCCGTCGTCATCACCGTTGCGGCCGGGCTCGGGGCCGGATGGGATGTCGTCAGCAGTGCTGGAGCGATGGTGACGGTAAGGCCTGAGGGCCCAGTAGCTGGGTCCTCCCCCGTAGATTGTACGGGCTCCGCTGCCCCGGACTGGAGCAGCGGGTCAGTCGGGGCATTGGCTGCGGACACGGGCGACGAGGGAGACGGCGTGGCGGACGGGAGCAGGCCGGGTCCCTCAGCCACAATGGCCGGTTCCTGGGGAACACAGGGGCGTGGGTCACTGCTTACCCGCTCTTCCGAGATCATCTCCACTTCGCGCGCCCGGACAGCTGCAGCCAGGCCCTTCATCGCCGACGTCCACTTCGCCAGCATGAAGTGGGCTTGGGCCTGGGTACTCCGACACATTCTGCCGCGTTGGTATCCAGGAACGGGTTGCCGCAGAGTCCTGGTGTCCCTGCACTTCACAGCGTTAGTCACATGCCGCTGATCTTCACCCGCTTCTCCCCCTTGGTCTTTTCGCGGCACTCCCTTCTCCGGCCGGTAAGTTTCGTTTTTCGACTTACGGCTTTGCTGTATGGTCGTGTTCCCAGGGGGCAGGGCTTCAGCTTTCGCACCCTTTTCGCGGGGAAGAAGACTCTGGCGGGAATCTTCGCGCCAAAAGATGGCGGCAAGATGGCGGATTTTGAAACTTTTACAACAGATCACCGCTGACTTCACTTCAAGGCGCACTTCACTAGGTAAGTGTATGGGTAAGTATACTGTTCGTGACGCCAGAAGAGTAGATGTGTACCGGACTGTGCTCGGCTGAGCCGCTCGGATCCGGGCTCGCTGGTGGGTGGCTCGAGCGTCTCCGGACCCGGGGGTCCTGTGGTCACTCCCATCTGAAAGGGGCTGGCGGTTTAGGGGATGTAGGTGTACGGCGGAGCCATGGTTAAGTTCGTGATGCTACCCACGGCATGTGGCGAAGGTGGACACCACCGCTGCAGTTATGGGGCACCCGGGGGAGATGTTATGCAGCAAGTTGCTAACCCCTCCGTGGGCAGGGATGGGGGACCCGTTGGGGGTGTTTGGCAGTGCAGGGAGATGGTCGGCCGGAGGGCACTGGTGTATTCACGATTAGAAACATACACATGTCTCTGGTAAACCAAGGTGATGGTGGTCGGTGCCTGCAGCCAGCTGCAGTCTGGTCCCCTACCCGGTTGGTGGTCTCTGCCTTTCTCCCGCACCTGTTTGTGTGATGGTGGACTACCTACGCCTTCAGCGTCAGGAGTCCGTTCTCCGGCTTGTAGATGTCGGAAGAGCCCTTTGCCCGCAGACGCTGGCCCGTGGGATCTCTCTGCCGTGGCTTTCTATCCCCCTTGTTGGGCTGTTGTCTTCAGTCGGGACTTTGGGTGGGACAGGACCTATAGTCCTGGCCGCAATCAGTGAATTAGCTAGCCCCCAGTAGCTTCTGGACCTAACTTCAGGGTCTGAGTACCCCCCTTTGTGCTCCGGTTTCCGAATCGGTTCCCCGGGTCGGTACCGGCGGGCCACGACCCTGCCCCGGTCCACCACGGTTCCACCGAGCCGTCTTCCCGGCTCCTGCAGGCAGAGGCCTCCGTATGCCTCCTAGCCAAAGGTGCCTGGGCTCCAACCCTGGCACCTATCAGTCTGCTGCAGGCCTGTCACACAGGCCTGACCTCCTCCACTGAACTCCCAAACCCAACTCCACTCCTTTTCCCACCTCAGGCTCTCTGAACTCCTCGGTGGGTGTGGACAACCACCTGGCTCCGCCCCCTGATGTGTCCATCAAGCCCTGAGGGGGGTTACTAGGTTTTAATGGTTGGCTGATGACACCTTGTTACGGGACTGGTGTAATGCGGGGCTCTATCTGTGACTACCTGGCTGGTCCAGGGCGTCACACTAACAAATGCTAGTTCCTGATTAGCAGCTCTCCTAATTGGGCTTTAAACTTGCTCATAAAAAATTACTGAGCTCTTCATATTCTTTTACTTTTTCCGTTTTGTGCTGCTTTGCTTCATTTTGGACAAATTCCCATTTGTTGGTTTTGCAGGTGCAATATGTGAAATCTCTGCTTGCAGTTCAAATAAGCATTCTGGGGCTATTCACTTTCACCCCTTCCTCAATCAGAGCTCGGCAGCTTCTTACACTGAGCTGTCATTGGCAGCATCTGCGTGGGAGGAGCTAAAAGACACGGGTCACAGAACAAACCTTGAGGAAACACTCAGTTGAACTTGAAGCAGAGATTTCACATGTTATGCTTCAAAAGCATCCAATGTAAATATTTATAAAGAAAATTGATTCAGTCCAAGAATCTATATAATATAATCAATAATGTTTGCATTATGGATTATATTATATAGATTCTTGGACTGAATCAATTTTCTTTATAAATTGTTGATATGGTGATTTCGGTCAACTTATGACACATTTGTGATGCATTTCTGTATTTCATATTATCTAATCTATCCAATGTAAATATCTCTGCAATGGAGCGACACAGTGCAAAACGGAAAAAAGTGTCAGAATCAGGTGAGCTCAGGGATTTTATTTTACAAGATATTAGATTACATTTTTTTCAGAAGATTTCAGGTCCTCTAAGTATGTTACAATAATTCTGTCATGCGCCGTCCGTATCCACGCACACAGATTACTTCTACTGCGTTGGACTCTGTTCACATTGTAGAGTCTGACAGACAACCTGGTCTCCCTTAAGTGGTCAGCTCGGCTGGGCGTCGGCTCAGTTGTTTCACTGCCCCCAGCCGTGCAGGGGTTAATCCATGTTGGAGCAGTATGCTGAGAGCCAGGTTGCTAATTTCCTTTCACAGCTGGTCTCCTCCTATTTAAGGCTGAGGTGTGTAGTAAGAGATCGCTGAAGATAGTCTCTGCTTGCAGTGGTGAAATCCCAGCGTCCGTGGCATACCTCTATTTGGTGACTAGCTAATCGTTGTCTGCTTGGTTTTAGAGTTCCCTGGTGTGAATTACTCCTACCCCTTTTAGTTTATTCCCTCTGGTGTCGTTTTGTCATCCATCTGTGGTCATTTGCGATGTGAGTGTGTTTCAGTTTTACCCCCTTATCTGTGCCTTTGGGTGGTTGTTACTTGGGGACCTGCCCATTATGAGGACAGGGCCGGACAGGAAATAGGGCTTAGGGTGGTGACCTGGATCTCCCTACCATCAAGGGTACCTCCAGGGTCGGGGCGAGCGCAGGGCCCACAGTCACAGGGCCAGCGTAGCACCCCCTGACAAATTTAGTATCAACCTACAGTTGAAAATTATAGCCACGAAAAACTGTCAGAGCATAACAAAAGGATATGGGCTCCCCCTTCCTCAATTAGGACTTTTGACCCAACCACCATCAAAAATAAACTCTAGTTGTGTCGCCCAGGGAAAGGGTTACTCGGTCCCGGGCAGTAACAAATGGGAATGTCACTATGGTGGCCATTACCCGATCAAGTGCCCTGGGGACGCTTAATGAAAAGGCAGGGCCTATTTACAAGGGATAATGAAATTAATGTTCGTGGTGCTGTAGTGGGTGAGCCTACCCCTACTAGTACTAGCCCGGAATTGTAATTAATAAAAATGTTGACTTTTATCATCTTATGTTGTGATAGGGCACCCCTAGTGGCCGGGTGGGACGGCTGTTGCCACCGGGGAGGAGGAGCCGGCTGAATCACAGGGGAGGGTGTGTGTGTGTGCGAGTAGTCGGATCCGGGACGGAAGAGTGTGAACATCGAGGGGCAGAGTGTGTGAGCGGAAACAGCAGGGGGCGCCGGAGAGTAAGGAGGAGAACGTAACCTCAGGGTGTGAAGCAACTGGTGTGGGTCCGGTGTGCATGAAACCAAAGAGTGGGAGCCCGGCGAAGTGGAGTACCCCGGGCATATCACCACCAGAGGGTGCGTTAGGGCAGGCTGCCCCCAGCTCCACCGAAAGTGCCTGATTTTACTGCCGGATCGTGTTGTACAAATAAAGGATGTCGTTTGTTACCAGCACCCTTTGTCTGAAGATCGTTTGTACATCGTCCGGCGAATGCACTATCACACTCTGCCCCACCAAGTCCGTCCCCGACCGTGAAGTAGTGGTGAAGCCAGGGACCAGCCTGAATACTACAGCCACGACTACAAGGCCGGAGGCTTCCCTGGCTCATCACTACATGTGGCGTAGTCGGCAGGATGCGAATTCCCTGCCAGGAACCCAAGAAGCCGGAGATCAAATGGTGCCGAGTGCACCGTATCCGGGCTATGAGAGAAGATTTCCAGTCCCATGGTGGGAGGAAGAAGTGCCCAAGGCGTTGGACCGGGCACAAGATGGCGGCAAGATGGCCGCCGTCTGTGAAGCTGAGGAAGAAAAGGCGCGAAAAGTTGGCGCCAAAAGAAGAGCCTGGGGCTGGCCGGTGCCGAAGAAGAAGCACAGAGTACTCCGCCCAAAGAGGGGAGGCGCCAGTCCCAGGGCACGAAGAGAGAAATATGAAGTGGGCGGTATTTTAAAGAAAAAGAGGAACCGCCGCGGAGGAGTCAAGGTGATGTGTGGGGCTGGGGGTGGAGCCTGTCCAAGAGCGGGAAACATGGGCCCGCCTCCACTTCCTCCAGTCTCAGCATTGACCCCGCCGCCATTTCTAGCGACACAGCAAGAGAAAGAGATGGAGACTTCCGGCCAACAACAGGATCTCGCCACCGCCATGGCCCTGACCAGCCTGGGCCGGGAGCGTCCCAAGCACGCTGCCGCAGCAGAAGCGTCTCTGCTTGACATTCCGACCGGGCCAGGAGGCCCAGCACGTCCGGAAAAGGTGACCTGGCTGACCACCTGGGACGCGACAACCGGAGGCACTACCACTGAGGTACGGGCAACTTATGCCACCCAGCTACCGGCGGGGAACCGGCCCCTGGGGATTACTTATTCCCCCTTGGAGACACCTCAGCCCCTCGTTACAGCCACAGCATCCACAGCCGCAGCACCATCTGTCCTCGTGCGGGAGCCGGCCGAAGTGATTGTCGAGCGTCTGGAACAAGACCACCGGGGCTTCTTTTGGGACCCTGTAACCCCGTCTTCCATACCGTACCCAAGGGCTCCATCTCCGGTACCAGACCCCGTCCGAGAGCGGCTGCTTGCAGAGACCAATGTCCGGGAAATGATGTCCGGTCCCGGCGGTGAGGAGCTGGCCCTGCAATTCACCACTGGTATAGTGGTGAAATTCAACCAGCAGGAGGGCTACGGTTTTATCCGTGAAGCGAGTACCGGAGACAATTATTTTTATAATCGTGTCCACCTGGACGTGGAGGGTCTACCGAAGAGGCTTCACACTCTTTATCCGGGAGAGAAGGTGCAGTTCTTACCCGATGCGGGAAGTCGCGGCCTGTTCGCGGTTGGAGTGACCCGGATGCCGACCGCCCGGGAAGCGACCCAATGGCAACAGGAGCTGGAATGGGAGGAGCACCAGGAACGGCGCCGGAACCAGCCAAAACCGATGCCGACCGATGCCTACCAATCCAGGCGCGCCTTGGCGGTCCCACCGGAGGTGCAGTCTGCCCCGACCGCTGACCCGGAAAAGGGAACCCCGGTGGTGGCGGTTAATCAAAGCGTCACCAATCGTCCGGTAATCGTCCTGGACGTGCCGCAACCCGTGCCTCAACCACCCCGGGTAGCGACCCCATCAACCCCGCCGGGAATCGAAGAAGCCACGTCATCGCAGCCTCCTTTCGCTCCTGTCTCTTTCCGGAGGATCCGCCGCCAACCTGGGCAGTCCCTGGGCGCCTACATCCAGGCCCAGGCGGCCGAATGGAAGCGGTCCTGGCCTCCGGAGTAGACCACCTCAGAAGGCTCGTGTGAAGACCGGTATCGTTGATTGACCGGCAGAAGTTTATGTTCAGTTGATAAAACCCGGAGAGAGCTCGCTGTCAGACTGAGTCAGGAACTCCTCCGCAGGGCGAAGAGTTTACAGTTGTTACAAGTTTATATGCCTGTTGCTCGCCATCAAAGACCGGGAGCGCTGTTGAGCCTCTGGGCGCCATCATAAGACCGGGAGCGCTGCTAAGCCGCCTGTTGTGGACTGGGCTGAAGGGTATTCTTATGCTATGTTCATTTTTTTAGCTATGTGTTTATTAATAGAGCCTTGCCGGGAGGCTCGGATTTTAAGAGGGGAGGCATGTAGTGGGTGAGCCTACCCCTACTAGTACTAGCCCGGAATTGTAATTAATAAAAATGTTGACTTTTATCATCTTATGTTGTGATAGGGCACCCCTAGTGGCCGGGTGGGACGGCTGTTGCCACCGGGGAGGAGGAGCCGGCTGAATCACAGGGGAGGGTGTGTGTGTGTGCGAGTAGTCGGATCCGGGACGGAAGAGTGTGAACATCGAGGGGCAGAGTGTGTGAGCGGAAACAGCAGGGGGCGCCGGAGAGTAAGGAGGAGAACGTAACCTCAGGGTGTGAAGCAACTGGTGTGGGTCCAGTGTGCATGAAACCAAAGAGTGGGAGCCCGGCGAAGTGGAGTACCCCGGGCATATCCCCACCAGAGGGTGCGTTAGGGCAGGCTGCCCCCAGCTCCACCGAAAGTGCCTGATTTTACTGCCGGATCGTGTTGTACAAATAAAGAATGTCGTTTGTTACCAGCACCCTTTGTCTGAAGATCGTTTGTACATCGTCCGGCGAATGCACCATCACACTCTGCCCCACCAAGTCCGTCCCCGACCGTGAAGTAGTGGTGAAGCCAGGGACCAGCCTGAATACTACAGCCACGACTACAAGGCCGGAGGCTTCCCTGGCTCATCACTACAGTGCCACCTGCGGTAATGCAGCAAGGAAATAGGTGCCACCGCTGCTGCTTATGAGGGAGTGGGGCTGATGGACTCAGCAGCAAGTGTGTTAACCCCCTCCGCAGGTAGGGTAAACCCCAATGTCCTCTAGGTGCTGGATGAGGGGGACAGTGCAGAAACAGCCTATTGTGCCGCCCCCGTGCCAGCAGCTGGTGCTGCTCGGATCCAGACCTTCCAAGGGGGTGGCTCAAGGGTCTCCGGAAACGGGGGTCTCGCGGACACGCCGAATAAAATGGGGGATGTAGATGTACGGGCTAGGCCAAATTAAGTTCGTGACGCCACCCACGGTGTGTGGTGAGTTGGGACACCACCGCTGCTGTGATGGGGCACCCGGGGGAGATGTAGTTGCAGCTGGATGTTAACCCCTCCATGTGTAGGGATGGTTGATCCAGGGCCCAGTGTCTGGTGCAGGGTATAGCGACGGCAAGGGGGATGTTTGATTACTCACAGTCAATAAATCACACGAGTCTCTGGTAAACCAAGGTGCTGGTGGCCGGTGGCGCGGCCGGTTGCATTCGGGTCCCCCACCCGGGCTGGTGGTCTCTATCCTTTTCCTCTGCACTGTTTTGTGTAAGGTGGACTTCCTAGCCTGAAACTCAGGAGTCTGCTCCCGGCTGGATGTGGCCTATGGAGCCGTGCCCACAGATGCTGGCCCGTGGGATCTATGGGCCCTGGCGGTGACCTCCTATCCCTATCGGTGGACTGTTGTCTTCTATGAGGGACTTTGGGTGGGACAGGACCTGTAGTCCTGGCCTCAATCGGTTAATTAACCAGGCCACTGGTTTCCGGTCCTGGCTTCAGGGTCCGAGTACCCCCTTTGTGCTCCGGTTTCAGGGTCAGTTCCCCGGGTCGGTACTGGCGGGCTACAACCATGTCCCGGTCCACCTCGGTTCTGCCGAGCCATCTTCCCGTCTCCTGCTGATGGAGACCACCGTCTGCCTCCTAGCCAAGGTACCAGGGCTCCTACCCTGGCACCGTTCAACTTGAACTTCCTCTGCTGGAGCTACACCTAGCTCCAGCCCACACTCCTCTCCAAACTGAACTCAAAGCTAATCTGTTTGTTTTCCCGCCCCGGGCTGTCTAGACCCCTGGGTGGGCGTGTGTCGCGGGCGGAGGAGGGGACGCTGCGCTCACCCACTACTCAGGTCCGGCTGCTGCTGCTCGGTTGTGGCTCGAGCGGTGGGCCGGATCCCGGGGACTCGAGCGGCATTTCTCACCCGTGAGTGAAATGGGGTGGTTTGGGTGTGTGATTTAGGGATATTGTCTGTGACGCCACCCACGGTTGTGGTGAGATTGGTGACACCACCGCTGCTCTGGACGGGGATCCCGGGAGCGATGACAGGGAGCAGCTTGGATGTTGGTTCTCCCCTCCGTGGGTAGGGGGTTTGGTTGTCCCGGGGCCCGGTGAGGGGTAGGGATGGATGGCAGGCGGGTTACGGGGCCTGGTGAGGTGCAGGGTCGCGGGGGCAGCGCTGTGCCGCACGGCACGGTGGTACTCACTCAGCCAATGATGAATGCAAAGTCTCCGGTAAAACAAACGGCTGGATGGACGGGTCCCACAGACGGCTGCGGTAGCTCTCCCGGTAGGTTTATGGTGACTGCCTTTCCCTGCACCTGTGTTGTGTCTACGGTTCCAATGGCTTCCCACCGGTAACCCGCTCCCCAGCTTGGATGGATGCTGAAGGAGCCCCTTTTGCCCACAGGCTCTGGCCCTGGGAACTGTAGCCTTGGCGGTGACTGTGTTTCCCTTTACGGTGTGAGCTGTTGCCTTCAATCGGGTCTTGACTGCTGGGAAACCCCGGAGGTTCCCTTCGCTAATGGATTTGACCAGTTTTACGGCGACTCCTAGCCTGGTCGGGGTCCGTAAGCCCTGCCGGATGGTGCTGGCTTCTCTTTGCTCTCCGATCCGGTACCGTCGGGCCACCGCCTGTCCACGGTCCTTACGGTTCGCTCCAATCAGCCTCTCCTGCAGACGGTCACCACCGTCTGCCAACCTTGCTGTTCCGTCCGGGCCACACATCCGGACGCCGTCAGATTGCTCCTCTACCACTCCACTCCCTCCAACTTCAAAACTGAAAACTAAACTGACTCCTTTTCCCGCCTCCAGGACTGTGAACTCCTCGGTGGGCGGGACCAACCGCCTGGCCCACCCCCTGGTGTGGACATCAGCCCCTGGAGGAAGGCAACAAGGATTTTTGTGTTTGACTTCGGTGTGCCTAACCGGGGTGTGGGGTGTGTTGGTGTAATTCTGTGACGACCTGGCTTGTCCAGGGCGCCACACGTGTCCAACCGCCTGGTCCCGCCCACTGGTGTGACTATCTTTCCCTAACGGGGGGTGACTAGGGTTTCAGGTTGGCTGTGTGTTTCCTATCTGTGACTACCTGGTTTTGCCAGGGCGTCACACTATGAGACCTCTTGGTGTTAGATGAGGTACACAGCGCAGGAAGCAGGGACACACACTGCTGGTTACCGTGGTGCTGAATGAGGTGCAGGCTGAAGGAATCAAAACAGGCAAAGTCCGAGTGAAACAAGGAGTCTTTTCTGAAGATTTACTCACAGGTTACACTCCCCTAGTGCTGGGGACAAATTCCTGGTTCCGTTTGTCCCGGCTGCGTCTGTGTAGCCTGGCTATGGCCTCCTCCATGCACTTCTCTTGCACAGCTCTGTCAGAGTCCCCTAAAGACCCCGCAGCCAGCTTCTTCTCCCCTGGGCCTCGTGCCACCTCAGGCCTTACACCCAGCCGGGTGTCCTCCTTCTCCTCTCACTGTCTATGTCTGGACTTGTCTGACTTTCTCCTCCACTTCACTTACCAACCTCTCTCCTTCCCTCTAGGGACCTACCCTGTTTCCCCGAAAATAAGACACTGTCTTATATTTTTTTTTGCCCTGAAAAAAGCACTATGTCTTATTTTAAGGGGGTGTCTTATTCTCAAGGAGACATGGTTGGGGGTAAGTTTACCCACCACAAAAAGCACCCCCCCATCCCAGGATTGTCATACTTACCAGCCCAAGGCGTCTGTATGGCTCCCAGATCCTTCTGTGATCTCCCAGCAGGTGTGCTGCATGCCTCCCCTGCGTCTGGCTGACATCAGATCTCACACACACACACACATCAGATCACACTCACTCACACAGAAACACACACCCACCAACCCCACGATCCCAGCAGCTGTGCTGCACGCCGTGCTCCTCTGCCTCCTGCCGACACTCACTGATCCGATCGCTTACGGTTCACACACAGTCACACATCAGACAGTATACACGCACACACCTGATCGCATACACTCACACACACACACACCCCACTTCTCCCTGTGCCCTCCAGTGGGCGGTCCCAGCAGCTGTGCTGCACGCCGTGCTCCTCTGCCTTCTGCCGACACAGATCCGATCGCATACATTCACATACACTCACACATCAGAACACACTCACACATCAGACAGCATACACGCACACATCCGATCGCAGACACTCACACACACACACTGACGATATTGCACAAATGCGCGCACACACTCACAACATCCGGAGATACCACATGCTTCCGGCCATGTGATCCTCCGGCAGGTCCTGGAAGGTCACTGCACGCACAGTATCGCCTCCGAGAAGCAAGCGATATCGCCGGATGTTGTGAGTGTGTGGATGTGATCTGATGTGTGTGTGTGTGTTCCGCCGCAGCAGGACCTTGATGCGCTCACCTGCTCCCGGTCGGCTTCTGGTGAGTATGATCGGGGGTCTTCTTTCTTCTGTCGTTTCTCTTCTGGGGGTGCCCGCTGCCTATAATGAAGTGTCCTGCAGTGTCTTTAACTCTTTCACCGCTGGATCACACTTCATTATTGACCGCAGCTATGTCTTATTTTCAGGGGATGTCTTGTATTAAAGCTTCTCTGAAAACTCCTGGGATGTCTTATTTTCGGGGGATGTCTTATTTTCGGGGAAACACGGTAGCTACAGGAGGGTTGGATTTACACCTCCTAGGCAACATCCACTTCCTGGACAGGCTTTACACCATAGGACGGCCAACTCACTTGTGATTCAGGGTTGTGTGAGTGTTTTAGGTGTGTGCGGGTTTAGCCAGAGCTAGGACTCCAGGAACTAGGTTGCAGATCTTAGTAGCATGACCGCAGGGGCGCTACATAGTGAGTGAGATGAAACTAGATTATGAGTCCCATTAGGGACAGGGACTGATATGAGTAATAATTTCTTAACAACGGCGCAGAAAATTGCACCGGCATGTGGCGGTATTATGTTTACATATAAATATGTTGCCTCTTCTTGTTGTAACACGAAGCTGCCAATTGCAGAGAGATCATGGAAGATTTTGCTCAGACGTGTCACCGTGCCAGGCTGATGAGGTTTATTTTAGGGAACAATTTGCTCTCCTGCTGGGTAAGTGTTATTCCACTGTCTTACTTTGTGTGTTTTATTTTTTAATGTCTTCCAATGATTCCATTAAAAAGAATTTGCAGAGCATTAAGATCGGGCTCGTTTCAATATAAACTGACACGCGGGCCAGGGAGGTTAAGCGCTATAGACAAGATATAAAATAGGATATTTGGTTCAGATCGGGTCATGCACATGGCAAAAAAGCACCGCAAGCAAAATCATTAGGAAAATATTAACACAATCATCTCTGAGTCATAGATCATTAGTAGCGCATCCAACTCTTCGGAAGGATTAGGGCGGCCGATGTGCATCATTACTAATTTTATATCACCTCAGGTGTAAGGTTATGCAATTAAAACATAGTTATTAATCGTAATTAAGAATCTGTTTGGATTTTTTTTGTGTTTGGAGTGTATCTTCCATTACAGCAGCTGCATGGTCATAGCTTAAAGTTAGGGGGACGGCACGCATGCTGGTCAAGGCGCAATATACTGTATATATATTTATTCATTTATATAGCGCTATTAATTCCGCAGTGCTTTACATTACAGTTTAGCGAGTACCTAATTATTCGTTCTCGCTATACTCATAATGAGTACTGTCTAAAGGGGGCTTTACACGCATCAATATCACTAGCGAGCATAACCGCCCCCGTCGTTTGTGCATCACGGGCAAACCGCTGCCCGTGGCGCACCATATCGTTAGGAGCCATCACACATACTTACCTTCCTAGCGACGTCGCTGTGGCCGGTGAACAAGGGGGAGGTTCGTGTGGCGTCGCAGCGGCGTCACTAAGTGGCCGCCCAATAGAAGCGGAGGGGCGGAGATGAGCGGCCGTAACATCCCGCCCACCTCCTTCCTCATTGCCGGCGGCCGCAGGTAAGGTGATGTTCGTCGTTCCCGAGGTGTCACACGTAACGATGTGTGCTGCCTCGGGAACGACTAATAACCTGCGTCCTCAACAATCAACGATTTTTTGAAAATGAACGACGTGTCAACGATGGACGATTTGGTGAGTATTTTCCATCGTTAACAGCCACTCGTTGATGTCACACGCAACGACGTCGCTAACGATGCCGGATGTGCGTCACGGAATCCGTGACCCCGGCGATATAACGTTAGATACATCGTTGCGTGTAACGGGTCCTTAATACTCGCATATTCATTCCAAATAACGTGTGCAATACAAGTCAATGGGGAATACTCGCAATGTAACGAGTAATCCGAATTAAACACTATTCGCTACTTGCATGAATAGTACGAAATTCAGGTAACTCGTTACATTGTGAGTTTTTCCCCAGTGACTTGCATATGCAATTCGGAGTGAATATGCGAGTATTATACAGTACTCGTTATGAGTATACCAAGTACGAATAGTTAGCTCAACTCAACTTTACATACATTGGCATTACTGTCCCCATTGGGGCTCACAATCAAAACTCCCTATTAGTATGTCTTTGGAGTGTGGGAGGAAAGCCACGCAAACAAGGGGAGAACATACAAATTCCTTGCAGATGTCGTCCTTGGTGGGATTTGAACCCAGGACCCCAGCGCTGAAAGACTGCAGTGCTAACCACTGAGCCACCGTGCCACCCTGCAATCAATATGAACTCCATACCAGACCCTAAAATTAATCCAGACCCCCCCCCAATAATAATTCAGAGCTCAGACCAAACTCAGACCCAAGACCAGACTCCACAATTATTTCAGACCTCAAGAACAGAGATTATTTTAACCCCTTCATCCCCCCCCCCCCCGGCAATTTTTCTTTTTTACACTTTTTCATCCCCTTCTTCCAAGAGCCATAACTTTGCTTATTTTTCTATCAATATAGCTATATGAGGGATTTTTTTTAACAGGACGAGGTGTACTTTTGAATAAAACCATTCATTTTATCATACAGTCTACTAGAAAATGGGGGAAAAAAAATTCCAAGTGCGGTGAATTTGCAAAAAGAAAAACCTGCAATTCCACTGGTATTTTTTTATCTACCGTTTTCACTATATGTTAAAACTGACTTAGCAATATGATTCTCCAGGTCAGTACCAGTACATAGATATCAAACACATACAGTTTTCTTTCAATTTAAAAAGTGAAAAAAAAATTCAGAAATTTGTAAAAAAAAAAGTTTTTTGCGTTTAGCGCTATTTTCTGAGTCCTGTAACATTTTCAATTTCGGGATATGGGGCTCAGTGACTGTATAATTTTTATACTTTGATCTGACATTTTTACGGATACCATTTTTTAGTAGATTTGATGTTTTGATCACCTCTTATTGTATTTTGTTGCAATGTTGTGGCAACCAAAAAAACTTAACTCTGGTAGGTTTTTTTTGTTACGCTGTTTACCAATCGGATTAATTTATTTTATATTTTGATGGATCGGACATTTCTGAATGCAGCGATAGTAAATATGTGTGATTTTTTAATTGTTTTATTTTCAATGGGGGAAAAAAGGGGGTTGATTTGAACTTTTGGGGCATTTTTTTGTTTTTGTTTTTTTTTTTATTTATTTTTTTTTAAAAAATCCCACTTTTTATTGTATTTACTAGTCCCCTTAGAGGACTTGAGCTTGAGCCTACAAACATCTGATCACTTGTGCTGTACAGAGCAGTGCATCAGTTCCAGCTCTGCTATGTACAGCAAAAATGATGACTTCCTGTCACTAGCTGAGCCCCGGCTGTTGTGACAACCCATCGGCACCCAAAGACCAAACAATAGATCTCTTGATAATTCAGACCCCAGACCAGACATTACCAATAACTTATTAGTGCTCCAGGATTCTTTTCACATCTCGGCAATTATATTGTTTCAGCTGCTGACACCATCCAGAGGTAAAGAAGAACCAGCAACAAGGATCGGTAACTGATACTGGCCATTATCTACTGGAAGAAATTTGGTAGCTGGCCACCAGAAGTCCGCGGCCCCCAAAGAAGTGGGTGTGGCTGTGTCATGCTTGACATACAGTCCTGTAGTGTCCGGCTGTAGAAGGTCGAAGTGTTTGGCTACACAAGGTGTTCTCTGACTTTCCTTTTTCCCTGCTTGGGGTTTATCCCTTTCTCATAGAATCATAGAATGGTGGAGTTGGAAAGGACCTCAAGGGCCATCGTGTCCAACCCCCTGCAAGTGCAGGCTTTCCTAAATCATCCTATCTATATGTTTATCTAGTTTCTGCTTGAAGATTTCCATTGATGGAGAGCTCACCACCTCCCATGGATGCCTGTTACACTCTCTGACTGCCCTCACTGTCAGAAAGTTTTTCTTAATTGTTTAATCTGAATCTCCTTCCTTTAAGTTTCATCCCATTGCTTCTTGTACTTCCTTGTCGTAATGAGAATAGGTTAGCTCCCTCTTCACTGTGACTACCTTTCAGAAATTTGTAGACCGCTATTAAGTCTCCTCTCAGCCTTCTCTTTTTCAAACTAAACATTCATAGTTCTTTTAGCCAGTCTTCTTAGGACATGGTTTGCAGACCTTCTACCATTTGGTGGCTCTTCTCTGGACTTGCTCCAATATATCGATGTCTTTCTTGAATTGGGGTGCCCAGAACTGTACACAGTATTCCAGATGGGGTCTGACCAAGGCAGAGTATAGGAGAATACTTATTAGTTAGGACCCTGTGGAGTTCCTCACATTTTCATCTGTTAATCTTCAGCACTTCCCTTTGTGTCTTTAAATATCCTCATTCCCCCTTACTCTGTGCTGATGATAGGCCTAATACCCTTAAGGCATGTTCACACAGTGCATCTTTTGTAACTACAAAGATGCAGCGTTTTTGGCCCCAAAAAACCCACCCGAGGCAAAAATGCATAAAAAACGATAGCGTTTTTGCCACATTTTTACCGCATTTTGCCCAATGCGTTTTTTAAGTCAAATCTATTGACTAGAAGGGCTCAAAAATGCTGGAAAATGCAAAAAGAATTGAGATGCTGCATCTTCAAAAACACAGCCAAGATGCAGCCAAAAAAAAGATGCACAGTGTGGATAACAAAATACAAATCTCATAGACTTTGCTGGGGAAAGAAATTCATGCATTTTGGAGCATCTTTGTGACCTCAAAATGCACCAAAAGATGCCCTGTGTGAACATAGCCTAACAAGTCTTCAGTGCAAGCAGTCGGCTTGGATTCATCTGGAGAAACTTTGTTGTGGTTGCAGTTCCTCTCCCTGAGTCATCTGGAGATAAGTTATTTACTTTCCCCTGTGTGTGATCCCTGTGTCTTCTTAGAGCTTAGGCTAAGTTCACACATCCTGTGTTTTCAATCCGTCAGGTCCGTCAGCAACGGATCAGTCATTTTCAAGATGTCAACTGATGCAACTGATGTGTTTTTCACAGGATTCCTTTCACAGGAATCCTGTGAAAAAACGGATCAGTTGCGTCCGTTACATCCGCTGTGCGTCCGTTTTTTGACGGATCAGTCATGATCCGTCTGTGTTTGGGACAGCCCAGTGGGCGTGCCAAGCATGCTGGGCATGCTCAGTAGAGCATGACGGAATCCTGCGCTGGATTCCGTTGTAAGACGGATTACGACGGAATCCAGCACCATAGACATGCATTACAAGCTTGACGGATGGCGACGGATTCCTGCGCGGCGCGTTAATTTTGACGGCCCGAAAAACGTTACATTCTGCGTTGCTACCCGCTCGGCGGTCAGTCAAAAACGACGGACCGCGACGCAGCGGATGCAACGCAGGGTCATCAGTCGCAATCCGTCGCTAATAGAAGTCTATGGGGAAATACAGGATTCCTGCAAAATATTTTGCAGGTTACCGTAATTCCCCAAGGCGACGGATTGTGACTGATGCAAAACACAGGATGTGTGAACTTAGCCTTAGTGGGGCTAAGGCTAAGTTCACACATCCTGTGTTTTGCATCAGTCACAATCCGTCGCCTTGGGGAATTACGGTAACCTGCAAAATATTTTGCAGGAATCCTGTATTTCCCCATAGACTTATATTAGCGACGGATTGCGACTGATGACCCTGCGTTGCATCCGCTGCGTCGCGGTCCGTCGTTTTTGACTGACCGCCGAGCGGGTAGCAACGCAGAATGTAACGTTTTTCGGGCCGTTGAAAACAACGCACCGCGCAGGAATCCGTCGCGATCCGCCAAGCTTGTAATGCATGTCTATGGTGCAGGATTCCGTTGTAATCCGTCTTACAACGGAATCCTGCGCAGGATTCCGTCATGCTCTACTGAGCATGCCCAGCATGTTTGGCACGCCCACTGGGCTGTCCCAAACACAGACGGATCATGACTGATCCGTCAAAAAACGGACGCACAGCGGATGTAACGGACGCAACTGATCAGTTTTTTCACAGGATTCCTGTGAAAGGAATCCTGTGAAAAACACATCAGTTGCATCAGTTGACATCTTGAAAATGACTGATCCGTTGCTGACGGACCTGACGGATTGAAAACACAGGATGTGTGAACTTAGCCTAAGGCTACTTTCACACATCAGTTTTTTGTCATCAGGCACAATCCGGTGTGTGCCTGATGCAACGGATCCGGTGCAGAATATGCAAAAACGGATGCGCTGGATCCTTTTAATTTTACGGATCCGGTATACCGGATCTGTAAAAAACCGGATCCGGTGCATCCGTTTTTGCATCAGTTTTGTCTGTTTTTTTGCCGTATCCGTTTATTTACAATAAATGGGAGCATGCGCAGTTTAAAAAAACACATCCGGCGTCCACATCCGTTTTTTGCCGCATTACGCCGGATCCTGCATCCATAGGCCTCCATTGTAAATCACGCCGTATCGCGCCATATCCGGCGTGATGCGGTTTCTTGTCAGAGACAGAAAATGTTACAAGAGACGTTCCATCCGGCCACCGCATTAGCCAATTACGCCAGATCTGGCAAAAGCCATCTGGCGCTAATAGAAATCAATGGGGATAAAACGGATCCGGCGCCGGATCCGTTTTATCCGTTTTTTCCCGGATTGTGCCTGATGGGAAAAAAACTGATGTGTGAAAGTAGCCTAACAAAGCGCTCATCCTATCCGTTCAATACCGAGGGCCTATTTCAGGGTCAGGTATTCGGTTTGAATCCAGTTAGGACTGCTTGGGGCCGTCATCTTCTAACAATCATGTTTAATGGACCTGCAAACAGAAAATAAGAATATATGGTAATAAGTTTCAGGGCATTTGAAATTACATTTTCTGAACAAGACATCGCTTTTAGGCTACTTTCACACATCCAGTTTGAGCCGTGCGGCTCAATCCGGCTGTGAAACCTATGCAACGGATGCGGCGAAAACACCGCATCCTTTGCATAAGTTTTTACATGCGGACGGTCCGTTTTTTTCCGGTTGCGGCACGCTACTGAGCATGCGCAGTGGAAGAAACCGCATGCGGCGGCCGGATGCGTTTTTTTCCGCATCGCGCCACATCCGGCGTCCATAGGCATGCATTGAAAATTGGATGCGGCGCGATGCGGTTTTTTTGCCGGAGCAAAAAACATTGCAGGCAACGTTCCATCCGGCCGCGGCATCAGCTAAATCTGTCGCATGCGGTAAAAACCGGACCGAACACAAGCCCATGCGGCACAATACGGCACTAATGTAAGTCTATGCAAAAAAAACCGCAACCGGCGGCAAAAAAAACGGTTGCGGTTTTCTGCAGAGCGCCGTATTGTGCCACAGAGCAAAAACCGGATGTGTGAAAGTAGCCTTAAAGAGGACCTGCAACTTGTCATAAATATATATTTTACCTGGTGTAAATCTTGACATTCCCCTGTTTTCCGTTGTTATTGTTTGTTTTTTGTTCCTGCTCTTCTTTGTTCTGTAGATATGGGCCTCTCTTCCATTCATATAAATCTAGTCTGACTGTTGTCTTCAAAAAGTCTCCTAGCGGGAAGAACTGAGGATCACGCCCAGTTGGCTAATAGGACGAAATTTACAAAAAGGAAAAAGGGGGCCTTATCTTCCTTATAAATGTAACAGTCGATTCAGGAGAACAGTGGTTACATCAGGTTATAGCAAGAGACAGGTCGTCTGTGAAAAGGATCCATCACAAGGTCAAAAGAGACGGTTTTGGTTCTTATTTTATTCCTGCTGCTTCCCTGAGTATTTTATTCTTTGTTATTGGTTTTGATTTTTATCTTAAATCCGCCATGCATTATCAGATATATTTGAGGGGTTTTTTTGTTGCAAATATTTCTTGTCTTTACAACAGAGAAAGGTAGAGAAGGGGCTTTTGTCCACCACGCCAATGATCACTTAATGAATATGTTGGATTAATGTCGCTTTATTTGGCACAGGTCTACGCGTTTCTGGAGACTCAGCTCCCTTCTTCAGGACCGACAAGCACAAGAAACAACTGTTGTTTGAAACTGATATTTCTTGTGCTTGTCGGTCCTGAAGAAGGGAGCTGAGTCTCCAGAAACGCGTAGACCTGTGCCAAATAAAGTGACATTAATCCAACATATTCGTTAAGTGATCATTGGCGCGGTGGACAAAAGCCCCTTCTCTACCTTTCTCTGTTACATAGAAATAAATATAAGACCACCAATTGCATGGTAAAATGTGCCAATATCAGGGTATAATACGAGGTAATAAACTTTTTAAAGTATCTCTCCAGGGTTTTTTCTTTTACTGCTGTAGTGGGGGGGTTCTCATCTAAGGTCCCTGACCTTACTCTTATACTGTCTCCCTGCTCTGTCTTCAGCTCGGTTACCTTCTCCACCACATCCTCATCACCTCTGCGGCCCTGCATGATGAGGTCGCAGCTTGGTGACCTCATCACGCTGCTACACGTGATGAGGCACCTGCTCCGTGCTCTACTCCAGTCACCCTGCTGCCAGCACATGGCTAATTTGCATGCAAAGTGCATCACATGCAAAGTAGCCATGAGGTAGTGCAGCCGGGGCTTAATAAAGCGAAGGAAGTACTCCGACCGGACCTGGGCCCCCATCTACATCGAACTCCATTAGTAAGGGCATTGGCAACCCTGCCAGCAGGTGCCAGTGCTTGGCTGGGCCCACCAGAGGATTTTCTCGTTCTCTGGTGGGCTGGTCAGACCCTGGTTACAGGTATCATGGGAAAGTATCAGGAGTTAATAATAATTATACTTTATATTACTTTAGAGGTAACCTTGACTTTTTAGATCACATTTCCTATATAGCTGTGCCTATACGGCCACCACATGTGAGATCACACCTCCACGCACACATGGCGTCATTCTGGATCATCTGAATTTAAAATATACAGTAATCATGGGACCAATTACCATCATAATATTCATTTTTGGTCATTTAGGACCAATTAAACCACAGCAAATGAAGTGTTAAACGCTCAGAGGACAAACTGTGTATATACAGATACAGTACACTGCTGGTCCTGAGACGTGCACACAGAGGGAGGTAATACACACACAAGCCATGTCCTTAGCATTCAGAAGTTCCTAGGAGGTATGGTTAACACTTCAAGTGCCAGGTCTAATTGGACTTAAGTATGAGACGTGACCTTCTGCTTTAACAAAACCCGACAGGTATTGACTATTGAGTCATTTGACATTCTGAATAATAATATTACCATAGGAAATGATAGAATATTTACTGGTAAGGGCAAAGAGCACAAAATATTAGTGATCACAGACAACCTCTTTAATATGGGGCCAGACTCCTGGCACACAACTGAGTTTTGCTGGGAAAAGCCACAGTCAGCCAGACGTTTCCTCCGCAGCCGCCGCAACTGAGTGGGGATCAAGAGCTGCTAACAAGCAGCACTCCTGGCTCATAGAGGGGTCCCAGGCGGGGGCTTCCTCCACAACATATACATGCCCTATGGACAGGGGTGGTCCTATGGAGACAAAATGCTGCTATATTCTGTACACTACCATGTGTCTAAACCCATATGTAGCAGCAGCTACAATTTTAATTCGATGTGTCTGTACATGATGTGTCCATTGATATCAATATACACCAAGCTTAATGAGTAACTAAAGTTTCTGTGCTTTATTTTTTTAAATAATTATGTCCAACGTGCAAATTTAAGAAACTTTACATATCACTTTATTAGGGGATTTATTTTCATTGCATTATAAAAAAAATACATATAAGTGGCGTTCAAACCCAGTCTATTTTCCTACCTTTAGCTGCATTGATATCAGAACGTACTCATGTGGAGTACAGATGATGGCACTGATGGGTTAAGCTGGTGTCACACATAACGACGACGACAACGACGTCGCTGCTACGTCACCATTTTCTGTGACGTTGCAGCGACGTCCCGTCGCTGTCGCTGTGTGTGACATCCAGCAACGACCTGGCCCCTGCTGTGAGGTCGCCGGTCGTTGCTGAATGTCCAGCTTCATTTTTTGGTCGTCACTCTCCCGCTGTGACACACACATCGCTGTGTGTGACAGCGAGAGAGCGACGAAATGAAGCGATCAGGAGCCGGCACTGGCAGCTGCGGTAAGCTGTAACCAGCGTAAACATCGGGTAACCAAGGGAAGACCTTTCCCTGGTTACCCGATGTTTACGCTGGTTACCAGCCTCCGCTCTTGCTGCCAGCGCCGGCTCCTGCACTGTGACATGTGGCTGCAGTATGCATCGGGTAATTAACCCGATGTATACTGTAGCAAGGAGAGCAAGGAGCCAGCGCTAAGCAGTGCGCGCGGCTCCCTGCTCTCTGCACTGTGACATGTAGCTGCAGCACACATCGGGTTAATTAACCCGATGTGTGCTGCAGGAGAGCAAGGAGCCAGCGCTAAGCGCGGCTCCCTGCTCTCTGAACATGTAGCACAGCGACGTTATGATCGCTGCTTCTGCTGTGTTTGACAGCTAAGCAGCGATCATAACAGCGACTTACAAGGTCGCTGTTACGTCACCGAAAATGGTGACGTAACAGCGACGTCGTTGTCGCTGTCGTTTAGTGTGACCCCAGCTTTAGCTTCTGTCTCCTACTCTGAGTGTGGTGCTTATCAGAACAATCTCCTGCTGAAGCATATCCCGGAGTTAGTGAGACAAAGGTACTGACCTGACCCATCACTGCTATCATCTGTACTTCAAGTGTGACTCCATCCTTATCAGAACAATCTCCTGCAGCAACTTACTTATCCTGGAGTTAGTGAGACACAGATGCTGAACAATGACTGTCATCATCTGTACTTCAAGTGTGACTCCAGCCTTATCAGAACAATCTCCTGCAGCAGCTTATCTCAGAGATAGCAAGACACACAGGCTGAGCTGACCCATCACTGCCATCATCTGTATTTCAAGTGTGATGCCATCCTTATCAGAGCAATCTCCTGCAACAGCTCATCCCTGGAGTAAGTGAGACACAGGTTCTGACCCATCACTGCTATCATCTGTACTCCAAATGAGCATGTTCTGATGCCAAGGCAACTAATGACAAGCTTATAGACTGGGATTTAGAAGCCACTTATGTACAATTTTTCCCCCCTTATAAAGTGAATTATAAAGTTTCACAGCTTGCCTTGCTGGACAACGTTATTAAAAAAAAAGAAGAAAGTTTAGTTATAGTGATGAGCGAGCATGCTTGTAACTACTCGGTACTCGCACGAGTATCGCTGTACTCGGGCTGCTCGGCGGGGACCGAGTAATCTCGCGATACTCGTGCTGTACTCGTGGTCTTCATTTCTGCATGTTGGCGCTCTTTTGAGAGCCAGCCCTCATGCAGGGATTGGCTGGCAGACCACTGCAATGCCACAGCCCTGTTAGTTGTGGAATTGCAGTGATTGGCCGGCCTGCACAGCGTGACCGAGCCTTTATACCGGCGGGCGCGCTGTGCTCTGCTCACAGCTATCCAGACAGTGAGTGCAGGGAGAGTGTCGCTGCTTCAGGGAAAGCTTTGCGGCCCTTTATAGCTTTTTCAGTTGCAGGGCTGCAAACAGTGTGACCAAAAGTCCTTCTCAGGACTATTCTAGTTGTATACAGGCAGGCAGGGTATAGCCAGGTCGGAGTACAGTAGCAGAGTCCTTCTCAGGACTATTGTTGCTATATACAGGCAGGGTATAGCCAGGTCTGAATACAGGCTAGTGACCAAAAGAGTCCTTGTCAGGACTATTGTACCAGTATACAGGCAGGCAGGCAGGCAGGGTAGTGGTGACCGTATACCAGCCTTCATCATATCTGGGGCTGGTGTACACAGTGTAAAACAGTCCAGATAGTGTCTGACTTGTCTGTAATTGTCGATCCCCAAAAAAACCTGTTAGGTTCTTATTGCGTCCGTGCTTGGTTTTTAAAACCGCACGTGTGTGCCTGTTGGTGGCAGCGTACAGGTGCACTTGTGTGCAATTTCCAGAAACTTTGATATAACGCACAAGTAGTGAATATACACGTCAGCAGTGCACAGCATTGCAAAATGCGCAAGGGCATTGGCAAGGAACAAGGAAGTGGACGTGATGGTGGTGCAGGCAGAGGCCGAGGTCGTGGGCAAGCTCTAATTTCGCCACAACAAAGGGCCACATCTAGTCGCTCGCACGTCCTGTCCCAAATTCTTGGGGACCGCAGCAGTACACCGCTCTTGAACCAAGACCAGTGTCAACAGGTTGTTAGTTGGATAGCAGATAATGCTTCCAGTCAGATTGGCACCACCACAAACACTCTGTCTTCCACACGGTCAAGTGTCAGTAGCCGTGATACTGCACCGCACATTTCTGAACCTGATCCTCCTTCCTACCACCAGGCTGAATACACGTCCTCCTCGGACATTAATGATCCCACACTTGGACACTCGGAAGAGCTGTTCACGTTTCCATTCACACATTCTGGCCTCTCGCCAGCTCATATTGAAGTGGGTCATGAGGAGATCGTCTGTACAGATGGCCAAATATTTGAGCAGCCACGTTCTCACGAAGTTGGCAACGTGTCTCAACAAGTGGTGGACGATGATGAGACACAATTGTCAGCAAGTCAGGAGGAGGAGCAGGGTGCGGAAGAGGAAGACGACGTGGTGGATGATCCAGTAACTGACCCAACCTGGCAGGAGGATATGCAGAGCGAGGACAGCAGTGCACAGGGGGAGGGAGGCGTAGCATCACAACAGGCAGTAAGAAGCAGGGTGGTGGCCCCAGGCAGAAGTCAGGCAACCGTTCCCCGGAACAACACGACGACACAAGGTGCCTGTACAAATGTTAGGTCTTCCCGAGTCTGGCAGTTTTTTAAGTTGGATCCAGATGATTCAAAAAAGGCCATTTGCAACACCTGCCGTGCCAGCATCAGCAGGGGTACCAAAACTAGCAGCCTGACCACCACCAGCATGATCAGGCACATGTCAGCCAAGCACCCGACTTTGTGGGAAGTACAACAGAGTCGAGGAGCAGTGCTTGCTGATGTCACTGCTACGTCTTCGCTGGTTGTGCATGCGAGCCAATCCCCTGTCCATGCTGCCTGCGAACAAGCCTCCTCCACTCCTGCACCTGCAGTTGCCTACGCAGAAAGAACACCATCATCAAGCACGTCCTTGTCCCAGCGCAGCGTTCAGTTATCCATTCAGCAAACCTTTGAACGCAGGCGCAAATACACTGCCAACACCCCACATGCCACAGTTCTAAATGCTAACATTTCGCGACTGCTTGCGCTGGAAATGTTGCCTTTTAGGCTGGTGGAGACAGAAGCATTCCGTGACCTGATGGCGGCAGCTGTCCCACGTTACTCGGTCCCCAGCCGCCACTATTTCTCCTGGTGTGCCGTCCCCGCGTTGCATAACCACGTGTCACAAAACATCACACGTGCCTTGAACAACGCTGTTTCACCCAAGGTCCACCTAACCACAGACACGTGGACAAGTGCTTGTGGGCAAGGCCGCTACATCTCGTTGACGGCACACTGGGTTAATATTGTGGAAGCTGGGACCCAGTCTGAGCGAGGGACGGAACACGTCCTTCCCACACCAAGGTTTGCAGGCCCTACCTCAGTCAGTGTTTCACCCACACTCTACAGCTCCGGAATGTCATGCTCTTCAGCCTCCTCCTCCTCCTGCGCATCCTCATCCACTGTACCCTCCACACCAGTCACAAGCTGGAAGCACTGCAGCACTGCCTCGGCAAAGCGGCAACAGGCTGTGCTGAAGCTAATCTGCATAGGTGACAAACCCCACAATGCAGAAGAGCTGTGGACAGCTCTGAAACAGCAGGCAGATCACTGGCTCACACCTCTGAACCTAAAGCCAGGAAAGGTCGTGTGTGACAATGGCCGGAACCTGGTGGCGGCTTTGAGGCGAGGCCAGCTGACACATGTTCCATGCGTGGCCCATGTGCTCAACCTCGTGGTTCAGCGGTTTCTAAAGTCATACCCAGAGCTGTCTGATCTGCTGGTAAAAGTTCGCCGCCTGTCTGCACATTTTCGAAAGTCACCTACTGCTTCAGCCGGCCTTGCCGGCTTTCAGCTCCGTTTGCATCTTCCGGCTCACAGACTGGTGTGTGATGTCCCCACGCGTTGGAATTCAACTCTGCACATGTTGGTCAGGATATGTGAGCAGAAGAGGGCAGTTGTTGAGTACCTGCATCACCTAAGCCGTCGGGAAATGGGTCAAACTCCACACATAACACCTGAGGAGTGGAGATGGATGTCAGACCTATGTACCATCCTCCAAAACTTTGAGGACTCCACCAAGATGGTGAGTGGTGATGATGCCATTATTAGCGTCACCATACCGCTACTCTGCCTTCTAAAACGGTCTCTGCTGAAAAACAAACATGATGCATTGCAGGCGGAGCGCGATGAGTTGCAGCAAGAAACAGTAGTGGGTGTGGGTGATAACGCACAGCCCAGCCTCGTCTCATCACAACGTGCAGTGGAGGACTATGACGAGGAGTAGGATGAAGACATGGAGCAACTCTCCGGCCAAATTGAGGATATGACATGCACACCAGTCATATCCTCGGTTCAGCGTGGCTGGCCAGAGGACAGGGTAGATGAGGAGGAGGAGGAGGAGGAGGAGGAGGACAGCATGTTCAGTCATCTTGTTGGTCAGGCTACTGAAGTCCTGGCTGTTAAGAGTCTGGCGCACATGGCTGACTTTATGGTAAGCTGCCTGTCTCGTGACCCTCGCGTTAAGAACATCTTGGCCGACAATCATTACTGGTTGGTAACACTGTTAGACCCACGCTACAAGGAGAACTTTTTGTCTCTTATTCCCGTGGAGGAGAGGTCAACCAAAATGCAGCAGTTCCGGAAGGCCATAGTCACGGAAGTAGGCAAAGCATTCCCCTCACAAAACGCTAGCGGCATAGGTCAGGAATCAGTGGACAACCGAGGCGTACAGCCGAGAGAGGCACAAGTCCAATCCGCCAGAGGTAGGGGAACAGTCTTTAAGATGTGGGACAGTTTTCTCAGCCCCTCACGTACCACAGCCCCTGAGGTGCGGGGTAGTGCCACAAGAAATCCTAAGTTTGCCCAGATGCTGAAGGAGTACCTTGCAGATCGAACAACTGTACTCCGACATTCCTCTGTGCCTTACAATTATTGGGTATCCAAGCTGGACACGTGGCATGAATTGGCTCTCTACGCCTTGGAAGTCCTGGCCTGCCCTGCTGCTAGCGTTTTGTCAGAGCGTGTTTTTAGTGCCGCAGGTGGAATCATTACAGATAAACGCACCCGCCTGTCAACTGAAAATGCTGACAGGCTGACTCTGATCAAGATGAACAAGGGTTGGATTGGGCCAGACTTCACCACACCACCAGCAAATGAGAGCGGAATTTAAAGTTTGCCATGTACCTCCACTCACCCATGGGTACACACTTCTGGACTTTGGATAATCGCTGGACTGCTCCTCCTTCTCCTCATGCGCCACCATGATGATGACCGTTACAAATTGCAATACTTAGGCCTTTGTTTCAGGTATACCCCCAGTGGTAAATTTTTTCGCCCATTCTTTGCAGAATGGACATTACAACGACAGGAGACCCGCTCCTTTGCAATGGGAACAATGTTTTGAGGCCCTCATGCACGTCTCTACCCAGGGACAACGTGGAGCCTCCCAATTTTTGGCTGCCCTGCCTAAGGGCTATACTATAATACACCCACTTCCTGACAATGGACACTTAATGTTTTGAGGCCCTCATGCACGTCTCTACCCAGGGACAACGTGGAGCCTCCCAATTTTTGGCTGCCCTGCCTAAGGGCTATACTAAAATAGACCCACTTCCTTACAATGGGCACTTCAGGTTTACAGGCCATCATGCACGTCTCTATCCAGGGACAATGTGGAGCCTCCCAATTTTTGGCTGCCCTGGCAAAGGGCTATACTAAAATAGACCCACTTCCTTACAATGGGCACTTCAGGTTTACAGGCCATCATGCACGTCTCTATCCAGGGACAATGTGGAGCCTCCCAATTTTTGGCTGCCCTGCCTAAGGGCTATACTACAATAGACCCACTTCCTTACAATGGGCACTTCAGGTTTACAGGCCATCATGCACGTCTCTATCCAGGGACAATGTGGAGCCTCCCAATTTTTGGCTGCCCTGGCAAAGGGCTATACTAAAATAGACCCACTTCCTTACAATGGGCACTTCAGGTTTACAGGCCATCATGCACGTCTCTATCCAGGGACAATGTGGAGCCTCCCAATTTTTGGCTGCCCTGCCTAAGGGCTATACTATAATACACCCACTTCCTGACAATGGACACTTAATGTTTTGAGGCCCTCATGCACGTCTCTACCCAGGGACAACGTGGAGCCTCCCAATTTTTGGCTGCCCTGCCTAAGGGCTATACTATAATACACCCACTTCCTGACAATGGACACTTAATGTTTTGAGGCCCTCATGCACGTCTCTATCCAGGGACAATGTGGAGCCTCCCAATTTTTGGCTGCCCTGCCTAAGGGCTATACTACAATAGACCCACTTCCTTACAATGGGCACTTCAGGTTTACAGGCCATCATGCACGTCTCTATCCAGGGACAACGTGGAGCCTCCCAATTTTTGGCTGCCCTGCCTAAGGGCTATACTATAATACACCCACTTCCTGACAATGGACACTTAATGTTTTGAGGCCCTCATGCACGTCTCTATCCAGGGACAATGTGGAGCCTCCCAATTTTTGGCTGCCCTGGCAAAGGGCTATACTAAAATAGACCCACTTCCTTACAATGGGCACTTCAGGTTTACAGGCCATCATGCACGTCTCTATCCAGGGACAATGTGGAGCCTCCCAATTTTTGGCTGCCCTGGCAAAGGGCTATACTGAAATAGACCCACTTCCTTACAATGGGCACTTCAGGTTTACAGGCCATCATGCACGTCTCTATCCAGGGACAATGTGGAGCCTCCCAATTTTTGGCTGCCCTGGCAAAGGGCTATACTAAAATAGACCCACTTCCTTACAATGGGCACTTCAGGTTTACAGGCCATCATGCACGTCTCTATCCAGGGACAATGTGGAGCCTCCCAATTTTTGGCTGCCCTGGCAAAGGGCTATACTAAAATAGACCCACTTCCTTACAATGGGCACTTCAGGTTTACAGGCCATCATGCACGTCTCTATCCAGGGACAATGTGGAGCCTCCCAATTTTTGGCTGCCCTGCCTAAGGGCTATACTACAATAGACCCACTTCCTTACAATGGGCACTTCAGGTTTACAGGCCATCATGCACGTCTCTATCCAGGGACAATGTGGAGCCTCCCAATTTTTGGCTGCCCTGGCAAAGGGCTATACTAAAATAGACCCACTTCCTTACAATGGGCACTTCAGGTTTACAGGCCATCATGCACGTCTCTATCCAGGGACAATGTGGAGCCTCCCAATTTTTGGCTGCCCTGGCAAAGGGCTATACTAAAATAGACCCACTTCCTTACAATGGGCACTTCAGGTTTACAGGCCATCATGCACGTCTCTATCCAGGGACAATGTGGAGCCTCCCAATTTTTGGCTGCCCTGGCAAAGGGCTATACTAAAATAGACCCACTTCCTTACAATGGGCACTTCAGGTTTACAGGCCATCATGCACGTCTCTATCCAGGGACAATGTGGAGCCTCCCAATTTTTGGCTGCCCTGCCTAAGGGCTATACTAAAATAGACCCACTTCCTTACAATGGGCACATTAGACTCAAGAGGCCTTCATGTACGTCTCTTCTCAGGGACATCGGAGTGCCACACAATGTTTTCACGTAAAATCTTTCATGTATTAATCTCAAAAAGTAACATACACCAGCTCTATCTCACTATTGCGTATGTGCCCTTAACATTTCTGCCATGAAAAATCATTTTGGGGTCATTTTGGAAGGTTTTCTGGTGAGTCCGTAAAAATGGCGTGAAACGCGGACAAAATTGTTCACAGCTGTGACTTTTGAGTGATAAATGCTTCAAGGGGTCTTCCCCATGCTGTTGCCATGTCATTTGAGCACTCTTCTGAGACTTTTGTGACATTTTTAGGGTTTCTCCATGCTGCCGGGGGGTCATTTCACAAAAATACTCGGGTCTCCCATAGGATAACATTGGGCTCGTTGCTCGGGCCAAGTACACGAGTATCTTGGGAGGCTCGGCCCGAGCTTCGAGCACCCGAGCTTTTTAGTACTCGCTCATCACTATTTAGTTACTCTTTAATGGACATGAATAATTAAACAAACGTTGCTGAGGTTCTCGATAGCTAAGTAACCATCCATATGGACCTGGTCATACTTGGACAAGCTGCTTGTCTCATTTGCAAACTTTCTCCTCTATGCCTATAGGGTCCCAACTTTGGACAATCCCATATTAAAGGGAACCAGTCATCAGAAATTTAGCTATAAAGCTAAAAGTTCCCCCCTCTGCAGCTCCTGGGCTGCATTCTAGGAAGCTTCCTATAGTTTTTGTGGCCCCTTTTATTCCAAAATAAATACTTTACAAACTTGTACCTTTTCGTATGCAAATTTTTTAAATCTTCCATGGGGGCGGGCTGCCTGATGTACATTGCTGTCCTCCTGCCGATTTACGCCGCCCCCGAACGCTGAATTTCAAACCTCAGGACGCCGCCCCTGGGCGCCCGTGGTCCCGCGCATGCGCTGTGCTACTGTAGCAGTGCCGTGCACTGCGTGCACGTGTGACCGCTGGTGACGCTTTTGCGCGGGCACCGACTGCTCCGTCCGCTCCTCCCATCTATTTCCTGCTGCTGAGCAGGATGGGAAGGAGGTGACGTCCGGTCATCTGTCCAGCGAGCGTTTGCGCAGAACGCTGGATGAAGAGGGGAAAGTGCGGTCACGAGGTTATGGGCAGCACTTGCTGATGACACTCACAGCGCCGCCCATAACCTCGTGCCCGCGCAAAGTGTCACTAGCGGTCACACGTGCACACAGTGCACGGCACCGTTACAGTAGCACAGTGCATGCGCGGGACCACGGGCACCCAGGGGCGGCGTCCTGAGGTTTGAAATTCAGCGTTCGGGGGCGGCGTAAATCGGCAGGAGGACAGCAACGTACATCAGGCAGCCCGCCCCCATGGAAGATTTAAGAAATTTGCATACGAAAAGGTACAAGTTTGTAAAGTATTTATTTTGGAATAAAAGGGGCCACAAAAACTATAGGAAGCTTCCTAGAATGCAGCCCAGGAGCTGCAGAGGGGGGAACTTTTAGCTTTATAGCTAAATTTCTGATGACAGGTTCACTTTAACTAGAAAATGCACACTGATTTTTAAGTGCAAAGGAAGACGACATGAACATATATGAAGGACAGACAGCTTATTGACCTTCTCTATTAGCGAATATGCTGGGGACCCTCCTATGAAAGGAAACAACTCACATAATTTGTCTGGAAAAAGAAAATGGGAATGTGTTTTAGAAACAGCTCCTCTTTGGTCCATGGGTTGCACATCGTACACTGTGTGCAGAATTATTAGGCAAGTTGTATTTTAGAGGATTTTTTTTATTATTGATCAACAACTATGTTCTCAATTAACCCAAAAGACTCATAAATATCAAAGTTTAATATTTTTGGAAGTTGGAGTGTTTTTTTTTTTTAGATTTGGCTATCTTAGGAGGATATCTGTTTGTGCAGGTGACTATTACTGTGCAGAATTATTAGGCAACTTAATAAAAACCAAATATATTCCCCTCTCACTTGTTTATTTTCACCAGGTAAACCAGTATAACTGCACAAAATTTAGAAATAAACATTTCTGACATGCCCCATGACATGACAAAACCCCAAAAAATTAGTGACCAATATAGCCACCTTTCTTTATGATGACACTCCACATCATACCATCCATAGATTCTGTCAGTTGCTTGATCTGTTTATGATTAACATTGCGTGCAGCAGCCACCACAGCCTCCCAGACACTGTTCCGAGAGGTGTACTGTTTTCCCTCCCTGTAGAGCTTACGTTTTATGAGGGACCACGGGTTCTCTATGGGGTTCAGATCAGGTGAAAAAGGGGGCCATGTCATTATTTTTTCATCTTTTAGACCTTTACTGGCCAGCCACGCTGTGGAGTAGTTGGATGTATGTGATGGAGCATTGTCCTGCATGAAAATCATGTTTTTCTTGAACGATACCGACTTCTTCCTGTACGACTGCTTGAAGAAGTTGTCTTCCAGAACCTGGCAGTAGGTCTGGGAGTTGAGCTTCACTCCATCCTCAACCCGAAAAGGTCCCACAAGTTCATCTTTGATGATACCAGCACATACCAGTACCCCACCTCCACCTTGCTGGCGTCTGAGTCGGAGTGGAGCTCTCTGCCCTTTACTGATCCAGCCTCTGGCCCATCAAGAGTCACTCTCATTTCATCAGTCCAAAAAACCTTTGAAAAATCAGTTTTAAGATATTTCTTGGCCCAGTCTTGACGTTTTATCTTATGTTTGTGAGGTGAGGTGAGTATAGAAAATCATTTCATTTCAAAGACACATGTTTTCTCTGGTACGTGTCACACTCATGTCACGCAGATCACATCAGTGTGCGATCCGTGTGACACCCATGCTGCCGGAGAAAAACACACAAGGCACGGACACACGTCCGTGAAAAAACACGGATTTGTGAACAGACCAATTGATTTTAATGGGTCTGCAATTGTCCGTGTCTCCGGAACGTATGAATCACGGACGTGTGAAGGGGACCTTACTGGGTGTGTGAATCAGTTACCTCCATAAGCCCGGCCCAACACCAGTTGTAGTCCTTCTCAAGGTAATTGTTTTAACTGGATGAGGATGTCTTGCCTTATATACCATAGGTGAAATAAGTATTGAACTTGTCTTTGATTTTCTACGTAAATATATTTATAAAAGTGCTATTGACATGAATTTCTCACCAGATGTCAGTAACAACCCATCCAATCCACACAGGCAAAGAAATCAAACACTTGATGTCCATAAATATGTAATAATAGAGAAATAACACAGAGACAAATTATTGGACACATTTACTGACATTTATTTAATACTTTGTACACAAGCCTTTTTTGGTGATGACAGCTTCAAGACGCCTCTTGTATGAGGAAACCAGTCATATACATTGCTCAGGTGTGATTTTGGCCCATTCTCCCACACAAACACTCTTCAAATCCTGAAGGTTATTGGGGCTATGTATTGGGCAGCCCGTGTGCAGGTTCAGCACATGTTCAAGCTCATTGGAAGAGAACACAGAAGTGGTCTTCATTACATTTTCCCTCTCTATTCTCACATACATAGCGCCCAACAAGCTGCTTCACTTGACCCAGATGGTTGTGTAACTGTTGGAAATCTCACTTCTCCTGAAAGTGCAGCTCCAGTGCAGTATATGTACCGCCCCGTGCTCGGCTGCAGCCGAGCCGCTCGGATCCGGGCTCGTCGGTGGGTGGCTCAAATGCCTCTGGACCCGGGGTCACATTGCTCTGAAAGGATGCTGGCACTACGTAGGGGGTTGGTAGGTAGGTTTACGGCCGGGGCCGTGGTTTGGGTTAAGTTCGTGACGCCACCCACAGGTTGTGGTGAATGTAGACACCACCGCTGCTGTTTACTAGGCCCCCGGGGACGGTGTTGCACAGCCAGGTATTGACCCCTCCGTGGGTAGGGGGTTGATGGTCCCGGGGCCCGGTTGTGAGGGTGTGGAGGGATTGGTGTGGTGCGGGGCGGTGCGCGGCCCGAGTGCACAGTTGTACTCACTCTGACAGATACACCGGAGTCTGGTAAACCAAAAAGATGGTGGTCAGTGCCCGCAGCCGGCTGCGTCTGGTCCCCCACCCGGTTTGGTGGTCCCCTCCTTTGTCCTGCACCTTGTTTTGTAGCTGTGGACTGCCTGCACTTCAGCGACAGGAGTTCGCTCCCCGGCTGTGTGTGTGTCGGGAGAGCCCGTTTGCCCGCAGACACTGGCCCGTGGGATCTCTGTGCCTGAGCGGTGGCTTTCTATCCCCCTCGTTGGGCTGTTGTCTTCAGTCGGGACTTGGTTGGGAAAGGACCTAAAGTCCAGACCTCAATCAGTGAATTAACTTAGTCCGGTAGATTCGGGACCTCGTTTCAGGGTCTGAGTACCCCCCTCTGTGCTCCGGTTTCCAGTCGGTTCCCCGGTTCGGTACCGGCGGGCCACTACCCTGTTCCGGTCCCTTACGGTTCCACCAGGCCGTCTTCCCGGCTCCTGCAGGCCATCTGCCTCTTGGCCAAAGGCTGTCCAGGCTACGACCCAGACCCCTGTCAGACGTTTACTTCTCTCTCTTTCACCTCCAAAACTAATCTGCTGTGTTTTTCCCGCCTCAGGCTATCCGAACTCCTCGGTGGGCGTGGCCAACCATCTGGCTCCGCCCTCTGGTGTGAACGTCAAGTCCCGAGAGGGGTGACCAAGGTTTTTAGGTTGGCTGCTGTTACCTTTTTAGGGGGACGTGTGTTTGTGCAAGGGCCTGTCTGTGACTACCTGGCTAGTCCAGGGCGTCACATATATAATCTAGAAAATACATTAAATATTAGCTTCTTGAAATAGTCTTTTTTACTTTTGAGGGACAGACTGTAAAAAAAAACACACAAAAAAGATAAACCACTAAAATTACATTTAAAATAATCTACCCATAAAGACTTTTGTTGGATTTTGTGCGGATATCTGTCTATTAGACCTTCCAGACCATCCATGCCATTCTAAATGAGTTTTACTCTCTTTGATTATGACTTTTAACCTCTTTTTGTAAGTAATCTAGATATAAGATGACAGATTTGGAGACGACATCTACAAATTAGTCCGCGTAATACCCTGCAGTCAGGAAGTCAGCGCATGCATGTTCTGCTTGTTTTGCAGGGGGCCCTGTATTTAGAAACAGTTTGTGTGCGAGTATAGGGGGGCAATGTGGGCTAGTAAGAGCTCAGAACACTGTGTTCTCCTACTTCTTTCTGGCACAAACTGCATATTAATAGGAGGAGGCAAAGATTAACTCCTTCCCCGATCTATGGAGAAAAGCAGGCAGGAGCCACAAAATGGAAATCACAACAAACCCTCTGTATTTTCCATTAAAGGACGGCAGAGCTCATGGTAAATGCGTTCCCATGAGAAAAATCCAAGAGACATATATTAATAGTAAATGTCTATTAAGCCAACAGGATGCTGGATTAGCAGATCTTCCAGAGTACTGGAGGCTTTTAATATTCAGTCAACATTCTGGAGAATCTAACTGTGGCTTGGAAGCCCTCCATAAATATCTGCAAACAATCAGATACAGTATTTTTCAGATACTGGATCTTTATGGCCTCTATATACTATTTAACTACTAGATCTTCTATTGGAAGCAACGTCTTATACTACAAATAGGAAAAAAAGAATTCCAAAGAAGCAAGTAGTGGAAAAAAACGCAAATCTTTCTCGTTCAACCTATTATCCTTCATTGTTGATCCAGAAGAAGGTAAAACCCTGAGGTCAGAAAGCAATGAAGTGGCTAAAAGTGCCTAAGCAATAAAGTGCCAAAAGTGCCTAAGCAATAAAGTGCCAAAAGTGAATAAGCAAAAAAGTGCCAAAAGTGTCTAAGCAATAAAGTACCAAAAGTGCTTAAGCAATAAAGTGCACAAAAGTGCCTAAGCAATAAAGTGCCAAAAGTGCCTAAGCAATAAAGTGCCAAAAGTGCCCGAGCAATAAAGTGCCAAAAGTGGCTGAGCAATAAAGTGACAAAAGTGCCTAAGCAATAAAGTACCAAAAGTGCCTAAGCAATAAAGTACCAAAAGGGCCTAAGCAATAAAGTGTCAAAAGTGCCTAAGCAATAAAGTACCAAAAGTGCCTACGCAATTAAGTGACAAAAGTGCCTAAGCAATAAAGTACCAAAAGTGCCTAAGCAATAAAGTACCAAAAGTGCCTAAGCAATGAAGTGCCAAAAGTGCATAAGCAATGAAGTGCCAAAAGTGCATAAGCAATGAAGTGCCAAAAGTGTCTAAGCAATAAAGTACCAAAAGTGCCTAAGCAATGAAGTGCCAAAAGTGCCTAAGCAATAAAGTGCCTAAGCACTTTTTAATGGCGCTCTACCGGATGTGCCCTCAGGACCGTAGTCAATGAAAACTGTGAGCCCTCAGGACCGTAGTCAATGAAAACTGTGAGCACGTAGAAAAATACGGCCCATGATTTCCTTATACATTTATTAAAGTAAAAGCCCAACCTTGACTTAGGCTACTTTCACACATGCCGATATTGCCCGCATCACAATACCCCGTCCAACCGGCTGGTTTCTCGACTTAAGCTACCTGCATTATGTAAGGCAATTAGTTTGAGGCAGTTTTGGCATTCTGATCCCAGCATGTTCTGTGTAAAAGATGTGCGCAAGCAACCTAACATGGTATATAGTCAGTAAAGTCAGTAAAATCTTGTAGTAGACCTTATATTTGAAAAAGTATCCAGACCCCGTGAGGTTTTCTTCATTTTTTCAAGTTACACCTACAAACGTAAATGTATTTTATTGGGATTTACCTTATATTTGTGGAGTGTAAAGGAAATAATATATGGTTTACTAAATATTTTATATATATAAATCTGAAAATTGTGCTATGCGTTTATATTCAGCCCCCTGTAGTCTTATACCCCCTAAATAAAATCCTGAGTGACCAATTGTCTCTAGGAGTCACCTCATTAGTAAATTGAGTCCACCTGTGTGTAATTCATTCTCCATATAACTACTAATGTTCTATGAAGGTCTCAGAGGTTTGTGTGAGAACATTGGAGATCAAACAGCACCATAAAAACCAAGGTACACACCAGAGAGGTCAATGAAAAGTTTGTATAGAAGAGTAAAGCTCGGATAGGTTATAAAAAATAGTTATAGTTAAAGGGAACCAATCACCAGGATTTTTGCATATAAGCTAAAGCAAGTGCTGTACTGGCACTATCAGGCTGAGTCTATACATACCTGTAGTGGTCAGCTCAGATGTAAAGGTTTTGAAATCCAAGAAAGGGAAGTATGTAAAATGAGCAGCTTCTTGAGTGACCGTTGCACTGGAGCAGATAATATATTCATAGTTATCCCCTCTCTCTGTTAGAATTAGCATAAGCATTATACAAACGACTCACTTTGTCTGTGGAAGGACCTGTGGTGAGGTCATACCCATGTGACCTGGTATCCAGCTTTGGTGGCTGAGGCCCCGCTCCTTCTGGTCACATGGTTATGACCTCACCACAAATTTTTGATTTTCAAACTTTCAGTGCTTAGTTATATCCTTAATATATATAATATATATAATATAATTAAAAAATAAAATTTCCTGCTCAAGGAGCAGGAGTAGGGCCAAGTAGAAAATTGGACACTTTTATCCGTAATGCTAGGACGCAGGCCACCTCCACTAGCCAGATATACTCGTTGCTACGTCCTCACTGGAACTGGGAGGAGGAAAGGGCGGGCCCGGCGAAATGGATAACAGAGTTCCCGGAATATGAGATAGCAGATATACTGGGAGATACCCTGTCTCTAGTAAAATTAGTGCCATATGCTAGTTACACAGACATGGCTTTGCGGGTCTTTCATAGGGTGTACATATCACCTCTGGTTCGGTCTAGAATGCCATCTACAATATACGCTTGCGCTAAGTGTTGTCTGGCAAAAGCTACACTATACCATCAGTTTTGGGAATGCACGCAAATTTTGGAACTGTGGAAACAAGTACATCTGAGAATTCAAAGCACATACAAGATTAAATTCCAGTTAACCCCTCAATGGGCCATCTTTAATATCCTAGGGGAGACTCAGCAAAGTATCCCCAGAGGGACAAAGGCGACACTTTCTATTTGGGCAGCGGCCACTAGAAAAAGCATTTTACACCAATGGATAAACTCGAATCCCCCAACTATGGCATTGGTTGACACAAAAATCAAATTTCTGTTTAAAATGGAGAGACTGGAGACGCTGACAAACAAGGAAAAATTGACACTGACAAACAAGGAAAAATTTACCAGGACATTTTTTGAAACATGGAGTTCATACATCCAGACACTCCCCATAGACACTAAAAATAGTGTTGAATCACAATTTGAAAATACCTCTTGGTACCTGCGGGAGGTCATTGGAGGGCACAACCCAATACCATCTAGGTTTGGAGAGAGGACACGCAGAGGTTGGGTGGGGGGAGGTCGGGAGGGGGGCTGGGATTCGAGGAGATACATTATCTGTAATTTTGTAGTTTAACATAATCATAATGTATGTATTATATGATTATTGATTATATGTTTTTGTTATTAAAATCTAATAAAAAGAAGGTTAAAAAAAAATAATAAAATTTCCCATATGACTATTTTATGTCAGCATCATTTTTCAAACTTTCCTCTTTTTTCTAGAGATGGGTGAACTCGGGGGTCCGTACTGGACCCCTAGTGTCTATGCACTGACCCCCGAACACGGATTTCTCATGGACATTTGTGTTAAGGGCACTTTAAACACAGCGACATCGCTAGCGATGTCGCTGGTGAAAGCACCCACCCCCGTCGGTTGTGCGTCACGGGCAAATCGCTGCCCGTGGCGCACAACATCGCTTACAGCCGTCACGCACACACTTACCTGCATAGCGACGTCGCTGAGGCCGGCGGTTTGTTCGGCGTCACAGTGGCGTCACTAAGTGACCACCCAATAGAAGCGAAGGGGCGGAGATGAGCGGGCCGAACATCCCGCCCTCCTCCTTCCTTTCTCATTGCCGGCGGCCGCAGGTACGGTTATGTTCCTCATTCCTGCGGTGTCACACATAGCAATGTGTGCTGCCGCAGGAACGACGAACAACCTGCGTCCTGCAACACCAACTATAATCGGGAAAGGAACGACGTGTCAACGATCAAAGATTAGATAAGCAATTTTGATCGTTAATGGTCGTTCGCGTGTTTCACACGCAACAACCTCGCTAACGAGGCCGGATGCGCGTCACGAATTCCGTGACCCAAACGACATCTCGTAAGCGATGTCGTTCCGTGTAAAGCGGCCTTTACTGTTCGGGTTCTGCTACCCTGATAAAAATGTAAAAAAAATAGGTAAGGGGAAGCAAAATAGGAATTAGAGCAGGACAGTTATACTTACCAAGTCTCTCGTACGGCTGTCACACTGCTTCCGGGTCCAATAAATAGCTCTCATGCACTTTCACTGTTTCCCCACCCACCCGCTGTGACAACGTCTGTGATTGGTTGCAGTCAGCCAGCCAGTGTGTGTGATTGGTTGTGGAATGTAGAAATAAATAATTGGAAAAAATGGCATAGGGTCCCCTGTATATTAATACCAAGTGCACAAAAAGCAAACGGCTACAGGCTGTAGCCCCCAGCTGTGTGCGTTATCTTGGCAGTGTATCAAAATATGAGGGGCCCAATGCAGCTTTTTTTGTTATGTAAATACATAATTTAAAAAAAAAACCGCATGCAAGCCTGCCCAGCCAAGATAATGCAGACATCTGAAGGCAGTTATTCTCAGGCTGGGGAGGTCCATGGTTATTGAGCCCTCCAGCCTAAAAATAGCAGCCTGCAGCTGTTACATCCATTTGATGCGCAAATTCTGTCACTTTAGCTGGCTCATCTCGATATCTCTGGAGCGATCAGGGTAATATAAGGCATTAAAGACAGCTGTGATTTGTAAAAAAAATCACAGTTGTCATCAAGCCGAAGTTTAGTAATGGGGAGGGGTCTATGAAATTCTCATTACTAGCCATGTAAGTCAAAAGAAATAAACTCAAAACACAGAGAAAAATCTTATATTTAACCCCCCCAAAAAAAACCACTCTCTTTCTCCAATATATTAACCCCTAAAACACCCCTGCAGGTCCGATGTACACATGAGGTTCCACGATGATCCCGTCTCTGCTACATCCTGATGTCACAGTACAAGGTCAAATTAGAAAAGATGACTGCTCACTGTGACATCATTGACACATTGACGGAGCCACAGCTGTGAGCGGGGACATCACGGAATTCACCTGAGGTCACAACTCATTGAACTTGGTGACCTCACCTCTGTGTGGCTCAGAAGGAGTGGGACATTGGATTTTGGAACACATATTTCACTGGATTTTGAGTAGTGGAATCCTTGTCATTGTCCTAATAACATTGGAACCCCCTAAATTTCCAATGACAGATGATGGACATGAGTCGGGACTTAGTTTGTGTGGGATAAGTTAGGGCTTTTATTACTCACATTTTGGAGTACATAACTTTTTTTTATTGCTTTCAGTATATTGCTAGGATCACATTATTGTGTTCTACATTGAGCATTTATGATGGGGTCTCTGTGTAAATCTCACAAAAATGTGATTCAGACGAAACCCCTAATGGAACCATTCATCTGTTAGGTTGACCTAACGGTCACAGCTGTTGCCAGCGATGTCCGAATGCAGAGAGGGTACCGGTGACCCCCCTCTGCCCTCCCTTTAGCCTTCAATGAAAACAGGCAGACACCGTTATACACGTAAAGGCTAGGAGACGTGCGGCTCCGAATAGAAAGTGTATTGGTATTGTTTACATTACAAAGTTATACAAAGTTGATTAGGGCGTAACTATGCAACATACATATTCATTAATCTACATTCATTAAGGCGTGGATTGCATATTCCCAGCAAGAGAAATTAATATAATGACTTATACTCCCATAATAGTCTATTCCGCCTCTCATTCTCATAACAAGATGTTTGTCAGTCGTTTCTAAGTCAAAACATTCTGCGTCCTTGAAGTTGGTCTCATAGTTTATTACGCAAATAAGTCTGGTTCGGTCTTGCCAGGGAGAATGAATTTCTATTATTTTCTAAGTCAGTGAAAAAGGTTAACTCTTTCCTCACAATCCCCCCTATTGGCGTGATTGATGGACAGGGGGCCATCGAGAAGCTTTGGACTATAGAGAAAGCAGGCTAGCCTCCAGATACTTTCTGAGCCGCGGGTGTGCTCAGGGAGTGTCGTCTCACATCCGTCACCCAGGACTGCCTGCATGCCTCTCGATAGGAGTCTCATCATGATACGCCAAGGTGATTTCTAGAGGAAAGAGTAGAGAAGAGAAAAAGGCATATTAGTGATTTCATACGGGTGCTGAATAATCATTGTATCTACATTGCTTCAAGCAGCGGGAAAACAAAGCCATTAGTAACTTGAACACTACATAAGCAACTAGTAAACAGAGTAACACTTGGAACACTGATAGTCTGTTGTAACAGCCTCCCCATTGAAACACTTTGTTTATCGGGACTGGTATGGCTAAGTATGGCATGGAAGAGGCTGTCACAAGTGCGTGTGTACATATCCAGCAGTCTGTGATCTCAAGTTTTTCAGCTAACACTTCATGATGGGTCTCAAAAGAATTCTGCCGTGATGTAGAAGGCCCCAAAAAGGGAGTACACATAGAAATACTTATCAGCGGTATTAGGCCTTCTTGCAGTGGCTGGCATGGACCCATGTCGATCTCCCCTCAAGTTTGACGGAGGTTGGAGTGGTCAGCTGGACAGTCAAAGGCCCTTCGAATCGTGGCTCAAGGGTCTTTCTCGCGTGCTTCTTTAGGTAGACCCAGTCACCAGGCTTTAGAGAGTGGGTTCCTGGAACGGAATCAGGATCAGGTAGAGAAGAGTAGACCCATTGGTGGGTTTCAGTTAGTCTCTTCTGCAGGGAAACAACATAAGACGTTAGGCTATCACATTGCAGGTGTAACTCCTGTGGGAAGTAGCATCCTAATCTGGGTGCACTACCAAAGAGTATTTCAAAGGGTGAGAGCCTGTGCTTTCCCTGTGGGGTAGTCCTTATAGAGTAAAGAGCTATGGGGAGACATTCTGTCCATGGTCTACCAGTCTCCTCCACTGCCTTGGCTAGTTTGAGCTTTAAAGTCCCATTTAACCTTTACTCTTTCCCTGATGACTGTGGGTGGTAAGGCGTGTGTAAGGCTGACTGCATGCCTAACAGGGCATAGGTGTTCTGGAAAACTTGTCCAGTGAAATGAGTACCTCGGCCTGACTCTATGACTTCAGGGAGTCCAAACCGGGGTACCAGCTCACAGGCCAATTTCTTTGCTGTAATTCGGGCCGTGGCTGAGCTGACAGGGTAGGCCTCTGGCCATCCTGAGAAGAGGTCTACACAGACAAGTACAAACTCGTAGATGCCATGTTTTGGCAACTGTATATAGTCTATTTGTACTCTTTGAAATGGGGCAAACGTCTTTGGCATGTGTCTTTGCGGGGTTTTAGTTAGCTGGCCTGGATTGTGTTGTTGACAGATGTGACAAGCTTTTATTCTCTGGGAGGCGTATTGTCTGAAGCCGGGGGCTACCCAATATGGTTGCATCTGGTTCATGACTGAGTTTGTGCTACCGTGTGTGGGGTAGTGGAGTACTTGGAAAATGGCAGGGAACCAACTGCGTGGCAGGACGGGAAGTCCGTTTAGGCGCCAAATCCCCTCCACCTTTTCTGCCCCCTTGGCCCGCCATCCGGCCTTTTCTTCCTCAGAGGCGTTTTCTTGTGTCTCAAAGAGGTTCTGCATTTCTTCCTACGTCGTTGACACTGTTTCCGTCTCCTTCAAAGGGAGTAAGGCGGCTTGTTTTGCTGTTTGATCAGCCAAGCGATTTCCCCTTGCCTCGGGTGTTTGAGCCTTGGTGTGGGCAGCAACCTTTATGATTGCTAGCTGTTTTGGTATCAAGGCTACTTCCATTAGTTTCTTCACTGAGGCTCCATGCCTGATGGGATGTCCTGTTGCTGTGAGGAATCCTCTAGTCTGCCAGATAGTGCCAAAATCGTGCACAATGCCGTGTGCATAGGCTGAGTTCGTGTAGATGTTCGCTGTTCGTTCTTCCAGAAACTCAATTGCCCAGATGAGAGCAAGAAGTTCTGCTTCTTGAGCAGATATGCGTGGAGGTAGCGGTTGTTTGGCTAGGACTGCATATAGAGTCACTACTGCAAATCCGGTGTGGGACTTGCCTGCTTCATCAGCGTATCTGCTACCATCCACAAAAAGTTCAAAGTCTGGATTTGTAAGCGGTGTTGCCTGAATATTGTGCAGGGGCTTTGCCTCATGTTCAATGAGTTCCTGACAATCATGATCAAATGGTGCGCTGGTACGTTTGTCACTCTCTTCTGTCCTCTCTTCTGTCCCCCCTTCTAAACTTGTGAAGATCAGCAGATCAGCAAGGTTTAGACTTGTAACTCGAGCAAATGAGATGTTTGGGGGTAGCAACAGCATGCACTGGAGTCTGACTTGTCTTGCCATGGAGAGGTGTTTCAGCTGCACTTGATTGAGAACAGCATAGATGTCATGGCTGGTAAGGATGGTAGTCGGGAAATCGAGTGAGATTTCAGATGCTTTCTGCAGTATATTTGAAACTGCTGTAACAGCACGGACACAGGTTGGTGCTGCTCTGGTGACGTTGTCGAGTTGAGAGGAGTAGTACCCGATTATGTGATGTTTGTCCGTCTTCTGGGTGAGTACTCCTACGGCAAATCCTTGAAGCTCTGCTACGAACAGATTAAAGGTGAGATCATAGTTTGGTAGTGCCAGAGCAGGTGCATCAATCACTAGTTCCTTGAGCTTTTGAAAGTTTTGTCGAGCTTCTTCTGTAAGGGAGAAAGGAACATTCTTTGTGCAATCATACAGCTGTTGCATGAGTAGTGACGCATTGGGAATCCACCGTCTGCGTTTATCTCTGCTTGCTTTGCATCCTACTTCTGCCAGAAAGGTAAGCATTCCTCTTCACTAGGGCAGCACAGTAGTAAATCATCCACGTACTGGTAGATGTACTGCGAGTGGTAGCGGGAGGAGGGATTGTCTCAGCTGCGGTGGCGTAATTCCAGGCTTGACTGAAACTTTTACTGTGGGCATGGGTAGTGTGCCGAGGTCAGTTTTTGATGTGGACCAGAGTTTTGCAGGAACTTGTAGAAGTATTGGATCCGTGTTTACTTCACGTGTAACATCAGATTCTGGTTGATCTTCTATCATCTGGAGAGTACACAGGATTTCTTCTGGGATATCTTCTAGAATTTGCAGGATAGCAGATCCATCTTCATTGTAGACAATCTGAGCTTGTAGTCTTGATAGTAGATCTTCTCCTACTAGGGCATCTCCACCCAGGGGGGACACTAAGAATTTAGACACAAACATGTGTGGTCCCAGTTTCACCTTCAGTGGATGTGTTATTGGGATTATCTGGGCTTGTCCATCAAATCCGGATACTACAGTAGCTTCAGATGAGATGGATCCTTCAGGCACTAGGTTCCTGGGGTTCAGGAGCGTGAGGCTCCTGAGTCCACCAAAGCTCTTATTTCCTTGTTGCCAATGTGAAGGGGGACATGTATAAATGGACCTCTGGCATCCCTATCCCGTGCTGCCGCAAGTCAGGCAGTCTTCTCCTCCTGACTCTCGGGTTGGTTTTGAGTGTCCCTCTTCTTCTTTCTACAGTCTCTGATCACGTCCTCTGACTCCCACAATAGTAGCAGGTCGGTGCCTTCCTTCTTGTACCTTCTGGCTGACCGTCCACTGCTGCTATGACAACTTTCTTGTTGCTCCTTTTATCCTTTGCGTCGGTTTCTAAGCCACTTGCTTTGTTGACTAGAAGATCTATGTCTTCCATGTTTCTCCATTCTGGGCAGCACGCTTTCAATCTTTCTGCCAGAGGTGCATATATTCCATCCATGAAGGATCTTGCCATCAGGCGACGTATTGCACCCGCTTGTAAGTCCAGCCCTTCATCTGCGAATGACTGCATCAATCTGTAGTAAAATGAGCTGACATTCTCCACAGGACCTTGATGCAATGGTCCCATTGTGCCCTTAGTTCTTTGCTCCTGGGCGCAGACAAGATTGAGTCTTATCAGGACTCTTCTTTCCACTACGGGATAAAGAGGCACTGGTGCTGTGGCTCGTAGCTTGTGCTGTGGGGCTCCACAGGCTAGGCATGTTTCCCTCCAGTCCGGATTTTGTTGGCCACAGTTTGTGCAGGTCCATCCCGCGGATCCTGTTATTTTTGGAGCTGTTCCAGGAGTAGCTGACAGGTACGGAGGAAGCTGCTGTTCCTTATTAACCTTCTTCCCAGCTTCTTCCCATGTGTCTGATTCTTCATGGTATATCCAACCTTGATTGTGGGCTGTTTTTGCCATGTCAGAAAGAGTTCTGACTAGTTTAGTCCATGATTTATCTGCTATCACTCCTGCTCTAGTAGCTGTTATTGTATCCCATTTGTTGGGGTCCAATTGATCCTTCCCCTTCAATCCAAATGTCTTGAAAACTTCCTTGGACTGACTGGCTGTTCTTTTGCCATGATGACACGTAATGAGATGTTGCAGGGTGCATCCAGCTCTTCTGTCTTTTGATATTCCTTGCCCCATTCTTCTTCTTCTATCTTCTTCAGCTTTTAGACCCTTGAACGTCCTTTGGACTAAACCTACCTATCCTGGAGATACTCAGAGACTAACTCCTTTTGTATTCCTACCTAAGGTGAGGTCTAGAACCACCTTTCCTGGAGATACCCAAAGACTGATTCTTGATGTGTATTCCTACTGAAAGGTGGTGTCCTAACTTCAGAGGGGGCTGAGAATGTTGAATGGCGCTGGGTTACCCTTCTTGTAACAGAGATACACTCTATATCCGATAGCAATGGCAAACAGGGCTATTCCCACTAACACTAGGGCAGTGAATATCACATCCATTGGACAGAGCAGGTACACTATTCCCTTTCAACACTCACTGATGTATGCGATCTATGACAACCAACAAAGACAACAGCACAGAAGTAAAGCGCAGGAGAGCAGACACGCGACACACAGAGAGGCAGAGAAACACAGAGAAACAAACAAGCAAACAACCAAACAAGGCACAGAAAACATCAGCTGGCAAGGCTCTCTCAGAGTTCAGTAGAAACCCGCCAATAACCCAGTATCTACTCACAGTGTACCATTTTGCGCGTTGAGGAGAGGGGAGATCAGATGTGGGGAGCATAAAGAGAAGAATAAGGTTCAACTCTTACCTGGCCAGGTGTTTCTGGTCCCCACGTCTGGTCCACTCCTCCTCTGAATGGCAATACAGTCCACTGCGTCCTGGGATTAGAAACACGGGTCCCTGTTCGGGCGCCAGATAATGTTAGGTTGACCTAACGGTCACAGCTGTTGCCAGCGATGTCCGAATGCAGAGAGGGTACCGGTGACCCCCCTCTGCCCTCCCTTTAGCCTTCAATGAAAACAGGCAGACACCGTTATACACGTAAAGGCTAGGAGACGTGCGGTTCCGAATAGAAAGTGTATTGGTATTGTTTACATTACAAAGTTATACAAAGTTGATTAGGGCGTAACTATGCAACATACATATTCATTAATCTACATTCATTAAGGCGTGGATTGCATATTCCCAGCAAGAGAAATTAATATAATGACTTATACTCCCATAACAGTCTATTCCGCCTCTCATTCTCATAACAAGATGTTTGTCAGTCGTTTCTAAGTCAAAACATTCTGCGTCCTTGAAGTTGGTCTCATAGTTTATTACGCAAATAAGTCTGGTTCGGTCTTGCCAGGGAGAATGAATTTCTATTATTTTCTAAGTCAGTGAAAAAGGTTAACTCTTTCCTCACACATCATAATGAGGCAGACCGAGGTACTTTGGACTCCATTTGGCGTCTTTTCTGGTAGTATCCATCTTTACAGGCATGTACACTTCTTTGATCAACAGAACAGAAACAAACCAGAGTCTAAAGTGACTCCATTTGCTTGATTATAATGAGTGGTTCCATTGGGAGTTTTGCCTGAATTGCAGTTTTTGGGAATTTACATGGAACCCCTGACGTAAGCGCTCAGCGGAGAGCGCATGATAAATGTGAGCCGAGCCTTATTCTGATTTTTGGGAGGCAGAATGAACAAAACAAACAGCAGTACAAGAATAATTTTTATTTTTACGCCGTTTTTCAGTGATTAGAAGTTTTATTCTTCAAGTCAGTGTGATTGCATTGATATCAGATTTATATCTTTATTTAATGTTTTGTTACTATCACACACTAAAAATGCTTTTTTAGGAAAAAAAATGTTCATTGCCATATTCTGAGAGCTGTAACTTTTTTATTTTTTTGGTGAACAGAGCTGTATGAAGGCTTATAGTAAGATGTAAAAAGCCACCTTGCACAAAAAATTAGGAATCCTCTCATCTGTTTAACCACTTAGATGCCACTGTCACGATTGACAGGGGCATTTAAAGGAAACCTGTCAGCAGGTTTTTGCTATGTAAGCTGAAGACAGCATGCTGCAAGGGTTAAAACATAGAAGTCAGGGATGCCTGTCTTGTCAAGGTCTGATTTGTTGTTTGCTATGATTGTTTAACCAGCAGGATTTCTGATTGCTTGGACTACAATGTCACGAGGACAGCAGTCCGGCATGCGTCCTCCGCTGATTGACACCTCACTGTCAATGTTAAATGTCTATTGAGAGCCTGGTGTGGGCGGGGACAGCTCTCTCAGCTCTGCTATATGGCTAAATTGAAAAATTCTGATTGTGTCAGAACGGCTGTACCCACTAATCTAAGTAATACATCGTTGGATTCAGGACCTCTTCGCCTACATCATGCTGCTCTCAGATGAAGTAGCAAAAACCTGGTGACAGATTCCCTTTAAGAGACTAAACTGAACCCACAAGATTTTTTCTGGAGCGTGTTACACACTTATAAGCCTGCCGTGAAAGGGCGTTCAACGGTCATTACAGGGGGCATTCAACAATCTGAAATAAGATGGTTCAGTGCACATAGGCTACCATTGTTCTCGGCAGCACAAGTCCTATTTGCACAGGACAATATGCTGCTGAAAACTATTTTTTTTGTGCAGCATAAAAGATTATTTCACCCGACGAGTGAGCATTTTGCTCCTAGGAATGATCGTTCACGATAATTTTGCCCCTAAATTGTACAGAGTTGTAGTAAGTCTGTAGAAACTGGAGTTGGATCCAAAAAAGTGGTCAAACCTGCACATGTGGACCTGACTTTATACACAAATCAGTACATGACCATATCAAGTTCTGCTTTTTTAGAAGGGTGGATCCAGACTCTCTCTAGATGAGAGGGACAGTCACGTCCTGCCCTGAACTCACTCACCAGCCAGGAATGTCACATTTTGTGTCTAGTCCTTCGCAGTGGGAGAGGAGAGGCCAAAACCTCTCAGAGACAACCCCCCCCCTCTCTGGATATAATCAGGCATCATTTCCCTGCAAGACCTCTGCAGTATCAGTTCAGCTGTGACATTAACTATTACTGGCCGCAGTCCGTTCACATGTGTATGGTATATTTCTCTGCGAAACCTATAAGATCCCCATTACGAGTCCTCTAGGACTTGTCACATGACTTTTCTGGACTCCTGAGCCTCAAATATTTATACTGTGACACTGTGGAGATGGAGATCACTACACACTAAAGGTCCAGTCACACTAAGCAACTTCCCAACAACGATAGGGATCGCTGGTAAGTTGCTAGGAGGTTGCTGGTGAGATGTCACACTGCGACGCTCCAGCGATCCCACCAGCAACCTGACCTGGCAGGGATCGCTGGAGCGTCGCAACACGAGTTGCTGGTGAGCTCACCAGCAACCAGTGACCAGCCCCCAGCGCCGCGTGGAAGATGCTGCGCTTGGTAACTAAGGTAAATATCGGGTAACCAACCCGATATTTACCTTGGTTACCAGCGCACGGAGCTACACGTGCAGAGAGCAGGGAGCAGCGCACATTGAGCGCTGGCTCCCTGCTCTCCTAGTTACAGCACACATCGGGTTAATTAACCCGATGTGTCCTGCAGCTACATGTGCACAGAGCAGGAGCCGGCACTGACAGTGAGAGCGGCGGAGGCTGGTAACAAAGGTAAATATCGGGTAACCAAGGACAGGGCTTCTTGGTTACCCAATGTTTACTGTGGTTACCAGCCTCCGCAGAAGCCGGCTCCTGCTGCCTGCACATTTAGTTGTTGCTGTCTCGCTGTCACACACAGCAATCTGTGCTTCACAGCGGGACAGCAACAACTAAAAAATGGCCCAGGACATTCAGCAACAACCAACGACCTCACAGCAGGGGCCAGGTTGTTGCTGGATGTCACACACAGCAACATCGCTAGCAACGTCACAAAAGTTGTTCGTTAGCAGCGATGTTGCTAGCGATGTTGCTAGCGAAGTTGCTTAGTGTGACGGGGCCTTTAGACAATGCTGGTCTTCAGAGCCTGGAAAGAAAGACCCTCTATCCAAGCAAAGAAAAAGCTTGGGGGCCACTTCAACACATTGAAAATGAACAATGAAGCAACTTCCCAAATAGTATTTAGAAAAATGTTCTTATTTTTTTTGTCTACTACTCATATGCAGACCTATGCCTTTCTATAGTAACAGACGGCAAGCAAATGATGTAGTCGTATTTCATGTGTAGGAATGCCAGTGAGCACAGGAGTCCTATGATAGTCACTCCTCCTATGATAGTCACTCCTATGATAGTCACTCCTCCTATGATAGACACTCCTCCTATGATAGTCACTCCTCTTATGATAGTCACTCCTCCTATGATAGTCACTCCTCCTATGATAGACACTCCTCCTATGATAGTCACTCCTCCTATGATAGACACTCCTCCTATGATAGTCACTCCTCCTATAATAGTCACTCCTATGATAGTCACTCCTCCTATGATAGTCACTCCTATGATAGTCACTCCCCCTATGATAGTCACTCCTCCTATGATAGTCACTCCTCCTATGATAGTCACTCCTCCTATGATAGTCACACCTTGACATTAAGAAAGTGCTTTTGCTAGACATTCTCTAAGGGGCATAGATTATTACAAAACTGGTTAGGACGTCTCTTGTGAGATGCTAAAATTATGTGGCCTGAGATAACTTAGTGCAACGTATGACGCTGCACAAAAACATGTCAATTAGCGAGGAGCGGGTGAGCCTAATACTTTACATCATACCGGTTAACAAATTATAGTGAAGACACAGTGATGTCACAGTACAGGGGTAATAAACACAGTTGTTAGGACCAGGAGGACGGGTAGGCCCAGGAGGTGGATCCACTGGGCTGAACACCTCACCGAGGGCAAGGTGCCCGGTAGCCGGAGCACTAAAGGTAGCAGGACAGTCCGTTCAGAGGAGTGGAGTGAAGAAGTCCCTGGGACCACGGAGTCTCTGAAGGTAGTCCGGATGACGGAGCTCAGATTCGGAGGCCGAGATGACGTCAGGCAGAATCCGGAACCAACGGAGCGAGAGCGAGGAGGTGAGTCACCACACGGATCCAGGGATCGGAGATGGTCGGGACTGACGGGATGGCAGGCAGTCACCGTTCGGGGTTCGGGAGTCGTCAGGACCGGTTGGCGAGACAGGAGCGACTCTACAAGAGAGATAGGTAAGTGTGGCACAAGACACAAGGAGACCTGACTCCTAGCTTAGCAAACACGAAGAACAGGCCTCGCCCACTTGGAAAGGATCCCGCTATATACCCTGTACCTGATTCCTCAATATCCTGTTGGAGGACACTGGCCCTTTAAGAGAGGGTCAATGACCGCGCGCGCGCCCTAATGCGCATGCGCGAGGCCCGGGTGCCAGAAGCCAGAGCAGGATGCGTTGTACAGGAGGCAGGAGAGCCGGGCCGGCTCAGGACAGTGGAGGGACGCCGGGACCGGGGACCGGGTTGCCTGGAGGACGCAGGTGAGGGAGCATGGAGGCTGAGGAGCGGGGGACCGGGGAGCGTGGCACGGGAGCAGGGAAGCGAGGTCCGGGAGTGGGGGAGCGTGGCAGAGGAGCCGGGGAGCGTGGCAGGGGAGCAGGGAGCGTGGCAGGAGAACCGGGGAGCGTGGCATGGGCACCGGGGAGCATGGCATGGGCACCGGGGAGCGTGACAGTACCCCCTCCCCCACGCCCCCTCCCCGCAACCGGGACAGGAAGGCACGTATTAGAGGAGTACCCACGTTCTCCCGGGGTTCCCAGGACCTATCCTCAGGACCATACCCAGCCCAGTCCACCAGGAAGAACTGTCGGCCCCGCACGGTCTTCATGGCCACGATATCCCTTACCTCATAGATGTCATCATCAGCAATAGGAGGAGGAACAGAACTGGCAGCAGCGGAGAAGGGACCAAGGACAACTGGCTTGAGCAGGGAGACGTGGAAGGAGTTGGGTATCCTCATCGTGGCCGGGAGCTGCAGCTTGTAGGAGACCTCATTGATCTTGCTGATGACTTTAAACGGCCCGATGTAGCGAGGACCCAGCTTGTATGATGGTAGCTTCAATCGGACGTACTTGGAAGCAAGCCAGACCAGATCTCCTGGAGAGAAACACGGAGGATCCAGACGCCTCTTGTCTGCGTGTCTCTTCATCCGCAGGGAAGCACGTCCTAGGGACGTCTTGACAGAGTCCCAAATTGTTGTAAAGTCACGGACTACAGCATCAGCAGCAGGGACATCCGAGGAAGAAGATACAGGTAATGGGATGGAAGGCTGAAGTCCGTAAACGACATGGAAGGGAGAGCTGGAGGAGGACTCACTGACGTGGTGGTTATGGGAGAATTCCGCCCAAGGAAGAAGCATGGACCAGTCGTCGTGATGGGTATTAACGTAGTGACTAGTGATGAGCGAGTACTAAAAAGCTCGGGTGCTCGAAGCTCGGGCCGAGCCTCCCAAGATACTCGTGTACTCGGCCCGAGCAACGAGCCCAATGTTATCCTATGGGAGACCCGAGTATTTTTGTGAAATGACCCCCCGGCAGCATGGAGAAACCCTAAAAATGTCACAAAAGTCTCAGAAGAGTGCTCAAATGACATGGCAACAGCATGGGGAAGACCCCTTGAAGCATTTATCACTCAAAAGTCACAGCTGTGAACAATTTTGTCCGCGTTTCACGCCATTTTTACGGACTCACCAGAAAACCTTCCAAAATGACCCCAAAATGATTTTTCATGGCAGAAATGTTAAGGGCACATACCCAATAGTGAGATAGAGCTGGTGTATGTTACTTTTTGAGATTAATACATGAAAGATTTTACGTGAAAACATTGTGTGGCACTCCGATGTCCCTGAGAAGAGACGTACATGAAGGCCTCTTGAGTCTAATGTGCCCATTTTGAGGAAGTGAGTCTTTGTAGTATTTTCCTTTGCCAGGGCAGTCCAAAATTGTGAGGTTCACCAATGCCCCTGCATACAGACGTGCATGAGGGCCTGTAAACCTGAAGTGCCCATTGTAAGGAAGTGGGTCTATTGTAGTATAGCCCTTAGGCAGGGCAGCCAAAAATTGGGAGGCTCCACGTTGTCCCTGGATAGAGACGTGCATGAGGGCCTCAAAACATTAAGTGTCCATTGTCAGGAAGTGGGTGTATTATATAGTATAGCCCTTAGGCAGGGCAGCCAAAAATTGGGAGGCTCCACATTGTCCCTGGATAGAGACGTGCATGATGGCCTGTAAACCAGAAGTGCCCATTGTAAGGAAGTGGGTCTATTTCAGTATAGCCCTTTGCCAGGGCAGCCAAAAATTGGGAGGCTCCACATTGTCCCTGGATAGAGACGTGCATGATGGCCTGTAAACCTGAAGTGCCCATTGTAAGGAAGTGGGTCTATTTCAGTATAGCCCTTTGCCAGGGCAGCCAAAAATTGGGAGGCTCCACATTGTCCCTGGATAGAGACGTGCATGATGGCCTGTAAACCTGAAGTGCCCATTGTAAGGAAGTGGGTCTATTTCAGTATAGCCCTTTGCCAGGGCAGCCAAAAATTGGGAGGCTCCACATTGTCCCTGGATAGAGACGTGCATGATGGCCTGTAAACCAGAAGTGCCCATTGTAAGGAAGTGGGTCTATTTCAGTATAGCCCTTTGCCAGGGCAGCCAAAAATTGGGAGGCTCCACATTGTCCCTGGATAGAGACGTGCATGATGGCCTGTAAACCTGAAGTGCCCATTGTAAGGAAGTGGGTCTATTTCAGTATAGCCCTTTGCCAGGGCAGCCAAAAATTGGGAGGCTCCACATTGTCCCTGGATAGAGACGTGCATGATGGCCTGTAAACCTGAAGTGCCCATTGTAAGGAAGTGGGTCTATTTCAGTATAGCCCTTTGCCAGGGCAGCCAAAAATTGGGAGGCTCCACATTGTCCCTGGATAGAGACGTGCATGATGGCCTGTAAACCTGAAGTGCCCATTGTAAGGAAGTGGGTCTATTTCAGTATAGCCCTTTGCCAGGGCAGCCAAAAATTGGGAGGCTCCACATTGTCCCTGGATAGAGACGTGCATGATGGCCTGTAAACCTGAAGTGCCCATTGTAAGGAAGTGGGTCTATTTCAGTATAGCCCTTTGCCAGGGCAGCCAAAAATTGGGAGGCTCCACATTGTCCCTGGATAGAGACGTGCATGATGGCCTGTAAACCAGAAGTGCCCATTGTAAGGAAGTGGGTCTATTTCAGTATAGCCCTTTGCCAGGGCAGCCAAAAATTGGGAGGCTCCACATTGTCCCTGGATAGAGACGTGCATGATGGCCTGTAAACCTGAAGTGCCCATTGTAAGGAAGTGGGTCTATTTCAGTATAGCCCTTTGCCAGGGCAGCCAAAAATTGGGAGGCTCCACATTGTCCCTGGATAGAGACGTGCATGATGGCCTGTAAACCTGAAGTGCCCATTGTAAGGAAGTGGGTCTATTTCAGTATAGCCCTTTGCCAGGGCAGCCAAAAATTGGGAGGCTCCACATTGTCCCTGGATAGAGACGTGCATGATGGCCTGTAAACCTGAAGTGCCCATTGTAAGGAAGTGGGTCTATTTCAGTATAGCCCTTTGCCAGGGCAGCCAAAAATTGGGAGGCTCCACATTGTCCCTGGATAGAGACGTGCATGATGGCCTGTAAACCAGAAGTGCCCATTGTAAGGAAGTGGGTCTATTTCAGTATAGCCCTTTGCCAGGGCAGCCAAAAATTGGGAGGCTCCACATTGTCCCTGGATAGAGACGTGCATGATGGCCTGTAAACCTGAAGTGCCCATTGTAAGGAAGTGGGTCTATTTCAGTATAGCCCTTTGCCAGGGCAGCCAAAAATTGGGAGGCTCCACATTGTCCCTGGATAGAGACGTGCATGATGGCCTGTAAACCAGAAGTGCCCATTGTAAGGAAGTGGGTCTATTTCAGTATAGCCCTTTGCCAGGGCAGCCAAAAATTGGGAGGCTCCACATTGTCCCTGGATAGAGACGTGCATGATGGCCTGTAAACCTGAAGTGCCCATTGTAAGGAAGTGGGTCTATTTCAGTATAGCCCTTTGCCAGGGCAGCCAAAAATTGGGAGGCTCCACATTGTCCCTGGATAGAGACGTGCATGATGGCCTGTAAACCTGAAGTGCCCATTGTAAGGAAGTGGGTCTATTTCAGTATAGCCCTTTGCCAGGGCAGCCAAAAATTGGGAGGCTCCACATTGTCCCTGGATAGAGACGTGCATGATGGCCTGTAAACCTGAAGTGCCCATTGTAAGGAAGTGGGTCTATTTCAGTATAGCCCTTTGCCAGGGCAGCCAAAAATTGGGAGGCTCCACATTGTCCCTGGATAGAGACGTGCATGATGGCCTGTAAACCAGAAGTGCCCATTGTAAGGAAGTGGGTCTATTTCAGTATAGCCCTTTGCCAGGGCAGCCAAAAATTGGGAGGCTCCACATTGTCCATGGATAGAGACGTGCATGATGGCCTGTAAACCTGAAGTGCCCATTGTAAGGAAGTGGGTCTATTTTAGTATAGCCCTTTGCCAGGGCAGCCAAAAATTGGGAGGCTCCACATTGTCCCTGGATAGAGACGTGCATGATGGCCTGTAAACCAGAAGTGCCCATTGTAAGGAAGTGGGTCTATTTCAGTATAGCCCTTTGCCAGGGCAGCCAAAAATTGGGAGGCTCCACATTGTCCCTGGATAGAGACGTGCATGATGGCCTGTAAACCTGAAGTGCCCATTGTAAGGAAGTGGGTCTATTTCAGTATAGCCCTTTGCCAGGGCAGCCAAAAATTGGGAGGCTCCACATTGTCCCTGGATAGAGACGTGCATGATGGCCTGTAAACCTGAAGTGCCCATTGTAAGGAAGTGGGTCTATTTCAGTATAGCCCTTTGCCAGGGCAGCCAAAAATTGGGAGGCTCCACATTGTCCCTGGATAGAGACGTGCATGATGGCCTGTAAACCTGAAGTGCCCATTGTAAGGAAGTGGGTCTATTTCAGTATAGCCCTTTGCCAGGGCAGCCAAAAATTGGGAGGCTCCACATTGTCCCTGGATAGAGACGTGCATGATGGCCTGTAAACCAGAAGTGCCCATTGTAAGGAAGTGGGTCTATTTCAGTATAGCCCTTTGCCAGGGCAACCAAAAATTGGGAGGCTCCACATTGTCCCTGGATAGAGACGTGCATGATGGCCTGTAAACCTGAAGTGCCCATTGTAAGGAAGTGGGTCTATTTCAGTATAGCCCTTTGCCAGGGCAGCCAAAAATTGGGAGGCTCCACGTTGTCCTTGGGTAGAGACGTGCATGAGGGCCTCAAAACATTAAGTGTCCATTTTAAGGAAGTGGGTGTATTATAGTATAGCCCTTAGGCAGGGCAGCCAAAAATTGGGAGGCTCCACGTTGTCCCTGGGTAGAGACGTGCATGAGGGCCTCAAAACATTAAGTGTCCATTTTAAGGAAGTGGGTGTATTATAGTATAGCCCTTAGGCAGGGCAGCCAAAAATTGGGAGGCTCCACGTTGTCCCTGGGTAGAGACGTGCATGAGGGCCTCAAAACATTAAGTGTCCATTTTAAGGAAGTGGGTGTATTATAGTATAGCCCTTAGGCAGGGCAGCCAAAAATTGGGAGGCTCCACGTTGTCCCTGGGTAGAGACGTGCATGAGGGCCTCAAAACATTGTTCCCATTGCAAAGGAGCGGGTCTCCTGTCGTTGTAATGTCCATTCTGCAAAGAATGGGCGAAAAAATTTACCACTGGGGGTATACCTGAAACAAAGGCCTAAGTATTGCAATTTGTAACGGTCATCATCATGGTGGCGCATGAGGAGAAGGAGGAGAAGTCCAGCGATTATCCAAAGTCCAGAAGTGTGTACCCATGGGTGAGTGGAGGTACATGGCAAACTTTAAATTCCGCTCTCATTTGCTGGTGGTGTGGTGAAGTCTGGCCCAATCCAACCCTTGTTCATCTTGATCAGAGTCAGCCTGTCAGCATTTTCAGTTGACAGGCGGGTGCGTTTATCTGTAATGATTCCACCTGCGGCACTAAAAACACGCTCTGACAAAACGCTAGCAGCAGGGCAGGCCAGGACTTCCAAGGCGTAGAGAGCCAATTCATGCCACGTGTCCAGCTTGGATACCCAATAATTGTAAGGCACAGAGGAATGTCGGAGTACAGTTGTTCGATCTGCAAGGTACTCCTTCAGCATCTGGGCAAACTTAGGATTTCTTGTGGCACTACCCCGCACCTCAGGGGCTGTGGTACGTGAGGGGCTGAGAAAACTGTCCCACATCTTAAAGACTGTTCCCCTACCTCTGGCGGATTGGACTTGTGCCTCTCTCGGCTGTACGCCTCGGTTGTCCACTGATTCCTGACCTATGCCGCTAGCGTTTTGTGAGGGGAATGCTTTGCCTACTTCCGTGAGTATGGCCTTCCGGAACTGCTGCATTTTGGTTGACCTCTCCTCCACGGGAATAAGAGACAAAACGTTCTCCTTGTAGCGTGGGTCTAACAGTGTTACCAACCAGTAATGATTGTCGGCCAAGATGTTCTTAACGCGAGGGTCACGAGACAGGCAGCTTACCATAAAGTCAGCCATGTGCGCCAGACTCTTAACAGCCAGGACTTCAGTAGCCTGACCAACAAGATGACTGAACATGCTGTCCTCCTCCTCCTCCTCCTCATCTACCCTGTCCTCTGGCCAGCCACGCTGAACCGAGGATATGACTGGTGTGCATGTCATATCCTCAATTTGGCCGGAGAGTTGCTCCATGTCTTCATCCTCCTCCTCGTCATAGTCCTCCACTGCACGTTGTGATGAGACGAGGCTGGGCTGTGCGTTATCACCCACACCCACTACTGTTTCTTGCTGCAACTCATCGCGCTCCGCCTGCAATGCATCATGTTTGTTTTTCAGCAGAGACCGTTTTAGAAGGCAGAGTAGCGGTATGGTGACGCTAATAATGGCGTCATCACCACTCACCATCTTGGTGGAGTCCTCAAAGTTTTGGAGGATGGTACATAGGTCTGACATCCATCTCCACTCCTCAGGTGTTATGTGTGGAGTTTGACCCATTTCCCGACGGCTTAGGTGATGCAGGTACTCAACAACTGCCCTCTTCTGCTCACATATCCTGACCAACATGTGCAGAGTTGAATTCCAACGCGTGGGGACATCACACACCAGTCTGTGAGCCGAAAGATGCAAACGGCGCTGAAAGCCGGCAAGGCCGGCTGAAGCAGTAGGTGACTTTCGAAAATGTGCAGACAGGCGGCGAACTTTTACCAGCAGATCAGACAGCTCTGGGTATGACTTTATAAACCGCTGAACCACGAGGTTGAGCACATGGGCCACGCATGGAACATGTGTCAGCTGGCCTCGCCTCAAAGCCGCCACCAGGTTCCGGCCATTGTCACACACGACCTTTCCTGGCTTTAGGTTCAGAGGTGTGAGCCAGTGATCTGCCTGCTGTTTCAGAGCTGTCCACAGCTCTTCTGCATTGTGGGGTTTGTCACCTATGCAGATTAGCTTCAGCACAGCCTGTTGCCGCTTCGCCGAGGCAGTGCTGCAGTGCTTCCAGCTTGTGACTGGTGTGGAGGGCACAGTGGATGAGGATGCGCAGGAGGAGGAGGAGGCTGAAGAGCATGACATTCCGGAGCTGTAGAGTGTGGGTGAAACACTGACTGAAGTAGGGCCTGCAAACCTTGGTGTGGGAAGGACGTGTTCCGTCCCTCGCTCAGACTGGGTCCCAGCTTCCACAATATTAACCCAGTGTGCCGTCAACGAGATGTAGCGGCCTTGCCCACAAGCACTTGTCCACGTGTCTGTGGTTAGGTGGACCTTGGGTGAAATAGCGTTGTTCAGGGCACGTGTGATGTTTTGTGACACGTGGTTATGCAACGCGGGGACGGCACACCGGGAGAAATAGTGGCGGCTGGGGACCGAGTAACGTGGGACAGCTGCCGCCATCAGGTCACGGAATGCTTTTGTCTCCACCAGCCTAAAAGGCAACATTTCCAGCGCAAGCAGTCGCGAAATGTTAGCATTTAGAACTGTGGCATGTGGGGTGTTGGCAGTGTATTTGCGCCTGCGTTCAAAGGTTTGCTGAATGGATAACTGAACGCTGCGCTGGGACAAGGACGTGCTTGATGATGGTGTTCTTTCTGCGTAGGCAACTGCAGGTGCAGGAGTGGAGGAGGCTTGTTCGCAGGCAGCATGGACAGAGGATTGGCTCGCATGCACAACCAGCGAAGACGTAGCAGTGACATCAGCAAGCACTGCTCCTCGACTCTGTTGTACTTCCCACAAAGTCGGGTGCTTGGCTGACATGTGCCTGATCATGCTGGTGGTGGTCAGGCTGCTAGTTTTGGTACCCCTGCTGATGCTGGCACAGCAGGTGTTGCAAATGGCCTTTTTTGAATCATCTGGATCCAACTTAAAAAACTGCCAGACTCGGGAAGACCTAACATTTGTACAGGCACCTTGTGTCGTCGTGTTGTTCCGGGGAACGGTTGCCTGACTTCTGCCTGGGGCCACCACCCTGCTTCTTACTGCCTGTTGTGATGCTACGCCTCCCTCCCCCTGTGCACTGCTGTCCTCGCTCTGCATATCCTCCTGCCAGGTTGGGTCAGTTACTGGATCATCCACCACGTCGTCTTCCTCTTCCGCACCCTGCTCCTCCTCCTGACTTGCTGACAATTGTGTCTCATCATCGTCCACCACTTGTTGAGACACGTTGCCAACTTCGTGAGAACGTGGCTGCTCAAATATTTGGCCATCTGTACAGACGATCTCCTCATGACCCACTTCAATATGAGCTGGCGAGAGGCCAGAATGTGTGAATGGAAACGTGAACAGCTCTTCCGAGTGTCCAAGTGTGGGATCATTAATGTCCGAGGAGGACGTGTACTCAGCCTGGTGGTAGGAAGGAGGATCAGGTTCAGAAATGTGCGGTGCAGTATCACGGCTACTGACACTTGACCGTGTGGAAGACAGAGTGTTTGTGGTGGTGCCAATCTGACTGGAAGCATTATCTGCTATCCAACTAACAACCTGTTGACACTGGTCTTGGTTCAAGAGCGGTGTACTGCTGCGGTCCCCAAGAATTTGGGACAGGACGTGCGAGCGACTAGATGTGGCCCTTTGTTGTGGCGAAATTAGAGCTTGCCCACGACCTCGGCCTCTGCCTGCACCACCATCACGTCCACTTCCTTGTTCCTTGCCAATGCCCTTGCGCATTTTGCAATGCTGTGCACTGCTGACGTGTATATTCACTACTTGTGCGTTATATCAAAGTTTCTGGAAATTGCACACAAGTGCACCTGTACGCTGCCACCAACAGGCACACACGTGCGGTTTTAAAAACCAAGCACGGACGCAATAAGAACCTAACAGGTTTTTTTGGGGAGCGACAATTACAGACAAGTCAGACACTATCTGGACTGTTTTACACTGTGTACACCAGCCCCAGATATGATGAAGGCTGGTATACGGTCACCACTACCCTGCCTGCCTGTATACTGGTACAATAGTCCTGACAAGGACTCTTTTGGTCACTAGCCTGTATTCAGACCTGGCTATACCCTGCCTGTATATAGCAACAATAGTCCTGAGAAGGACTCTGCTACTGTACTCCGACCTGGCTATACCCTGCCTGCCTGTATACAACTAGAATAGTCCTGAGAAGGACTTTTGGTCACACTGTTTGCAGCCCTGCAACTGAAAAAGCTATAAAGGGCCGCAAAGCTTTCCCTGAATCAGCGACACTCTCCCTGCACTCACTGTCTGGATAGCTGTGAGCAGAGCACAGCGCGCCGGCCGATATAAAGGCTCGGTCACGCTGTGCAGGCCGGCCAATCACTGCAATTCCACAACTAACAGGGCTGTGGCATTGCAGTGGTCTGCCAGCCAATCCCTGCATGAGGGCTGGCTCTCAAAAGAGCGCCAACATGCAGAAATGAAGACCACGAGTACAGCACGAGTATCGCGAGATTACTCGGTCCCCGCCGAGCAGCCCGAGTACAGCGATACTCGTGCGAGTACCGAGTAGTGACAAGCATGCTCGCTCATCACTAGTAGTGACGTAAGAAGGAGGTCAGTCTGATTGACTCGTTCCACTTGGCCATTCGACTGAGGATGGTAGGCTGAAGAAAAGTCCAGAGCCACTCCCAGATGTTTGCAGAGGGCCCTCCAGAAGCGGGAGGTAAACTGAGTTACTCTGTCGGACACAATGTGTGAAGGAAAGCCATGCAATCGGAAGATGTGCTGTATGTAGGCGTCAGCGAGTTCCTGGGCAGAGGGCAATCCAGCCATAGGGACGAAATGAGCCATTTTGGAGAACCGATCCACCACGACCCATATGACTGTGTGTCCGGCGGACAAGGGTAAGTCTGTAATAAAGTCCATTGCAATGTGTTGCCACGGAACGGAAGGAATTGGCAGAGGCAGAAGGCGACCATATGGCAGGTGTTTGGGCGTCTTGTTCCGGGCACAAGAGGAGCAGGCTGAGACAAAGGACGCGACGTCCGTGCGAAGGGATGGCCACCAGTAGTGACGTACAATTGTACTCCATGTTCTCTTCTGACCAGCATGGCTGGCTATTTTCGAGGCATGACCCCAATGCAACACTTTTTGTCTGTCAGTCTCAGAGACATAGGTCTTCCCGGGCGGTATCTGGGCCAGGGTGACAGGGGCCACCGGAATGATGTTACTTGGGCAGATGATGGGCTGGGATGTCTCCTCCTCCTGTTCCATGGGCACGAATGACCTGGACAAGGCATCTGCTCGCACATGCTTATCCACGGGCCGAAAATGGAGCTGAAAATCGAACCTGGCAAAGAACAAGGACCACCTGGCTTGTCGTGGGTTCAGTCGCTGAGCAGATCGTAGGTATTCCAGGTTTTTGTGGTCTGTGTAAATGATCACGGGGTACACTGCTCCCTCCAGAAGGTAGCGCCACTCCTCCAGAGCCAGTTTGACAGCTAATAGCTCTCGGTCACCGATGGTGTAGTTGCGTTCAGGCGCTGAGAAGCTCTTGGAGTAGAAACCGCAAGTAACCATCTTCCCAGAGGAGGACTTCTGCATGAGCACTGCTCCGGCTCCCGAGGAGGAGGCATCCACCTCCAAGGTGAACTGTCGGTTTAACTCAGGACGGTGGAGCACAGGGGAGGAAGCAAACGCCTGTTTCAGGGAGCCAAACGCGGCGTCGGCCGCAGGTGACCAGTCCTTTGGATTAGCCCCCTTCTTGGTCAAAGCGGAGAGAGGCGCAGTCAGGGCAGAGAAGTGAGGGATGAACTGACGGTAATAATTCGCAAAGCCAAGAAACCGTTGGATTGCCTTCAGTCCGGAAGGAGGGGGCCAGTTGAGAATGGCAGAGACCTTCTCTGGGTCCATCTGCAGATCGGTATCGGAGATTATGTAACCCAGGAAGGGAAGAGAGGACTGCTCGAAGACACACTTCTCATACTTGGCGATTCTCTCTCAGCCTTTGTAGTACCAGCTGCACGTTCTCTCTGTGGGTCTGGAGGTCCGGAGAGAAGACCAGGATGTCATCCAGATACACCACCACACAGACGTAGAGAAGGTCTCGGAACATGTCATTCACCAATTCTTGAAAGACTGCTGGTGCGTTACACAGGCCGAAGGGCATCACACAGTATTCGTAGTGCCCATCGCGAGTATTGAATGCGGTCTTCCATTCGTCCCCAGAGCGGATGCGGACCAGGTTGTAGGCACCACAAAGATCCAACTTGGTAAACACACGAGCTCCTCTAAGCCGATCAAACAATTCGGGGATGAGCGGCAGGGGGTATTTATTTTTTACGGTGATTTGGTTTAATCCCCGGTAGTCAATGCATGGGCGTAGGTCACCCTCTTTCTTCTTAATGAAGAAGAAGCCTGCTCCGGCAGGAGAGGAGGATCTCCGGATGATTCCCCTTGCCAGGTTCTCAGTGATGTAGGCAGACATGGCCCTTGTTTCAGCAGGAGACAAAGGATATATCCGTCCTCGAGGTGGTGTAGCTCCCGGGAGTAGGTCGATGGCACAGTCGTAAGGACGATGTGGCGGCAGTACCTCTGACTCCTTTTTATCAAAGACGTCCGCGTAGGACCAGTAGGCCGAAGGCAGTCCTGGTAGGGACTCCGGAACTGGAGGTCGTCGGATGGGCTGTATGGACTTCAGGCAGTTCTCGTGGCAAGAGGAGCCCCATCGGGTAATTTCACCAGTACGCCAGCTGACCGACGGTTCGTGTGTCCGTAACCAGGGGAGTCCCAGCAGGATTTGATGAGATATGTGTGGGAGGACATAGAGAGTGATGTTCTCGGTGTGCAGGGCACCGATACGTAGTCCTACTGGCTTGGTGATCCACGAGATGGTGTCAGAGAGGAGTCTCCCATCTACAGAGGCAATCACGAGGGGTTTGTCGAGTGGAGTAACTGGCACCTGGTACTTGTCCACCGTGGCCTGCTGGATGAAATTGCCTGCTGCCCCGGAATCGAGGTACGCCTCGGCCGTGAACCGCGTCTCTCCCGTTGTCACTTGAACGGTCCACGTAACCGGGTCTGAGAGAGTCCCAGCACCTAGGGTGGCCTCTCCTACCAACCCTAGGCTTTGGAGTTTCCCGGCCTCTCTGGACAGGAAGGTAGCAGGTGTGTGCCCTCTCCGCAGTAGAAGCAGAGACCCTTAGCGAGCCGTTCTGCTCGGCGTTGTTCGGACTGCCTCAGACGGTCAATCTGCATGGGTTCATGGACAGAGACGCCAGACGATGCCGACTGAGGTACGACGGGCTTCTGCGGAGGAGAGGAATGCCGTATCGGACGTCTCTCGCGGGACACCTCTTTGGATCATTCCTGGAATCTGAGGTCCACGAGGGTGGCTAATGCAATTAGGGCATCCAGTGTGGAAGGAACATCGCGGCCTGCCAGCTCGTCCTTAATACGACTGGAGAGTCCTTCCCAGAAGGCGGCGGTGAGGGCTTCATTGTTCCACCCCAATTCTGAGGCCAAGGTGCGAAAGCGGATGGCATACTGCCCTACCGTCAGGGTCCCCTGACGTAGCCTGAGCAGTGATGAGGCGGATGCGGCGGCACGTCCGGGTTCATCAAAGGTGGTTCTAAACGCCTGAAGGAATTCCTGGATGTTCGCAGTTACAGGGTCCTCCTTCTCCCACAAGGGGTTCATCCAGGCCAGTGCCTCACCCTCCAGATGGGACATCACAAACGCCACCTTGGCTTGGTCGGAGGCAAACAGGTGCGGAAGCAGCTTAAAGTGGAGGGAGCACTGATTTAAGAATCCTCTGCAGGTCTTGGGATCTCCGGCATAGCGGGGTGGAGAGGCGAAGCGGAGTTTAGAAGCTTCCGAGGTAGCCGCTACGGGAACTGTGGCCGTGGCCTGTGCTGTAGTAGCCTGAGATGCCAGGGACGTGGCAGTTGCTTGCAGCGTGTTCAGGCGGGTATCCACCGAGGACATGAAGGCCAGCATGCGGGACTGGGTATCGCGCTGTCGTCCGAGTTCCTGCTGCAAGTTGCCCAGCTGGGCCGCTAGTGCTTCGGCGGGATCCATGGCCTGTTCTTACTGTTAGGACCAGGAGGACGGGTAGGCCCAGGCCCAGGAGGTGGATCCACTGGGCTGAAGACCTCACCGAAGGCAAGGTGCCCGGTAGCCGGAGCACTACAGGTAGCAGGACAGTCCGTTCAGAGGAGTGGAGTGAAGAAGTCCCTGGGACCACGGAGTCTCTGAAGGTAGTCCGGGTGACGGAGCACAGGTTCGGAGGCCGAGATGACGTCAGGCAGAATCCGGAACCAACGGAGCGAGGAGGTGAGTCACCACACGGATCCAGGGATCGGAGATGGTCGGGACTGACGGGATGGCAGGCAGTCACCGTTCGGGGTTCTGGAGTCGTCAGGACCGGTTGACGAGACAGGAGCGACTCTACAAGAGAGATAGGTAAGTATGGCACAAGACACAAGGAGACCTGACTCCTAGCTTAGCAAACACGAAGAACAGGCCCCGCCCACTTGGAAAGGATCCCCCTATATGCCCTGTACCTGATTCCTCAATATCCTGTTGGAAGACACTGGCCCTTTAAGAGAGGGTCAATGACCGCGCGCGCGCCCTAATGCGCATGCGCGAGGCCCGGGTGCCAGAAGCCAGAGCAGGATGCGTTGTACAGGAGGCAGGAGAGCCGGGCCGGCTCAGGACAGCGGAGGGACGCCGGGACCGGGTTGCCTGGAGGACGCAGGTGAGGGAGCATGGAGGCTGAGGAGCGGGGGACCGGGGAGCGTGGCACGGGAGCGGGGAAGCGAGGTCCGGGAGCGGGGGAGCGTGGCAGAGGAGCCGTGGAGCGTGGCAGGGGAGCCAGGGAGCGTGGCAGGAGAACCGGGGAGCGTGGCATGGGCACCGGGGAGCATGGCACAGGCACCGGGGAGCGTGACAACAGTAATATCACAGTACAGGGATAATATACACAGTGATGTCACAGTACAGGGGTAATAAACACAGTAATATCACAGTACAGGGATAATATACACAGTGATGTCACAGTACAGGGATAATACACACAGTGATGTCACAGTACAGGGATAATATACACAGTGATGTCACAGTACAGGGATAATATACACAGTGATGTCACAGTACAGGGGTAATAAACACAGTGATGTCACAGTACAGGGATAATAAACACAGTAATATCACAGTACAAGGATAATATGCACAGTGATGTCACAGTACAGGGGTAATACACACAGTGATGTCACAGTACAGGAATAATACACACAGTGATGTCACAGTATAGGGATAATACACAATGTGATGTCACAGTACAGGGATAATAAACACAGTAATATCACAGTACAGGGGTAATACACACAGTCATGTCACAGTACAGGGATAATACACACAGTGATGTCACAGTACAGGGATAATACACACAGTGATGTCACAGTACAGGGATAATACACAGTGATGTCACAGTACAGGGATAATACACAACGTGATGTCACAGTACAGGGATAATACACACAGTGATGTCACAGTACAGGGATAATACACACAGTGATGTCACAGTACAGGGATAATACACAGTGATGTCACAGTACAGGGATAATACACAACGTGATGTCACAGTACAGGGATAATACACGCAGTGATGTCACAGTACAGGGATAATACACACAGTGATGTCACAGTACAGGGGTAATAAACACAGTGATGTCACAGTACAGGGGTAATAAACACAGTAATATCACAGTACAGGGATAATATACACAGTGATGTCACAGTACAGGGATAATATACACAGTGATGTCACAGTACAGGGGTAATAAACACAGTGATGTCACAGTACAGGGGTAATAAACACAGTGATGTCACAGTACAGGGATAATAAACACAGTAATATCACAGTACAAGGATAATATGCACAGTGATGTCACAGTACAGGGGTAATACACACAGTAATGTCACAGTACAGGGATAATACACACAGTGATGTCACAGTATAGGGATAATACACAATGTGATGTCACAGTATAGGGATAATACACACAGTGATGTCACAGTACAGGGGTAATAAACACAGTAATATCACAGTACAGGGATAATATACACAGTGATGTCACAGTACAGGGATAATATACACAGTGATGTCACAGTACAGGGGTAATAAACACAGTGATGTCACAGTACAGGGGTAATAAACACAGTAATATCACAGTACAAGGATAATATGCACAGTGATGTCACAGTACAGGGGTAATACACACAGTGATGTCACAGTACAGGGATAATACACACAGTGATGTCACAGTACAGGGGTAATAAACACAGTGATGTCACAGTACAGGGATAATACACAATGTGATGTCACAGTGCAGGGATAATACACAACGTGATGTCCCAGTACAGGGATAATACACACAGTGATGTCACAGTACAGGGATAATACACACAGTGATGTCCCAGTACAGGGGTAATAAACACAGTGATGTCACAGTACAGGGGTAATAAACACAGTAATATCACAGTACAGGGATAATATACACAGTGATGTCACAGTACAGGGATAATATACACAGTGATGTCACAGTACAGGGGTAATAAACACAGTGATGTCACAGTATAGGGATAATACACACAGTGATGTCACAGTACAGGGGTAATAAACACAGTGATGTCACAGTACAGGGGTAATAAACACAGTAATATCACAGTACAAGGATAATATGCACAGTGATGTCACAGTACAGGGGTAATACACACAGTGATGTCACAGTACAGGGATAATACACACAGTGATGTCACAGTATAGGGATAATACACAATGTGATGTCACAGTATAGGGATAATACACAATGTGATGTCACAGTACAGGGATAATACACAACGTGATGTCCCAGTACAGGGATAATACACACAGTGATGTCACAGTACAGGGATAATACACACAGTGATGTCACAGTACAGGGATAATACACAGTGATGTCACAGTACAGGGATAATACACAACGTGATGTCACAGTACAGGGATAATACACACAGTGATGTCACAGTACAGGGATAATACACACAGTGATGTCCCAGTACAGGGGTAATAAACACAGTGATGTCACAGTACAGGGGTAATAAACACAGTAATATCACAGTACAGGGATAATATACACAGTGATGTCCCAGTACAGGGATAATACACACAGTGATGTCACAGTACAGGGATAATACACACAGTGATGTCACAGTACAGGGATAATACACAACGTGATGTCACAGTACAGGGATAATACACAACGTGATGTCACAGTACAGGGATAATACACACAGTGATGTCACAGTACAGGGATAATACACACAGTGATGTCCCAGTACAGGGGTAATAAACACAGTGATGTCACAGTACAGGGGTAATAAACACAGTAATATCACAGTACAAGGATAATATGCACAGTGATGTCACAGTACAGGGGTAATACACACAGTGATGTCACAGTACAGGGATAATACACAGTGATGTCACAGTACAGGGATAATACACAACGTGATGTCACAGTACAGGGATAATACACACAGTGATGTCACAGTATAGGGATAATACACAATGTGATGTCACAGTATAGGGATAATACACAATGTGATGTCACAGTACAGGGATAATAAACACAGTAATATCGTACAGGGGTAATACACACAGTCATGTCACAGTACAGGGATAATACACACAGTGATGTCACAGTACAGGGATAATACACAGTGATGTCACAGTACAGGGATAATACACACAGTGATGTCACAGTACAGGGATAATACACACAGTGATGTCACAGTACAGGGATAATACACACAGTGATGTCACAGTACAGGGATAATACACACAGTGATGTCACAGTACAGGGATAATACACACAGTGATGTCACAGTACAGGGATAATACACAGTGATGTCACAGTACAGGGATAATACACAACGTGATGTCACAGTACAGGGATAATACACGCAGTGATGTCACAGTACAGGGATAATACACAACGTGATGTCACAGTACAGGGATAATACACACAGTGATGTCACAGTACAGGGATAATACACACAGTGATGTCACAGTACAGGGATAATACACAGTGATGTCACAGTACAGGGATAATACACAACGTGATGTCACAGTACAGGGATAATACACGCAGTGATGTCACAGTACAGGGATAATACACAACGTGATGTCACAGTACAGGGATAATACACAACGTGATGTCACAGTACAGGGATAATACACACAGTGATGTCACAGTACAGGGATAATACACACAGTGATGTCACAGTACAGGGATAATACACAGTGATGTCACAGTACAGGGATAATACACAACGTGATGTCACAGTACAGGGATAATACACGCAATGATGTCACAGTACAGGGATAATACACACAGTGATGTCACAGTACAGGGATAATACACAACGTGATGTCACAGTACAAGGATAATGTACAAAATGATGTTCCAGTACAAGGATAATACACACAGTGATGTCACAGTCTAGAGAAAAAATTATTTTCCTATGGATAATTATTAATGACCCCTGGAGTGTGTGCATTATCTTCTCTCTGCTGTATTATATTTTGCTGTGACATCACTGTGTTATCCCTTTTATTTGTGTTTCTTGCCTCCTTATATAATTAGCATTTACAACACTTTATACTGAAACCTGTCCACCTGGGGTGTCCCTGATGGCAAAATACATTGACAACACCATGGCTTTCAACATCCCTGATCCACACAAATACACAAAACAAACATAAAAAGCACAATACTCCCCCCCCCCATTCACCTTTTGTGCCTCCCCTATTTCCTCATAGACTGTACAGTCATGGCCAAAAGTTTTGAGAATGACACCAAAATTATATTTTCACATGATCTGTTGCCCCCTGGTTTTTAATTGTGTTTGTCTGATGTTTACATCACATACAGAAATATAATTGCAATCATATTATGAGTGCCAAAAGGTTATATTGACAGTTAGAATGAGTTAATGCAGCAAGTCAATATTTGCAGTGTTGACCCTTCTTCAGGACCTCTGCAATTCTCCCTGACATGCTCTCAATCAAATTCTGGACCAAATCCTGACTGATAGCTGTCCATTCTTGCATAAGCAATGCTTGCATTTTGCCAGAATTTGTTGGTTTTTGTTTGTCCACCCGTCTCTTGATGATTGCCCACAAGTTCTCAATGGGATTAAGATCTGGGGAGTTTCCAGGCCATGGACCCAAAATCTCTATGTTTTGTTCAATGAGCCATTTAGTGATCACCTTTGGTTTATGGCAAGGTGTTCCATCATGCTGGAAAAGGCATTGTTGGGCGCCAAACTGCTCTTGGACAGTTGGGAGAAGTTGCTCTTGGAGGACATTCTGGTACCATTCTTTATTCATGGCTGTGTTTTTAGGCAAGACTGTGAGTGAGCCGATTCCCTTGGCTGAGAAGCAACCCCACACATGAATCGTTTCAGGATGCTTAACAGTTGGCATGAGACAAGACTGGTGGTAGTGCTCACCTCTTCTTCTCCTAATAAGCTGTTTTCCAGATGTCACAAACAAGCGAAAAGGGGATTCATCTGAGAAAATGACTTTACCCCAGTCCTCAGCAGTCCACTCCCTGTACCTTTTGCAGAATATCAGTCGGTCCCTGATGTTTTTTCTGGAGAGAAGTGGCTTCTTTGCTGCCCTCCTTGAAACCAGGCCTTGCTCAAGCAGTCTCCGCCTCACAGTGCGTGTAGAAGCACTCACACCAGCCTGCTGCCATTGCTGAGCTAGCTCGGCACTGCTGGTAGTCCGATCCCGCAGCTGAAACAGTTTTAAGATATGGTCCTGGCATTTGCTGGTCCTTCTTGGGTGCCCTGGAGCCTTTTTGGCAACAATGGAAGCTCTCTCCTTGAAGTTCTTGATGATGCGATAGTTTGTTGACTGAGGTGCAATCTTTGTAGCTGCGATACTCTTCCCTGTTAGGCCATTTTTGTGCAGAGCAATGATGGCTGCACGTGTTTCTTTAGAGATAACCATGGTTAACTGAAGAGAAACAATGATACCAAGCACCAGCCTCCTTTTAAAGTGTCCAGTGGTGTCATTCTTACTTAATCATGACTGATTGATCGCCAGCTCTGTCCTCATCAACACCCACATCTGTGTTAATGGAACAATCACTAAAACAATGTTAGCTGTTCCTTTTAAGGCAGGAATGCAATGATGTTGAAATGTGTTTTAGGGGTTGAAGTTCATTTTCTTAGCCAATAGTGACTTTGCAAGTAATTGCTGTTAAGCTGATCACTCTTTATGACATTCTGGAGTATATGCAAATTGCCATAAGAAAAACTTATGCAGTAGACTTTGTAAAAATTAATATTTGTAGCATTCTCAAAACTTTTGGCCATGACTGTAAGCTTACGAGCAGGGCCTTCACTCCTCCTGGTATCTTAATGTTGTTATTTTGTATTGTCTCATATTGTCTGTACATGTCCCCTCTGAATTGTAAAGCGCTGCGGAATATGTTGGCGCTATAGAAATAAAACATTATTATTATTATCATCAAATACACAATACACACAAAAAATACACAATACAGACAAATACACAATGTAAACATCAAATACACAATACAAACATCAAAACACAATACAGACATCAAATACACTAAACATTGACATTAAATGTGCAATAACACATCAAATACACATATTACTCGCAGAAAATAAACAATTCAGACAAAAAAAATACACAATACAGAGAACACATACAGACATCACATAACAAACACACAATAACACATCACTAAACAGTGCTCAAATAATTCCAATATACAGAGCCCAAATAATTATCACACCATCGCCGCTCCCAGCCCAAGGAGCGCCGACACTATCCTCCGCTCACCTATCCGGTCTCTTCCTCTCCTGTTCTGATCCGCGGCTCCCAGGTCTCCTCCGCACCTCGGTTGGCACCCCAGCTGCCTCCTCTGCAGAAGCACCAATGGTCTGCTACTGCTGCCTCCTCCTCCATGCTTCCTGATCTGTCGTCTGGCTCCCGAGATCCATGCATGCGCAATAGAGCATGGCCACACTCCCTTCCCTATTTTTCCAGGGCCAGTACCACCTAATCCAGAAGTCCTTCCAATGGCCTTTACAGGTACTGGGTATTTAAGGTACCCTCCGCCATTGGGAAGTGCCTGTTTAATATGTCATGGGCTAGTCTGCCCATGCTAGTTGTCAGGTCCCCGTGCTCTAACCTGTATACCATATTTGTCTTTGACTCTGTCTCCATTCTGCCTATTAGTGCCGTTTACTCATCTGTGACTATGTGTTCTCCTGACGCTGCAAGCTCCCACCACCTGCCTTTGACCTGCTGTAGCACCCTGCTAGGCCGCACCAGCTTCGGTCTCCTCCGCTCCGGCTCCTGGTCTCCATCCTGTGGCACCAGCTGCCAAGGTATCGGGATCCCTTGGGGCTGCCTCCTGGTGGACCCTTACCAGTGTGTGTACCTGCTTTCACCTCTGGTGGTGGCAATGAAGGCTCAGTGGCCAGCCATATTTGCTCCTCCGGGTCAGTGAACAGTAGCTTGGACCAGTTCACTTACTTCCTCCTTGTCCAGTACCCGGATGTGACAATAATGGCAAAATACTGTGCTCAAATAATAAGACACAAATAATACCAAGATGCAGTGAAACAATTTCCAACAACATACATTGCAAGAATATGTACCTAAAAGAATCCTATCAAATAATACTAGTATACATTGCTCCAAAAATACCAATATGTACCAAAAAATGCCATCAGCTAATACCAATATACAGTGCTTAAAGGGAACCGCCAGCTGGATTTTCATATATAAAGTAAAGCCAGTGCTATACTGGTGCTAGGATGCTGAATGTAAGCATAGTCACCTTCATAGACTTTAATTCTGGCGCAGGCAGACAGGGGCGGGGATAGCAAGGTAGAGCGGGGTGTCAGACAAGGACTGCATCCCGTCACCATTTCTCACTACTGCCAGGTGCGACCAGGACACATCTCAGATGGACAGTGACGAACTAGAAGTTATAAAGAACTTCAACCTACTTGGATCAATGATCACTCAAGGTGCAGCAACGACACCGGAAGTCAATAAGAGAACAGCTATGGGCAAATAAAAAATGAAGTCACTGGACAAGGTCAACAAATCAAGGAAGATTTCACTAACAAGAAAAACACGTCTCGTACATAGTCTGGTCTTTTCTGTAGTAACGTAAGGATCCGAAACCTGGACGAGAATCAAGACAGAAGAATAATCAACGCCTTTGAAATGTGGTGCTGGAGAAGGATGTTATCAATACCATGGATGGCAAGAAGAACAAACAAATCAATTTTGGAAAAAAATCAAGCCAGAGTTGTCACTCAAAGCAAGACGAAGAGAGGCAAAACGAAGAGAGCAATCACTGGAGAAGGACTTCATGGTCAAAAGAATAGAAGGAACAAGGCAAAAAAGAAGACTAGCAACCCAAAGGCTTGATACTATCATGATAACGGCAGAGAAGACCCTGGTGGACCTATCTAGGCTTGCACAAGATCGATCTTCCTAAAAAGCATTCATCCATCAAGTCACAATGGCTCAAGATCAAGCTGAGTCCATTAAAAAAATAAATAAATATATATATATATATATATATATATATACAGTATATATATATATATATATATATATATATATATATAGTGGGGACCAAAAGTTTTGACACACCTTCTCATTCAAAGAGTTTTCTTTATTTTCATGACTCTGAAAATTGTAGATTCACATTGAAGGCATACAAACTATGAATTAACACATATGGTATGAGATACTTAACAAAAAAGTGTCAAACAACTGAAAATAGGTCATACTGTATATTCTAGGTTCTTCAAAGTAGCCACCTTGTGCTTTGATTACTGCTTTGCACACTCTTGGCATTCTCTTGATGAGCTTCAAGAGGTAGTCACCAGAACTGTTTTTCACTTCACAGGTGTGCCCTGTCAGGTTTAATAAGTGGGATTTCTTGCCTTATAAATGGAGTTGGGACCATCAGTTGTGTTGTGCAAAATTCTGGTGGATACACAGCTGATAGTCCTACTGAATAGACTGTTAGAATTTGTATTATGGCAAGAAAAAAGCAGCTAAGTAAAGAAAAACGAGTGGCCATCATTCCTTTAAGAAATGAAAGTCAGTCCGTCTGAAAAATTGGGAAAACTTTGAAAGTGTCCCGAAGTGCAGTGGCAAAAACCATCAAACACTACAAAGAAACTGGCTCATATGAGGACCGCCCCAGGAAATGAAGACCAAGAGTCACCTCAGCTGCAGAGGATAAGTTTATCCGAGTCACCAGCCTTAGAAATCGTAGGTTAACAGCAGCTCAGATTAGAGACCAGGTCAATGCCACACAGAGTTCTAGCAGCAGACACATCTCTAGAACAACTGTTAAGAGGAGACTTTGTGCAGCAGGCCTTCATGGTAAAATAGCTGCTAGGAAACCACTGCTAAGGACAAGCAACAAGCAGAAGAGACTTGTTTGGGCTAAAGAACACAAGGAATGGACATTAGACCAGTGCAAATCTGTGCTTTGGTCTGATGAGTCCAATTTTGAGATCTTTGGATCCAACCACTATGTCTTTGTGCGACGCAGAAAAGGTGAACGGATGGACTCTACATGCCTGGTTCCTACCATGAATCATGGAGGAGGAGGTGTGATGGTTTGGGGGTACTTTGCTGGTGACACTGTTGGGGATTTATTCAAAATTGAAGGCATACTGAACCAGCATGGCTACCCCAGTATCTTGCAGTGGCATGCTATTCCACTCCAACGTTTAGTTGGAGCATCGTTTATTTTTCAACCGGACAATGACCCCAAACACACCTCCAGGCTGTGTAAGGACTATTTGACTAAGAAGGAGAGTGATGGGGTGCTACGCCAGATGACCTGGCCTTTACAGTCACCAGACCTGAACCCAATCGAGATGGTTTGGGGTGAGCTTGACCGCAGAGTGAAGGCAAAAAGGCCAAAAAGTGCTAAGCATCTCTGGGAACTCCTTCAAGACTGTTGGAAGACCATTTCCGGTGACTACCTCTTGAAGCTCATCAAAAGAATGCCAAGAGTGTGCAAAGCAGTAATCAAAGCAAAAGGTAGCTACTTTCAAGAACCTAGAATATAAGACATATTTTCAGTTGTTTCACACTTTTTTGTTAAGTATTTCATTCCACATGTGTTAATTCATAGTTTTGATGCCTTCAATGTGAATCTACAATTTTCAGAGTCATGAAAATAAAGAAAACTCTTTGAATTAGAAGGTGTGTCCAAATTTTTGGTCTGTACTGTATGTGTGTCGCCCAGGGTTATGGGGTACTCTGTCCCGGGCGGTGTATAACTGGGGAATGTCGCTTTGGCGAGCCGCTGCCTGGTTCCGTGCCCTGGGTGCTTTTTGAAAAAGGGGATATTTACAGGGGATTGTTGAATAAAGTTCACACGTGACGCCACTTGCGGTTTGGGGCTATGTGGATGAAGCCGCTGTTGCACAGTTTTCACTACTGGGGCTGGTGTTAGTGGCAGCCTGGATGTTAGGCCCTCTGCAAGCAGGGCCAAGCCCCAGAGGATAGGTGAGGTTAGAAGGGTGTTGAAAGAAGGTAGGCCACACAAGGGTTTTCAGTGTAACTGGTTCTTTTATTCACTGCAAGCTGGTAACTGATCACCCTAGGCTGGCTGGTCTTAACCGCAGGACCCCGTAGTCCCAGTGCCGGTTTAGTGACCTGGGGGCTTCTTTCCGCTGCACCTGTCTTTGATTGGTGGGTCCCCATAGCTTGGAGCGGTTGAGGGTCCCCTCCTGGTTGTCTCTTACAGTAGTCCGTATTACGGTAGTGTGAACCCTGTGGGGTTGGAGTCTCTGGTCCTGTCCCCGGTTCTCCCGTTGCTACTGTGTCCCGAATTGCAAGGTCAGTCCTTGATAGTCCCCTCACTGTGTAGCTTTCATCAGGTCTGCCTGGAGCGTTTGCCTGACCTAGGATTCTGTACCCCATTGGTGCGAAGTTCCGGGAGTACTCCACCGGCAACTAACCGCTTGGGCCCTCAGGTCACTGTTACACTCTTGACAGTCCTTCCTTTCTCTTTCACAGTTACCGACACACTCCTCTTCTGCACACCGTCTCTCTCCACTGTCTGCCCCTCTCACCTGGTCGTCTAGTGGACTGGATTGGCTCCACCTCTAGGCGGCCATCTATTGGTCCGACCCTAGCCTGGTACCATTCTATGGGGGATAATTGTGGAAAATAGGGATTGTCTGGAGTGTCTTGTTGTTACCAGCACTGGTCTTCTGGGTCCCTGGGGGGTAGGCCCCGCATCACGGTGGGGATGCAGTACCTTGTAGCTCCTTGATGGGGTTTTTTTATACAGTATATATAAATCAGTGGGAATGGGTCCACAAGGCTTGTTGGATCACATTTCAGCTACTTCTAAGTAGTTCATGTTGGTGGTATAGCACAATGGCTCAAGTAAAACACCATTGACTATTGAGCAGAGCTGAAAGGGCATCGAAAATGTTCTCATGGCAATGGTCATTCTACTGGACCAGCGCTAAATTTCCAGTAAGCCAAGTCTACTTTTAACTTGCCACAACACACAGTCATCTGATCTTTTCCTTTGCTTTTAGATGCGGGAAAGAATAAGTCATAGCAGATATTTTTTTTCCTCCAACAGGGTGTGAAATAGTGTTTATGAGTAATTCCAACCATTAAGACTCAATATGTCTCCTGTAAATATTCTAATTCTTTGATAGACTGCATACAAAATTGGGCTATTCATGACTAACAAAGGGGGTTTCCAGTTTATTGTAAACTATCATTATTCACTGTGTAAATAGAAAACTGGTATAGATTTGCTCTGCTATCACATGGACAAGATGCAACAGAGTTATCAGATGGCACGTGCCTTTTAATAAATTTCTAGAAACAAGAGTATGTACCTTAAAAGGATATTAGGACCAGAGCTTAGATCTTGGTATAATATTAAAGCACCACTCCTCCATATTTTTCTTTTCAGTGCTAGTCTACACAGAAAAGAGGATAGGTGAAGTGCAGGAAACTGGAAATGTCAATTAACTGTGTTTTCTCTATTGCATATTGGGAACTAAATTTTGACAAATATTTTTTTATAAAAAAAAAATTCAACTAATAAAAAAGTAGTTGATAATAAAAGTCTAATTTTCATACTATAGTTTTGTCTGATGATACGTTTTCTTTAACCTTTCAAAAAGGACAACAGCCCTAAGCTCTCAGCCAACACGACGCGGGAGTGGCATTGGGACAAGTTTGTGTCCTTACGTGGCCCTGCCGGAGCCCGGACTTGAACTCAGTCAAACCAGACCTGAAAATAGCTTTGACTTTCCTCGTCCAACCTGACAGAGTTTAAGAGGATCTGCAGAGAAGGGTATCTACAAATACCGGGGTGCCAGGCTTCTAACGATATGCCCTTGTATTGTGAAGAATATTCTGTGTATTAAGGGGCATTCTAAATTCACTGTAATTCAATGAGGTTCTTTGATCCTTCACAGTTATCAGATGAATGATGCTGACCCACTAAAATGGATTACAGCCATGACGTAAATCTGTGTATCAGTTCTGCCCTCCGTCATCCTGATCAAAAATGTGTAAAGTAAATGCTTAGGGAGTCAGAATGGTTATCAGTATAATGACATCCACGCCTATGGACGTCTTCATTTTTCCAGTATCACGTGGGCTTCCAGGCACACAGATTTCTGATGTAATCTACACTCTGACTGTGTCTCCACCTGCGTAGAAGAAATCATTGCAGTGACTCATCCGGTTGCCATTTACATGCACATTTTCATTCCTCTCTGACTCTCACCCACTGGAAATTTTCCAATGCGCTGATGTTTTTTTTTTATTTCTGAACCGATCCAACACATTTTCATTTATGAGAAAACCTCACACCACTTATTAAACCACTACTTTGTAATCTGATGGATTCCTTCCCCTACTGATGGGCATTTACTACTCCAGTCCTCTCTTCAAGGTCTAATATCTCCTGCTGTCAGTGACTTCTTGTATTTGTGGCCACTCTCAATATATCAAGGGTGGCCTCTGTGAAGCCCCATTACCTTCAGGTCGCCTCCGGTCTTCAGGGACTTCACGTGCTGGGATTCTTCTGACAACAGGCAAGTCAGGTTGAATTCAATGGGAATCGTGACGCCACTCTCGGTATTTGCGGTGAGGGGCGACCGCCACTGCAGTTTAGGGAGCTTCTGGGGATGATGGTAATGCAGTCTGGTGTTATGGCCTCCCGAGAGTGAGGCTGGCCCCAGGGGCTCAGTGTAAGTGTGTAGTACCGCAGGTCGCAGAAGAACTCACACACAAGCAGCAATGTCTTTCAGGGTTTTTACTTACTTTCAGGTGGCAGGGGTGAGTTAACCCGGGCGATGCTATGATGAACCAGGTGGAACCAGGTATCTCTTCAGCTGATGTAGGGGCGACTGCTGACTCTCCTTCCTTGCCCTTCTTGTTTTGAGGTGACCCCAGCTTGGAGTACTGCGGGGTTCACCCAGGGAAGTCGCAACTGCGGTTCTCCCCTTTCTGGCCCGTTTGCTGGCAGCATGGACCAAGGTAAAGATGGCTCCAGGCTCAATCCTCCTTATGGGCCCTCTTGTTGCTGCTGATGCTGCGGACTCTGTGTAGGTTGGTGAGGCACATTCAGTGCCCTCACCAGCAGGTTTGGCAAACCAAGTAAATGGGTTCCTGCTCTGGGGACCTGTTTTCCTGTGCGGGCTCGGACTACCGGCAGTCTCCTTACTCAGCCACCTCTGCACTAGGTGGATTTCAGGCAGCACTACTTGGTAGCCGCTCTGCCCCGCCAGCAGCCACTACAGGTGCAGGGTCTGAGCGTGTCCTGATCTTCTCCACACCTCAGACCCGGCTCCTCCACTCCTACTCCTTTCCTTTGGCTGCCTCTGCACAACTCCTCGTCTCCAGTCCCACCACCCACCACTAGCTGAGATGCGAGGGCTACGCCCCCTCCCTGGGTCTGCCCAGGGGTCCCCTCTAAGCTGTGTGTGTGTCCTGGTTACCAGTGTCTGTGTGTCCACACCCTTGTCACCCATTGGGATTACCTGTATTGTACTGACCCAGCATGGGTGCAGTACTCAGTGGTGCCTGACCAGGTCAGGGGCGCCACACTTCAACCAGGGCTGCTTTTATAGAAGCCAGTCATCGGTGCTTTCAGTTGTTTCTGTGTCCTTGGATTGATCAGCCACAAGATTCCTCCAGAGAGGGGCACTGTAAGGCTATGTGCACATTTCAGTTTTCTTGCATCAGTCACCTGCGTTGCTTGACGCTTGTGACTGATGCGTTGTACAACGGGTGGCAAGAAATGGAATTGATTGTCATGAGAAAGAGGATTCCGTTGGTGAAATGATTTCAGTATAAAAACGAGAGAGAAAGAACGATCAGCTGATCTCTCTCAAAAGCCGGCCGATCAGCTGATCACTCAGAAAAGCCGTCCAATGAGCTGATCGTTCACAAAAGGCGGCCGCCGGCCGATCAGCTGATCCTTCCGGCCGCTGGAACTGAATTTACAGTAATCATGTTTTTTACTGTGTGCATGTGTCGCGGGCGGAGGAGGGGACGCCGCGCTCTCCCACTGCTCGGGTCCGGCTGCCGCGGCCTGCTGCTGCTCGGTGGCTCGAGCGATGGGCCGGATCCCGGGAACTCGAGCGGCGCTCCTCGCCCGTGAGTGAAAAGGGGTTTGGTTTTTGGGATAGTTTATTGTCCGTGACACCACCCACGGTTGTGGTGATTGAGTGGACACCACCGCTGCTCTGTATGGGGATCCCGGGAGCGGTGACAGGGAGCAGCAAAGTTGTTGGTTCTCCCCTCCGTGGGTAGGGGGTAGTTGTCCCGGGGCCCAGTGATGAGGTGGGTGATGAGGGATGGCGGGGCCGGTGCAGGGATTGGTGGGGGGCAGGGACGCGGGGGCAGCGCTGTGCCTCACGGCACTGTGGTACTCACTCAGCCTGAGACAGGGACACAGTTCTCGGTAAAACACACGGCTGGAAAGACGGTTCCCACGGACGGCTGCTGTTGCTTTTCCCCAGTAGTTGACGGTGACGGTCCCTTTTCCTGCACCTAAGTCTATGTTGGTAGCGATGGGTTCCCACCGGTAACCCGCTCCCCGGCTTGGATATGGGCCGGAGGAGCCCCTTCTTGCCCACAGGCGCTGGCCCTGAGAAACTGGTGCCTTGGCGGTGGCGGTGTCTCTCTCTAACGGTTGGATTGTTGCCTTCAATCAGGACTTGGTTGTTGGGAGACCCAGAGGTCCCCTTCACTGACGGATTTGGCAAATTCACGGCGACTCCTAGCCTTGCCGGGATCCGAAAGGCCCCTGCCAATGGTGCTGGCTTCTCTTCGTATACCGCTCCGGTACCGCCGGGCCACGACCCGTCCACGGTCCTTTCGGCAACCTCCAAGCAGCCTCTCCTGCAGACGGTCACCGCCGTCTGCTAATCTTGCTGTTCTCAGTCCGGGGCACACACCCGGACCAACTTCAGGCTTTACAAACTGTCTCTTTACTTCACCTCCTCCTACTTCTTCCTCACTCCTTTACTCTCCTAAACTGATCTCTATCTGTGTGGTTTTCCAGCCTCCAGGGCTGTGAACTCCTCGGTGGGTGGAGCCAACCGCCTGGCCCACCCCCTGGTGTGGACATCAGCTCCTGGAGGAAGGCAACAAGGATTTCTGGTGTAGCTTTGGTGTACCTATCTGGGGTGTAGGGCGTGGTGGTGTCATGACCTGTGACCCCTGGCTTGCCCAGGGCGTCACACATGCTCAAAGTAAAAGAACGATCCGCCGCACACAAAAAAATGTTACATTCAGCGCTGCTCCCGCCTGACAGTCAGTCAGTAAACAACTGATCCATCACACGGCGCATGCAACGCAGGGCCATCAGTCACAATACGTCGCTAATAAAAGTCTATGGGGAAAAACCGGATTCCTGCAAACTATTTTGCAGGATACCGTAATTCCTCAAGGCAGCAGATTGTCACTGATGCAAAACAACGCAAGTGTAAAAGCAGCCTAAGGCTGGCGTCCCACTTGCTATTACCGCGCGTATATCTCGCACGTGTTTCATGGTGCAACACCCGTCACGGACTCTCACGCTGCTCACAGGAGCGGGTCAGCTGCATAAAGATACATGCAACCGACCAGCTCCTGTGAGCAGAGTGTGAGTCCGTGACGGGTGTTGCAACGCGAGGCTCGTGCGAGATATATGCGCGGTAATCACAAGTGGGACACCGGCCTAAGGAGAGGAGCCTCTTACTAGCCACTCAACAATTCCTCCTGGAAGGTTGAGGATCCAGAGCAGTTGAGTAATGATCTGGGTTGCTAAATAGGGACAGTGACAATATTTGGATGAGGCACTCTTAAAATTGGGGGTTGTTTCTCTGGGGAACTGTTATTGAGAGAATTAAATTCAAAAATACATAAATGTTCATATCACCTCCACTTTGTACAAAAAGTGGACGAACGTTAAAAGAATTACCAATCATTGACTGCATTACGTTACTATCTAAACTAATAAAATATTATAATATTGATCCATGATGGTGAAGTTTGAAGTGAAACCAAAATGTCCTCCCAGAAAAGTGAAATAAAAAATATGGACACCAAATTGTTAATCATAAAAACTACATCTCATAGCGGAAAAAAAAACAATAAAACAAAAACACCTTCATACAACCCTATTGATCAAACATTAAAAAATGATGGCCCTTGGAAGGCAACGTAAAAAAAAAAAAATCACATGCAAAGTTCTGGTTTAGACGGGTGTTTTATGTGGTTTGTATATGTGTAACTGAAGCTCTAAGTTCTAGTTGGAAGACCTGCGATCAATACTGGCATTGCGGTCTATTTGTGAATCTGTAAGTACAAGTTGGGAGACCCACGGTCAATCTCGGCATTGTAGTCCATATGTGTCTGTAAGTTTGGGTTGTTAGACCTGAGGTAAGGCTAAGCATTGCAGTCCATCTGTGAGTCTTTAAGTTCAGGCTGTGAGACCCACAGTCATTCGAAGCATTGTAGTCTGTCTATGATTCTGGAAGTTTGGGTAGGAGGAAACCTCGGTCAGTGCGGGCAGTGTGGTCCATCTATGAGTCTGTAAGTTCGGGTGGGAGGAAACCTCGGTCAGTATGGGAAATGTGGACCATCTAGGAGTGTGTAAGTTTAAGTAGGAGGAAACCTCGTTCAGTCCGGGCAGTGTGGTCCATCTATGAGTCTGTAATTTCAGGGAGGAGGAAACTTCGCTCAGTCCAGGTAGTGCAGTCCATCTATGAGTATGTAAGTTTGGGTAGGAGGAAACCTTGGTCAGTTTGGGCAATGCTGTCCATCTATGAGTCTGTAAGTTCGGGTAGGAGGAAACCTTGGTCAGTCCGGGCAATGCTGTCCATCTATGAGTCTGTAAGTTCGGATAGGAAGAAACCTTGGACAGTCTGGACAGTACGGTCCATCTATGAGTCTGTAAGTTTAAGTAAGGGGAAACCTCGGTCAGTCCAGGCAGTGCGGTCCATCTATGAGTCTGTAAGTTCGGGTATGAGCAAACCTCGGTCAATCTGGGCAGTACAGTCCATCTATGAGTCTGTAAGTTCAGGTAGGAGGAAACCTCAGTCGGTCCGGATAGTGCGTCCCATCTATCAGTCTGGAAGCATGGGTAGGAGGAAACCTCGGTCAGTCCTGACAGTGCAGTCCATCTATAAGACTGTAAGTTTGGGAAGGAGGAAACCTTGGTCAGTATGAAAAATACGATCAATCCATCTGTAACTTTGGGTAGGAGGAAACTTCGTTCAGTATGGGCAATGCAGGCCATCTATGAGTCTGTAAGTTTTGGTAAGGGGAAACTGTTACACCTCGTGGCTCTCCTGTGGCAAGGAATGAGACAGTCTCCTTGCCTGCCACGAGCGCTCCTGCTCCGCAGCGCCGAAGGTCTGCCAGACTGCGCAGAGTGCAGGAGAAACCTCCTCAGAGAGGAAGCACAAGGGTGACACCTAGTGGTACTCCTGTTGCAAGAAATGAGGCGGTCTCCCATTCCTTGCCTGCCACAGCTCCTCCTGCTCAGCAGCCTCGAAGGTCTGTGAGGTTGCGCAATGTGCAGAGATTTGCTGCTCAGGGAAGCAGGGAGACTCCCGTTATCTCTACACATTGTGAGACCGAGGATCCCGCCTCTATTTCCCAGAGGCAGGAGGGTGAGCATGTGCTATGCTTGGTGGATCCTGATTCGCCCACTGACGTCACACGGCTTGATGACAAGGCTGGTGACGTGGTGAATCCTGACTGGCCAGGCTGGGATGTCGTGGATCCTGATTGGGTCAAGTCCGTCATCTCCGCCTCGCGCCCGCCCTTGGCTGGAGCTACACCTCCTTAAAAGCTCCTCCTGCCATCATGGCGGCGCGCGACCGTCCTTCTATGTTTGGATGTCTCGCAGCGTGCTGCCACGCCACTGCTCAGGCATTATCTTCTTCTGTGGGCTTGGCCCTTGCTGCTTAGGCAGCACCTGGTTTGCAGGCCGTGTCCCTGCCTTGCTGCTCCGGCAGTAGCTCCTTCTACAGGCCGTGTTCCTGTCCCAGGTGAGCTCCTCGAGTCTCCACTGGACTCACCTGGTTATTGAAAGCACACGTGCGTGGGCACCTCTGTGCTACCCTCGTGCCATATTCTCGTGACTTCCACTGGCACACGTGCGTGGGCACCTCTGTGCTTCCCCGTGCAACAGGTACACCGAGCCGTGTGATCCCTGCTATACAACCCACACGGGTTAGGGCAGACCGGTGTACATAGATCGTCTGTGACATTCCAGACGATCGCTAGCAGCAATCCGCTCACTCTTCACCCACCATAGCAGCGGTCCCTTACACCGCACAGTGGACCTTGACCGGCGGAAGCTGTCCATTCCCCATCTTGGCACGCTTCCCCGGGTCCCCCTCGTAACAGGAAACCTTGGTCAGTCCGGGCAGTCTGGTCCATCTAGGAGTCTGTAATTTCGGGTAGGAAAAAATCTCGGTCAGTCCGGGCAGTGCAGTCCATCTGTCTGTAAGTTCGGGTAGGAGGAAATCTCGGTCAGTCCAAGCAGTGCGGTCCATCTATCAGTCTGTAATTTCGGGTAGGAGGAAATCTCGGTCAGTCTGGGCAGTGCGGTCCATCTATGAGTCTGTAATTTCGGGTAGAAGGAAACCTCAGTCAGTCCGGGCAGTGCGGTCCATCTATAAGTCTGTCCGTTTGGGTAGGAGGAAGACTTGGCCATTCTGGACAGTACAGTCCATCTAAGATGCAGAGAAAACCTCGCATCACCTCTTGTGGCTCCAGAATAAACCAGACCCTTTACACATTACCATGTACCACTATATCATCGACTAAGTAGTATGTCTGGGATTGATACTTTTTAATAACAGTGCCATCCTCCACTTATAGTGTATTCGGAAACTGACCACCTTGTATCCCTCGATTCATACGACTTCCCAGCATAGGTTGAACAACAGTGTCCTGCACATATTCATCCCCATTTTTTTCGTCCCTCCATTCTTAAGCCTGTCCGACCTGAAGAAGGCCATATTGGCCGAAACGTAGTGATTGGCGGACTATTGTACAGCACTTTTTTGCACTTTTTTCACTACAAAATAAAAAGAAAAGGATTTTGACATCAGCCTCATGTTTTCTGATTTTCTGTGTCTCAAAGGGTGATTGTGAGTGTGCCAGGGTTCCCATGTCGTCAGTCCATCTAAGAGTCTGTAAGTTTGGGTAGGAGGAAACATTGGTCAGTCCAGGTAGTGCGGTCCATCTAATGCGGGCGTCACACGAGACGAGCTATCGCGCGATGCATCGTCGGGGTCACGGTTTTCGTGACGCACATACGGCATCGCTTGCGACATCGTTTTGTGTGACACCTCCGAGCGACGCAGAATCGCTCACAAATCGTTGGATCGTGTACTCGTCGCTTATTTTTAAAAAATTGTTTATTTTTAATGGCACCGGTTGTTCATCGTACCCGGGGCAGCACACATCCGTGTGACACCCCGGGAACGATGAACACAACTTACCCTGTCCCGCTCATCTCCGCCCCTTTGCTTCTATTGTCCGGCCACTGTGTGACGTTGCTGTGACGCCGAACGTCCCTCCCCCTTCAGGAAGAGGATGTTCGCCGCCCACAGCGAGGTCGCTCAGCAGGTAAGTAATGTGACGGGCTGTTTAACGACTTTGTGCATCACGGGCAATTAGTTGCCCGTGACGCACAAACGACGGGGGCGGGTACAATCGCTCGTGCAATCGCACGATAGATCGTACCGTGTGAAGCCCGCATAAGAGTCTGCAAGTTTGGGTAGGAGGAAACCTTGGTCAGTCCGGACAGTGCGGTCCATCTATGAGTCTGTAAGTTTGGGTAGGATTAAACCTTGGTCAGTCCTGGTAGTGTGGTCCATCAATGAGTCTGTACGTTAAGAGTCGGGAGACCTGCATTGAGTCCGGGCACTACAGTCTGCATACATGGCATGAAAAAAACACTGATCTGAACACGGCCTAAAGCCAAGCCTGTATAGAACAATGCCTTCCTTGCTCCTTTATTGCAGCATAACTAGTATTTGCCATTCAGTAGTGTGAGAGAGCTGAGTACCAGCATAAGTCAACCGTAATAGTGTCCTGGATCTACCCCAGCATTTCCAAAAACTGACAACCAAGCTTCATACTTGTGAAGACTTGCAATCTAGTGTAGACGTGCTCCTCAGACAGACGGGCTCCCTCTGCCAGCTTCACCCACTATATATATAATACAAAAAGGTACTGTATGAGTACTAGCATATATGGCGAGATGATGTGTTCTCTTCACTCATCGCTTTCGGAGGTGGGGGTGAGGTAAATATTTGGTGGGTGCAGTCGTAGCTTCTCGTTTTGTATCATTAGACTAATTGAAAGAGGTTTGCCCTCCTCCCGTGACACGATTTACACATTTTTTCGATACACCAGTTATCGTTGTATGGTTACACCCACTTGGTGATGTAGTGAGGAGCATACGGTAGGATGTGTTGCATATGGGTACAGTATATCGGATAAATGACTGGGGAGGTGAGGGGAGGCAGATGAGGGAAGCATGGGATTACATAGAAGCTAATGAAGAGTCACTGCCAGCTCTCACCGTCTCCCGCCCCCTCACCACCCTCCATGCCTTGACAGACTTAGGTTGCCATGGATACAGACAGTAATGCAGCTTCTTAATGGGAAGGTGACGTTAAATGGGAGCAGCCTGACTGATGCCAGTGTGAGGGCCCCATTGTCTGGGCATCTTATAATTACCATGTAATGGAGTCTGCCTGCACCGTTATTCAACGTAATGACTGGTTTACCTGCTGGCATCTCAAATGGATCAGTAATTAAAATGTAACTTAGTGCACTGTGTAATCACCGTGCTCATGTAACCGTGCCCAACCTTGATGTACAGCGGGTTAGGAAGAAAATAAAGGGCACCGGTAACATTGTGAAGAAGCGCTCGCCCTATAGACGCCAGCCTGTTATCGAAAAAGCACTTAATAATTGAAGGAGTGTTAGACAATGACATTGATACGGCTGCGGTCTTACAGGGGTTAATGGATGTGGTTTAATTGAAGGAGTTAATTAGCTGGGGCGAGGAAAAAGGGATATACATATATTTGCATACACATACATACATATGTGTATCTATGTATGTGCATATATATGTATGTATATGTATATGTATATATATATATATATATATATATATATATAATACTGCATATGTGGGTATGTGTGCAATATCTATGTGTGTGTGTGTGTATGTATGTATACATAGATATATGTGTGTGTGTGTGTGCATGTGTGTGTGTATATATATATATATATATATATATATATATATATATATATATATGTATATGTATGCATGTGTGTGTATATATGTATTATATATATATTTATATCTCTGTATTTAAATATATGTGTGTGTGTATATATGTACATATATATATATGTGCATGTATGTACGTATGTACGTGTGTGTGTGTGTGTGTGTATGTATGTTTGTTTATATATACATACACATATATAATGTATGTCTTTAGGCATATATCTATGTGTGTGTATACACACATATATATATATACCGTGTGTATATGTGTATGTATATATATATATATATATATATATATATAGGACGCATATGTATGTGTATGTATAGATATACATATGTGTATGTATGTATGTATATATATATATATATATATATACATATACATATACACACTATACATACTATACATGACGGTAATCTAATGGACATGCAGCTCTGAGGCAACAAACAGGTTAATGAACGAGATCACCTGCCAATCAAAAATGAGGCTCACATGTTCCAGGGTGAGACTGTTAGCGGTAGGGGAGGATGCTGGGGGTGATGGTGGTGAAGTAACTCACAAGGTGGTAAGGAGGGGGAGAAACTTGGGGTGAAGATAATAAGAGACGCAAGGAAAGATTGCAAACAATGAGGCGGTGGGAGTTACAGAACCTGGGATGGAGAGGAAGGGTGGAGAGGGAGAGAAGCGAGGAAGGGGAAGGGAGGGGAGGAGAAGAGCTCAAGAACAATGAAAAATGGAGGAAAAACATTGATAGGGTACAGAAGAAGGGGCACAGTGTGCCGGAGAGGGTGCGTCACCTGCCCCTCCTTTTGGCGCTATGCGATGCCAGCTGTTTCCATAGAAACCGTCAGCAGGACACTTTTTTAACCCTTCATCTATTAGGGATCTGTAACGTAATGCTCCATTACACAAGTTACTAAGGGAGCATTACAACAATTAACCTGAGGCTCGATACAGAACATTTCCCCGGGAGGACGGACAGGAGACGAACAGACGCGATTCTGGTGCAGCTTGTCACTTCCACTTATTACACCCGCCATGCAGAAATTCACTAATAGCTCTTGTCTCGAGCGACGTTCACATTTGTACCCAATTATCTATGTGGGCATTCACGACTCACTGGCTCCCAATTGAATAACATGGTGGTGTGAGAGTTTTCTTTTCATTGCTTCGGAGCTTAGTATTGGATTACATTTGTGTTGCCATTGTATGTAAAGTGCTGTGGAATTAATAGCGCTATATAAATGAATAAATATATTATTATATATCTATTTTGTAATCTTATCTTTTTTTTGTGCGTTTTTTACTGCATCTCGTGAGTGTAAACTCTATGGAATATGTTGGCACCACGCACAGTTTTTTATTACTGCCGCCTTCTATACCCGGCCAGCAGCAGTCCAGGCTGTTTGCTCTTTTAAGTGCGTGTGGTCTCCTCCACTATTAAGTACTGGCATAAAACAGTCTGCGGAGGCCTCTGACAGCTCTTGTGCAACCACCCTCCCTCCTACTATTACTGCGGTAACCTAGGTCTGACCAACACATCTGCACTTTGTAATGTGATAGCGCCACCTTCAGGCCACATGGTCTAGGCAAAGTTAGTCAATGCTAGAGCGAATAAACACCGTGATACAACACAACTAGGAATGGCCGAGTATCAGAAACTTCTGGATTGTCATGACGGTTACGCTTCAGGTCTGATGAGTCAGAAGAAAAGAAATTATTAGCAAAAATATGGCCGATAAAAACTCTTGAAACAATTATCACTCCTGTTTGCTTTTATTTTTTTTAAAGGCATGTCAAGATTTACATAATTATGTCTGCCTTCCTTAAAAAACAGCGCCACCCTTGCAAGTGAGTTGAGCCGAGCTGAGATACCATGCTGTATCGCCGGCATGCCTGCAGGGACGCCAACTTACCACCCCGGCCGGGTTGCTTCCTTCCCCTCTGCCCCCTCCAGCCATCCCGCCTATACCTGCTTGCACCTGTCAGACTATACCTGAGCCCGTTTCCTGTCCTGGGGGTCAGCTGCCACAGTCCCGGTCTCTGCCCTAGGAGTGGTACCTGGTGTCCGCCTCGTGGTAGGCGTTTAGTTAAGTCCCTCTCACTAAAGAGTAAGCCCAAGTCACCCCTGTGGTCCAGAGGGTCCACAACTCCCGCTCACAGCCTCTACACTAGCCATGAGCGTTATTAGGCCGGGGCCACACGGGTGGACTACTGCGATCCTCGCATGACACTCGGCTCGTGCTGGCAGCACAGCGAGCGGGAGCAGAGTGTCATGCAAGTGTCACTGTGACTGAGGTCCGGTCATGCGATCGGACTACAACTGCGGGGGGAGAGCCGGCGCTGAGGAGGGGAGGGATTTATTTCCCTATCTCCTCCGTTGCCGGCTATTGCCATTATCGCTCTGCACTCACAGTACACTAGTGTACTGTGAGTGCAGTGTGATTTTTCCTCTCCCCATAGACTTGAATAGGTGCGAGAGAAACAAGGATCGCATTATACTCGCAGCACGTTGCGACTGTTTTCTCGGTCCGATTAGAGTTGAGAAAATAATCGCTCATGTGCGCTGACACACAGGCTAATATTGGTCCAAGTGGAATGCGATGTTTTATCGCTTTCCACTCGCTCCGATTTTCATGCCGTGTATCTTAGGCGGCTTTCACACTTGCGTTGAACGGCATCCGTTGCTATCCGCCACCTTGAGGAATTATGGTAACTGTTGCAGGAAACCGATTTATTCCTCATAGACTTCTATTAGCTACGGATAGTAATGGATGGCCTTGCGTTGCATCCGTCAGCCGACGCTGCGTTGCATCTGCCTGGCGGATGGAACGCTGCATGTAGCATTTTTCTGCGCTTGGCGGAGCGTCAAAAAACGCAACCTGCAGGATTCCGTCAGCGTCCGTTGTTTTTATAATGGACGCCTATGGTGGTGGATTCCGTTAGAATCCATCATTTGACGGATTCCGATAACGCATCCGTCTTTACACAACTGCGCATTGCATCCATCACACAACGCAATGCAATGGATGCCGTTCAACTTAAGTGTAAAAGCAGCCTTAGGCCTTATGCGGGCATCACACGAGACGATCTATCGTGCGGTATGTTGTCGGGGTCACGGTTTTCGTGATGCACATCCGGCATTGTTCACGACGTCGTCTCGTGTGACACCTAAGAGCGACTCTTAATCGGTTGTAAATCGTGTATCGTGTACACGTCGCTCATTTTTAAAAAATCGTTTAATCTTATTTGCGCCGGTTGTTCATTGTACCCGGGGCAGCACACATCGCTCCGTGTGACACCCCGGGAACAATGAACACAGCTTACCTGCGTCCCGCCGTCAATGCTGAAGGAAGGAGGTGGGCGGGATGTTTATGTCCCGCTCATCTCCGCCCCTCCACTTCTATTGGGCGGCCGCTGTGTGACGTCGCAGTGACGCCGAATGTCCCACCCCCTTCAGGAAGTGGATGTTTGCTGCCCACAGCGATGTCGCTCAGCAGGTAAGTACGTGTAACGGCAGTTTAATGACTTTGTGCGACACGGGCAGCGATTTGCCCGTGACGCACAAACGACGGGGGCGGGTACGATCGCTCGTGCGATCGCACGATAGATCGTATCACACCCGCATTACACATACACAAGCTATGGTCAGGGGTGGTGCTGTTTCTGAAAGAAAGCAGTCATGTTTTTCTTATCCTTGACTATTCTTCTAATTTGTTTTCAACACCAAAAACTTTCAAAATCCTGAATTGACTTCTGGTAAATGCAGATCGTCCTCTATAATATTGTATCACATCCAGAAGTAAATCAATCCACAGATTATTGGGTTCAATTAGCATTGCTTTTACTGCAATTATTTGGAGTAGAATGCAACTTTTTGTTGCTTTTCTTGGCATGCGCCAGTTATATTATGCATCTGAGATCAGTTTCCATTATTTTTCACACATCTAACAGTTTAGATTTGTTTTTTATAAAGTGGATGAAGTCTAACATTCCTAGTGGACTAATTGTGACCTTTAAAGGGAACTTGTCACCTAGAATATACGTTCTGACCTATCAGCAGACGCATGTGTGCCCTAATTACACCTCCCTACCCATCCCTGTGCTGTAAAATTGTATAATATGAAAGTAATAAAAAACGTTTTATTACCTTCATATTTCCTATGTAAATAGCAGGGTATATGGTCACAGGGGCGGCGCCTTGCCCTATGGGCGTCTGCATACTGTCCGTGGTATCACGCCCCTGTGGACGTGATACCATGGAGTCACATGAGCGACGTCACAGTCGCTCATTCTATCCTGCGCACATTGTGGCAGGCTCCTTTTCCGGGTGTTCACGCGCCGGCTTCAGACGCACACTGCGTATGCGCAGTGTGCGTCTGAAACTGACAAGGAGAACCTGGAAGAGAAGCCTGCCGCAATAGTAAGTGTAAACATGCGCAGGATAGAATGAGCGACAGGGACGTCGCTCATGTGACTCCATGGTATCACGTCCACAGGGGCGTGATACCACGGACAGTATGCAGACGTCCATAGGGCAAGGCGCCGCCCCTGTGACCATATACCCTGCTATTTACATAGGAAATATGAAGGTAATAAAAAATGTTTTATTACTTTTATATTATACAATTTTATAACACAGGGATGGGTAGGGAGGTGTAATTAGGGCACACATGTGTCTACTGATAGGTGAGAACGTATATTTTAGGTGACAGGTTCCCTTTAAAAAAATTGCACAATATCTCCAGTAGGTAGGGGGGAGAGCTGGTGAAGCAGAAGCTGGAATAACAGTTCTAATCCCAAGAGTTATATCTCAAAGAAGCACTCCCATCAAAGTTTTTTTTTTTATCCTCCTAATATATTACAATTATCATATCATATGGCACTGTGTACTTGCAATTGCTCATATTGCCTTCTTCCCAGTAAACTCTTCTTTCCTCTGCCTTATGTAGAAACAGGAAGTCTCTTGTCCCTGCATGTCATCCCACTCTTCAACTCCTGACTAGAAATGAGAGGTTCCGTCGAGACTCAGTTCGCTGGCAGCAAATGAGCGTAGTTCCACAGGCTTGAGCTTGACCCAAACCCCCGGATCAAGTCACTGATTGGCAGTTTTAGTCTCTGCCCATCGTACAGCCAGCCATAAGCAGATCACTTTCTGGGGAGGGTGGGCACGCTTTTACAAACTTTTTTTTTTGCGCACACTACATGTGATCATGCTGTTGTTACTTACAGCGTGTGCCGTTTAAACACTGCAAGCGGCTCGCACAGGGCTGAGCACCAAGCGTACCTGAGAACAGCTTTACTCATGCGAGTTTTGTTTGCATATAAAGCATTTGAACCTCGAACTCAAACCTTAAATTTTTAAATTTGGTGTTCAGTTCGAACCTCAAATTCGCTCATCTCTACTCCTGACCCAGCTGCTCCCTCTTCCCTTCTGCCAGGGACTTTTGCAGTGAAGACTCATGCAGCGAAACAGACTTCCTGTTTCTACAAAGAGCTTAGAAGGATTCAGCTAGTCAGTTTTTAATCCCATGATGTCCTAGACCTAATGGAAAACAGAGGAATTAACTGGGTAGAGAGGAAATGAGCAATTATAAGTACACAGTGCTACATCATACAATTACTTTGTTTCTCATTTGTTCCTGAATTTCTTTGGATCCTGGCATTAGGTCTAGCTTTTGAGGACCTTTTGGTCTACTTCACTTTGTCAGGCAGGTCCTATTTAAGTGATTTGTTGATTGAGAGTAGGTGTGGCAGAAATCAGGCCTGGGTGTTTGTAAGGAAATTAAAATCAAATTCCAAATATGTGTAAACCACAGTTAATTTATGTTTTAAGGGGGAGGGGGAATCACTTTTTCACACAGGGCCCTGTAAGGTTTGTCTTTCTTTTTCCCGTAATAATAAAGACCTTCATTTATAAACTGCATTTTGTGTTTACTTGTGTTATCTTTGTCTAATTGTAATATGTAAAATTTGTTTGGTGATCTGAAACATTTAAGTGAGACAAACATGCAAAAGAATAAGAAATCAGGAAGGGGGCAAACACTTTTTCACGTTAATCCAAACAAGGGAACAGGGGGAAGGGAGATTCAGCTCACCCGATACTAATCTCATACGTAGGCAGAGGACTTGCACTTGGAGCCACCCTGGTCAGGAACCCCACAATGAATCCAAGAACAAAGAAATAGTGCTCCAGTGCAGTCCTGGTAAAACTTCACATTTATCTGTACAATTAAAATGCAGGACGACCACACATGATGTATGCTGACCCCAAAAAAATGAACGCATTGCAATCATGGTATCACTTTTTGCACCACTGTATATACCAGAATGGGCCCAGTATGAGGGGCATATATACCAGGATAAGGACATATATACCAGAATGGGCTCAGGATGGAGACATGTATATCAGAATGGGGGTCATATATATCTTGAAGGGGCCTAGGATGGGGGACATACAGTATATACCAGGGTAGATTTACATACCTGGATGGGGTACATATATATCAGGATAGATTTACATACCTGGATGGGCGACATATACAGTTAGGTCCAGAAATATTTGGACAGTGACACAAGTTTTGTTATTTTAGCTGTTTACAAAAACATGTTCAGAAATACAATTATATATATATTATGGGCTGAAAGTGCACACTCCCAGCTGCAATAGGAGAGTTTTCACATCCAAATCGGAGAAAGGGTTTAGGAATCATAGCTCTGTAATGCATAGCCTCCTCTTTTTCAAGGGACCAAAAGTAATTGGACAAGGGACTCTAAGGGCTGCAATTAACTCTGAAGGTGTCTCCCTCGTTAACCTGTAATCAATGAAGTAGTTAAAAGGTCTGGGGTTGATTACAGGTGTGTGGTTTTGCATTTGGAAGCTGTTGCTGTGACCAGACAACATGCGGTCTAAGGAACTCTCAATTGAGGTGAAGCAGAACATCCTGAGACTGAAAAAAAAGAAAAAATCCATCAGAGAGATAGCAGACATGCTTGGAGTAGCAAAATCCACAGTCGGGTTCATTCTGAGAAAAAAGGAATTGACTGGTGAGCTTGGGAACTCAAAAAGGCCTGGGCGTCCACGGATGACAACAGTGGTGGATGATCGCCGCATACTTTCTCTGGTGAAGAAGAACCCGTTCACAGCATCAACTGAAGTCCAGAACACTCTCAGTGAAGTAGGTGTATCTGTCTCTAAGTCAACAGTAAAGAGAAGACTCCATGAAAGTAAATACAAAGGGTTCACATCTAGATGCAAACCATTCATCAATTCCAAAAATAGACAGGCCAGAGTTAAATTTGCTGAAAAACACCTCATGAAGCCAGCTCAGTTCTGGAAAAGTATTCTATGGACAGATGAGACCAAGATCAACCTGTACCAGAATGATGGGAAGAAAAAAGTTTGGAGAAGAAAGGGAACGGCACATGAACCAAGGCACACCACATCCTCTGTAAAACATGGTGGAGGCAACGTGATGGCATGGGCATGCATGGCTTTCAATGGCACTGGGTCACTTGTGTTTATTGATGACATAACAGCAGACAAGAGTAGCCGGATGAATTCTGAAGTGTACCGGGATATACTTTCAGCCCAGATTCAGCCAAATGCCGCAAAGTTGATCGGACGGCGCTTCATAGTACAGATGGACAATGACCCCAAGCATACAGCCAAAGCTACCCAGGAGTTCATGAGTGCAAAAAAGTGGAACATTCTGCAATGGCCAAGTCAATCACCAGATCTTAACCCAATTGAGCATGTATTTCACTTGCTCAAATCCAGACTTAAGACGGAAAGACCCACAAACAAGCAAGACCTGAAGGCTGCGGCTGTAAAGGCCTGGAAAAGCATTAAGAAGGAGGAAACCCAGCGTTTGGTGATGTCCATGGGTTCCAGACTTAAGGCAGTGATTGCCTCCAAAGGATTCGCAACAAAATATTGAAAATAAAAATATTTTTTTGGGTTTGATTTATTTGTCCAATTACTTTTGACCTCCTAAAATGTGGAGTGTTTGTAAAGAAATGTGTACAATTCCTACAATTTCTATCAAATATTTTTGTTCAAACCTTCAAATTAAACGTTACAATCTGCACTTGAATTCTGTTGTAGAGGTTTCATTTCAAATCCAATGTGGTGGCATGCAGAGCCCAACTCGCGAAAATTGTGTCACTGTCCAAATATTTCTGGACCTAACTGTATATATACCAGGATGTGCGACATATTTACCTAGATGAGGGGCATATTCACAAAGAAGTGGTCCATGATGAGACATTCGTACAGGATGGGGGACATTACTACATAATGAAGAAGGGGGGCAAGTTATATGTATTTATGGGATTTAGAAAGCGACAAGGATCCATACATCTCACCAACATGACAGGGTGGGGGGTGCAGGCCCATACTTTGCACAGAGGCCCATAGGACTCAAGTTACACCACTGCACGTGAACTTTGGCTTTCAGTATCTGGTGTGACGCCCTTCTGAAGCTATAAGTATGTCTTAATGTTTCCAATAATTATATTGATTAGTTTTGCACTTCGGCTTGAAGGAATTTTAACTCATTACTCCCTACAAAACAGTTTCAACTCTGTCGTAATGGTTGGTTTTCTCTCATGAACTTCTCCCTTCAGTTCATTCCACATTTCTATAGAATTAAGGTCATGACTGTTACTTGGCTGTTCCAAAACTTTACCTTTATTCTTCTCTAACCATTCTAACCATTCTTTTGTAGAGCAACTTGTGTGTTTTAGGTCATTATTAGTGTTGAGCGGACCCGGATCTGAAAAATCCGGATCCGCACAGTTCGAGGTTCCGATCCAAGTCCGACCACTACCCGGGATTTGGGGTGCACAATCCGGATCCGTGTTTTTTTTTCTCTCTCTCTCGTCCCGGATCCGACACCCCATTCATTTACATAGCCGCGGATTCTGGATCGGATCTGGACTTCGCCGGCAACCCGATCCAGATCCATCGGACCAGGATTATAGCCAATCCGCTCAACTCTAGTCATTATCTTCCTCCATGACCCAGGTTCTCTTGTTATTCAGTTCATGGACAGATGTCCTGACATTTTCCTTTAGCATTTGTTGAGAACATTCAGAATTTATTGTTCTGTCAATGATAATAATATTTTTTATTTCTATAGTACCAGCCTATTCTGCAGCCCTTTATAATGCAGAGGGTACTTGTACAAACACGATAAGCCATTACAGAGTAACACATAGTTCAACACATACCAAGAGGAGTGTGGGTCATGCTTGCAAATTTACAGTCTATGAGGAAATAGGGGAGACACAGAAGGTAAAAATAAAATGCTTGTCGTATAAGGTCCATCCATCAGTATAATAAATAGGGGCATTCAAATAACCTTGAATGAACCGGTCACCAGCCAGTATCTGTACAAGAACAGGGAATAGTTAGATTACTGAGGTGAGGCGATAGGCCAGTGTAAAGAAATGTGTTGTAAGGGAAATGGTTGAAACTGTGCATACTAGCAATTAACCAACTTGTCTAGGGTAGTGCATTCCAGAAAACTGGAGCAGCACTAGAGAAGTCCTGGAGATGGAAGTGAGAGGATAGGATTATATAGGATGTTAGTCTTAGGTTATTAGCAGAACGGAGAGGATGGGTAGGGTGGGGATAGATGAGCAACGAGATGTAGGGAGGTGCAGAACTGTTAAGAGCTTTGTGGGTGAGAATAAGTTTATATTGGACTCTGAGGTGGAGGAGCAACCAGTGCACAGACTGGCGGTATTAGTGAAGTGGATGGCTGTTTTGTTCACGATAGATTGGAGAATGGTGAGTTTAGTGAGAGGAGGACCGACGAGAAGAGAGTTGCAGTAGTCGAGGCAAGAATTAACCCGAGCAACAATAACAGTTTTTGCAGAGTCAAAAGTAAGAAAAGGTCAAATTGTAGAGATGTTCTTCAGATGGAAGTGACATGAGCGAGAGTGATCGGATATGTACGAAAAATCTCAAATATTTATAACCCCAAGACAGCAGGCATCCTATTTGGGAGTTATGGTAAAACCCACCCATAGGGATGGCAATGATGGTAAGTCACCCTGACCCAGATGTAGCAAAGATGGCCCAAACCATGAAACTACCACCACCACTGTGTTTCACAAATGATGTGAGGTTTCTTGTTGCTTTTCTCCAAACATAATGCTTCTCATTTAAACCAAAAAGCTGTATTTTGGGCTCATCTGCGTAACCAGCTCTGTCCTCACCTATTGTACCCTCACGCATTCCCTGTAGACTGTGAGCCCTCGCGGGCAGCGTCCTCTCTCCTCCTGTAGACTGTGAGCCCTCGCGGGCAGCGTCCTCTCTCCTCCTGTAGACTGTGAGCCCTCGCGGGCAGCGTCCTCTCTCCTCCTGTAGACTGTGAGCCCTCATGGGCAGGGTCCTCTCTCCTCCTATAGACTGTGAGCCCTTGTGGGTAGGGTCCTCTCTCCTCCTATAGACTGTGAGCCCTTGTGGGCAGCGTCCTCTCTCCTCCTGTAGACTGTGAGCCCTCGTGGGCAGGGTCCTCTTTCCTCCTATAGACTGTGAGCCCTCGCGGGCAGGGTCTTCTCTCCTCCTGTACCAGTCTGTTTTGTTCTGTTAATGATTGTTGTACTTGTTTTTATGTATACCCTTTTTCACTTGTAAAGCGCCATGAAATTAATGGCTCTATAATAATAAATAAATATGTCCACCGTCCGAAAAATGTTGTTTCAATAGTCTTCGGGCTCATCCAGATGATCTTCCATGAACTGTAGATGGGCACCAATGTTCTTTTTGGAGAGCAGAGGCTTTCTCCTGCCATGCATACCACTGTTGGTCAGTGGCCTCCTGATGGTCGTTACCTTGGGTTCCTTTGTGACCTTCCAGTCTATTATACCACTTGGTCTTGGAGGGATCTCATTGCTAGGGAGAGTAATAAGTTTTTTTAGTTCCTCCTTTTGTCAGACAATCTGTCTGACTGTGGATATGTGGAGTTCAAACTTTTTAGATAGTTTTGTAACCTTTTCCAGCCTGAACATCAACAACTCTTCTTCTTCTTCTAAGGTCCTCAGAAATCTTCTTTATTCATGTCATGATGACACTGCCACAAATGTGTTTTGAGACCCGTGTTCTTTACAAAAAAAAAAAAGTTTGCTAACTCACATTGATTGAAAACAATGCGATTTTCACCTTCAAATTTTCTGCTAATTCTAAAGGTTTACATACTTTTGCAACTTACAAGTATCACATCTCCACCAGAGCCTGCTCCTGTAATGTCTGCTTCTGTCGCCAGGCGCAGCCGTATTCGCTCTATGGGCGACGCTGGTGATAGAAGACATTTTGGAACTAGAAGCTATGGACGGCGCCTGCTCTGTCCAGCCATTTAGACTAGGGTGGCTGGGACCTGCAGTGCTGTCGAGTCTGGCAGTGTGGGTGTGCGGGCTGCTCAGCTGACATTAACCGCTTAGGCTGAGTTCACTTGTCCAATAATCATCCTTTAGAACAGTTTTTGTTCCTTCTTAAATAATTGATTTTAGTAAGATTTGATATTTTTTTTTTTACATTGGAGTCCATGGAAAACGGATCCATTAACAGATTGCTATCGAGCCATCAATTTTTGTTTCATTTGTAAAGGATACGTTTTTTGCTTACTGTATCAGTTTCAAATGAAAAATAAATGTCACGGTCATCTCCCTGTTTTTAGAGACTTGTGACAGCTTTAGGACTGGAGCCGCTCATCTTTATCTGGTTCTCTACATTTAAATGTTGCTTCATTTCTCTTGGTGCTGAAACAGTTAATGTCAGTTTTGCTGCTAGCAGCTTCCCAACAGTGAAGGTCAGCTGTAGCAGGGTTTCCCAGCAATCTTTGCTGATTATACAAAACCATTTGTATTCTGTCCGCCTTAGTGGAAGGAGCTGCAGAAATTCATATTTTCTCCATTCTGGTTGTTATTCCCGTTTGTCTCACCTACCCTCTTGTTGTATTAGTACAGCGGTGGGCCTAGAGAGCCTAACCTTCCCACTCACTAGCCAGGACTATTGAGGGCTCGTTTCAGGGCTTCAGAATCTGTAATCTCCACAGATCCTGACGCCGTCATGACAGTCGGCGTTATTTGTAAAAACCTCCTTGTGACAACCACTCCTGCAGCCTGCACCACCGACCAGCAATCAAAGGGTCCCCTATTTTAGTACAGATCCTTCTACAGGGGTTAAAGCTTGTAGGCCAGTGATAGCGAACCTATAGCATGCGTGCCAGATAGGGCAGTCAGAGCCCTCTCTGTTGGCAGGCGTGCTGTTGCCTCTTCCAGCTGCTTTGAACTGCTGATGCGATCGCGCTAGCTGTCCAAAGTTATGTTGGAGCAGTTGAGATATTACTCCTCACTCTGACATTGACTCTCGGACTATGTGGTGGGCTATTATGTGGTTTGTAAGGCTAGATAGATGTGGGTGCTATTACACAGTTTGCAGAGCTATGTAGGCGCCATTATACTGTTTGGAGTGATATTATACTGTTTGGGGTCCAATAGGGTTTATTATACTGTTTGGAGTATTCAAATTGTCTCTCCAGGGAGGAAGGAGACGAACTCTGGTGCAACCTATTGGAAGTAGCAATCCTAAAAGTCAAAAGTGGCCCTTTAACAAGCCTTTTCATATGATTTAGGATTTATACCAGATCAGAACCCCAATTTTCAAACACGGTGTTTCAGGGTGTTTGCCCCTCGGCAGTGCAAAGTTCGGGAACTGATCTGTTTGGAGTAGGCTTTTTTAATTGTGAAAACAAAAGATCAAGATCCACAGCTTCCAATACCAAGGCCTCGCCACAGTATGCTCACAGACCTCATCAAGGGGACTATTGTCTAAATATCAATTCACCAGAAAAATCCTATAGTATTCGCACTGGAAGATTTCTACAAGGGGGGTGGAATGGATGTCTAATTCAGGGTAATGGCCTGGTGGAAGAGATGCAGGGGAGTGGGCGGGACACGGGAGTGATGTAACAATGTGGTCGGAGCCAGGACGTGTGGCCAGGAGGAGGGGGCGGTAACTCTTTTCCTGGATCCGTCCTTTGTATTCTGTGCTCGGGATCTATGGAGGGGGCGAGGCACTTGCACGTTGGGCCCGGCCTGCAGACGCAAGACCTGGCGCTGGTGTTGCAGGGGCTCGCCGGTGACCCGGAGCCGCTGTGGAGGGCGAGAGCAGCGCTTGGAGCACCTGCCCCCCTGAGCCGGGCTGATCAGTGTTCATAGTGTGGGCCGAGGAGGCTGCATGCTGCGGGGGCAAGGGGCGAGCGACCAGCTGGGAGGAAGGGGGGTCAGTGGCTGGGATCCCGGGGGAGGTGGTGCTGGAATGTGAGGCTGCGGGGGAGACTAGCAAGGGCTCCGGATGATCTATGGGGAGGTCAGGAGGGGCAGCGGGGGAGACAAGTGACCGGGCAGCCTGATCTATGGGGAGGTCAGGAGGGGCTGCTGTGGACTGAGCCCCTGAGGTGGATGAAATGGCCTGAGAAGAGGGATCCGGAGAGGGCACAGGGAGGGGAGCGCTGAGGCCAGAAATAAGGGCTTGAAGCCTGTGCTCACCTTCCTGTGCTGCTCTGTGCCGTAGGACCTCCATCAGGGGGTCAGCCATGACAATAGCCTCCATGGGGTCCTCAGGAACAAAAGCTTCTAGGGGGCAGCCGAAGGGAAAGAGGAAATCACTGACCCCAGGCACTGAATTTAACCCCTGTAGGTGTGGCTGGACCCCCCTTTCCCCTGTGATCCCGTTGGTCAGTGAGGCATCCCAATTAGTGGCTCACCTAGGGAATGGTGGAAAGAGGGGAAATGGGCACGAATATGGTCTCCTTTAGCATTGGTCAGGTGGGCTCCACAGTCAGAGGCACGTTCCTTAAGCAGTACCGTGCCTGCCATTCTGTGAACAGCATTCTTAAAGGAAATCTGCTCCTAAGATTTTCTGTAGTAAACCACAGGTACTGCTCCTAGCCGGAATCTTGCGCATGTGCCACTCATTAGTTGGCGCCACATGCACAGTATGCCACTGTTGCCATGATTCTGAATTTGTACTTCACACGCCTAGCCAATTAAAAAGCTGCACGTGGGCAAGATTTCGGTCAGGGAGCAGAGTTGACAGCAGAACTTTTGTTTCTGTTGTTCAAGATGAGGGGGCAATACTGGGCGTGGAAAGCAGAAGTGGAGTCAAGGACTGCAAGTGCAGTATTTGTATTTTTCTTATTTATATCTATTTATTCACTGTCACTTTTTGCTGCATTTTGTGCAATCCTGTGCTGCCTGTATATTTATTTACCATTTGATACATATACATCATCTTGTCCATATAATATTATATATATATATCTTTTATACTATTTGTGGTGGAACTATTTACATATTTTTGTGATATTTTTTGTGATTTTGTAAATTATTTTTGTCCCCTGTCGTGCTACCTTTTTGTGCAAATTTGCACTTTTAATCATAATTTTAACTATTCATTAATAAAACCTGTTTTTATTATGATAATTTGTGTATTGGCTATATGTTTATAGGGTTACATTGGTTCTTTTTTATAGCCTATCCATTTATATTGTGGGGGGGGTGTTGGTACATTGTTATCATCAGACACTGTCTTTCTCCCCCCTTGTGTGACATATTTGGGTAACCCCTGTTTCTATATCTGTAGAGGACTATCAATCTCCTTCGAGATCACGGATGAAGAAAAATCTGTCCCAAGACCTACTCAAGATTATAAGTACCCCGCTTATATGATCAATAACTCCAATGACAATAAAGCTGTCACCATTTTGAGTACAAAATTTCGTAGTGAAATTAAGACACTTTTGAGCAAATCCTGCATCTTAGGCCCCTTTCACACATCAGTTTTTTGCCATCAGTCACAATCCGTATTTTTGACGGATCAACAGATCCGTCGCAGATTGTGTAAAAATTGATGAGACGGATCCCTGCAGAAAACAGATCCGTCGGACATGGTTTTTCGACAGACGACGGATCCTGTGCCCATAGGCTTCCATTCTACCAAACGACGGACGGCGATGCATCCGTCGCTGTCCGTTTTTTCGACGTACACAAAAAACGTTACTGAGGACGTCTTCTCCATCCGACAAATATTTTTCGATGGATCCAACATGAGTACATCCGTCGCGAATACAAGTTAATGAGAAAAAAACGGATCCAACTCTGCATCCATTTTTTTTCAAAACTCGAAGGATTGTGACTGATGGCAAAAAAATCGGATGTGTACTCATAAATGTCTTGGGCCTCCTAACATCATATCTGCAAAATGTCGAATGAGGAGGTTGCAGGACAACATGAGTACCTATTGCAACAACAGTCCCATAGGCCTAAAAGCCTATTCTTTTAGAAACCAAGAAATCTCTAATGGTGGTGGTTTGTGTTAAACACGCTCACGATGGGGCGATCTTTTGTCCTTCCGTCAAGTAGTACTGACCATTGATGCTTGAGCCCAGTATCGGAGGGCCCATTGTCTAGGGCAGTGTTTCTCAACTCCAGTCCTCAGGACCCACCAACAAATCATGTTTTCTGGTTTTCCTCATTCAGGTTTTCAGGGTTTCCTAAATGTTGCACAGGTGATGGAATTATTCTGTCTAATATTGAGGAAAACATGATCTATTGATGGGTCTTGAGGACTGGAGTTGAGAAACACTGGTCTAGGGTAATGAATTTTGTCTTCCAACTTGAAGGAGTTAAAGGCGGCCACACTTGCGTAACTCCACTTCTGCAGAACTGGTGGTCATTCAGACAAAATTCCATCTGTGTTTATATCAACCATTAGGGAGGAAGAAGATGCATTCATCTCTCCAGGGAACACAACTGGATTGTGCTCCGAGCAGAGAAAAATCTTGTTGGGATTTGAGCAGTCGTCATAAGGCGCACGGTGAACAACCAAACAGACGGGCTGTGTTGCAACTTCCTCAGCCTCGGGGAATGGAGCCTCCGTCCAGAAACCTCTGAAAATATTCACAGATGGAAAGTGCCCAGCCTAGTTGTATTCGCTTCACAAAAAAATGCCAAATTATCCAGAGTTTGCTCTTTCAAAGCTACAGATAGCCAAAGAGGATAGACGATGTTGGTCCATTAGTCCTGCTAATGATCATATTACTCCTGCAAGGTTCAAGACTTCTAGTAAGGGCTTATATAATATGGTAACTTTATGGCGTCAATTATTTATTGCATATATTTTTGCCTAAATATTATTTTTGCTCTTGGGTTTCATTTACATGGTTGCACGGTTTGCCTTCTATTGCCTCTTTTAACACTAGAAGTCCCAGGAATTTCGAGCACCATAGGGTTCCAATGGTAGAAATGTTAAATGACCCCTTTCTGGGACTTCTAGTGTTAAAGGCTCCATAACAAGTTAACGGAGAACGTTTATAACGCTTACGTTTTTCATAGATGATTTAGGACCACAAGAAAATTAAGCTAAACTTTGAGTTCATAATCAGCCGAGTGGTGCTCAAAAAAAGTAAACGAAGAGTTACAGCGGCATGCAAAAGTTTGGGCACCCTTTGTCAAAATTACTGGTATTGTGAACAGTTAAACAAGTTGAAGATGAAATGATCTCTAAAAGGCATAAAGTTAAAGATAAACATTCCCTTTGTATTTTTGGCAAAAGGGACATTTTTTTTTCATCTTTTACATTTTTAAATGAACAAAAAAGGAAAATGGGCCAATGCAAAAGTTTGGGCACCCACATGGTTAGTAGCAGCCCCTTTGGTAGGTATCACAGCTTATAAACTCTTTTTGTAGAAGCCAAAAATCTTGCAATTCTTCTTTGAGGTATTTTCATCCATTCTTCCTTGTAGGTTGTCTTCCGGTCCTGTGAGATTCCTGGCTCGTCTTGCATGCACTGCTCTTTTGAGGTCTAGCCACAGATTTTCAATGATGTTCAGATGTTATGAGTATTCAGCGCCTGAGCGTGGCAGTGCTCGCTCATCACTATTTGTCAGTCCTTTTTAGATGAAACAAGGCCTTATATAAAATAAAAACAAACATTTAATACCTTCATACCTTTACCTGCAGATCCAGCGATGTCAGCGCTGTATGTGCCAGTGATCTCGTGACATTATGTCGTAAGATTTACTGCACTCACCCTACCCTTGTATGAGGGAAATATAAGAGCTGCAGCCCATCATTGGTTGCCGATAAGCTGCAAGATTTACATGACAATGTCAGCCCATCGCTTGCAGACAAATCGACAACATTGCTGGAAGCATTGGTCTGGAAATCGACAACATTGCTGGAAGCATTGGTCTGGAAATCGACAACATTGCTGGAAGCATTGGTCTGGAAATCGACAACATTGCTGGAAGCATTGGTCTGGAAATTGACAACATTGCTGGAAGCATTGGTCTGGGAGGCGAATATATGCTGTAACCATTTCACATTGGGCAGAGTTTTATTTAAGAAGAGGCTTTCTAAGTAGTGGATATCCCCTTTAATGCCTATGGATGTAGAATGGGAGGTTATAAAAGCTCACGTAGGTGTAATGACGTGTGGTCCCAATACTTTTGTCCATACATAACCCTTTCATAGTTGGCTTGTATAGTGAACGTTATAGAAGTCCCCCAAGGCTTTCTTCTTAGAAAACAATTTGTGTCCTTAACTTACCTTAAAAATGTCCCTTTATTACGTTATGAACCTGTAATTTATAGTCCTTCCATAATTACTGTAACAGCCAAGTAATCAGCTCACCGGCGTTAACAGGATGGATTTTTTTTAAAGGTTTTGTCCAGGACTTTAACTTTAGCCTTTGGATAGGCTATCAATTTCTGATTGGTAGTGGGGTGACACCCGGTAACCCCGCCGATCAGTAGTTCCCAGTGCTGCAGCCAATCAGAGCTACTCAGATGCGCAGCTGCACAGCTCAGTCAACCGAATAGTGACCGCGTAATGCACATTTGCCCCCTATTGATTAGAATATGGGGCGAATCTGCAGCATCCAGTCGTGGCCACCATACAGTTGACTGAGCTGCGGAAACAACTGATCAATTGGGGTGCCGAGTGTCACCCCCTCCCACCGATCAGACATTGATGACCTATCCTAAGGATCAATGTTTAAGTCCCGCACAACCTCTATAAATATATAACTGATATAACTAAAAAAGCGTACCTGCACTGTAACGCACAAGGGATCAGCCTCTGAAGATATAAAGTGTCTGGTATATAATCGGATATGCTGAGGAACAGATCGCGGCTATGTCCTTTTGGCGCAGAGCTAAAAAGCTGCCAACTTGCAAACTTTAAAAAGTCAAAAACAGCGTGGGTCAATCTCTCATTTTTAACACCATATTGCTCTTCAGTTCGGAATTTTTTTAAATATATGAGGCGCTGTCATGCAGGCTCAAATATCAGCACAGCCATAAAGGCAAATGATCTCTGGTTGGCTATAGTTACGAGTATGGGCAATGAGTATGCAGAAAGCTCCCTCTATTGGTGGCTGAAAGCAGCAAAATGTCATCATTTATCCCCTTCACGATCAGCCAATTTAGTGCTTTCCGTTTCTTTTTTTCACCATTCTTCTTCCGAGATACATAACTTTTTTATTTTTCAGTCAACCTGGTCATAGAAGGGCTCGTTTTTTTGCGGAACGAGCTGTACTTTAAAAAGAAACCATGAGTTTGACCATATAGTGTACTGGAACACGACAAAAAAAAATTCCAAATGTGGAAAAATAGCAAAAAAAAGTGCGATTGCACTATTGTTTTTGCAAAAAGAAATGTGTTCCAGCTCACCGCTCTGGTGTGTAAGTCTGAGGAGTAGACCAGCTGATCCTGCACGGAAATCCCAGGCACAAGGGGATAATAGCAGATACAAAGTAACGAAAATCCAGCGGATCACACAGGCGTTATGTCGAAACGCGTTGGATGAACTGTGCCTTGTGGATGAACTGTGCCTTGTGGATGCTGTCTATCCATTTGTAAAGCGATGAAAATAAAGGAAAGTTTTTAATTCATCTGCCTGTGATCCGCTGCATTTTCGTTACTTTGTATCCACTATTGTTTTTGGGATATTTTATTCACAGTGTTCACTATATGGTAAAACTGATGTGTTGCTGTGATGCTTCAGGTCGGTACAAGTTCGAAGACACCAAACATGTATAGGTTTACTTTCATCTAAGGGGTGAAAAGAATTAGAAGTTTGTATGTTTTACGCCATATTGCGCAACCCTTAGCGTTCTAATTTTTCGGGATCTATGGCTCAGTGATGGGTTATTTTTTGCCTCTTGGGCTGTCGTTTTTAACAGTACCATTTTTTGCGCAGATGCTACGTTTTGATCACCTGTTATTGCATTTTGCGCAAAATATGCAGTGACCAACGAAATTGTGGTTTTTGGTATTTTTTTCCTGCTACGCCGTGTACCGATCAGATTAATTGATTTTATATTTTGATAGATTTGGCATTTCTGAACGCAGGGATACCAAATGTGTGTATATTGTTTTAACCCTTTAAGTTTTCAGTGGGGAGTGAGTTGAACTTTTAGGTTTGTTTTTTTAGTTTTTCAAAACTTTTATTTTTTATTATTTTACTAGTCCCCCTAGGGGGCTTTAAGAATCAGCTGTCTGATCACTCATTAATTTCTCCCGATCAGAGCAGCATCACTCAGACCAGTAGAAATGATCATCTCCTGTAACAGCCAGTACTCGGCTGCCTCTTACAGGACCTTAGTCATGTAAGCACAGGAGTCATCACATGACCCTGTGCTACCATGACAACCACCGGATCCACGTGATCATGTCACGCGACTTCCGGTATCAGCCTGTGAGTACAGATCTACAGCGATCTCCGTTAATATTGCACTGTCACATCTTGACAGCGCCATTTAAGGGGTTAACAGGTACGGGTGGATAGCGATTCCACTCATACCTTCTAGGCACACGTGAGCTGTATAAATCAGCTGTCATGTGCGCGGATCACCGCCTGCAACACCAGGTGGGGACTAACACTATGACCCGCAGGGACTTAACTTTACTGCCCACTGTCATTAAGGGGTTAATATTGTATCTACGTCGTTACATAAGTTGAAAAAAGACCTAATGTCATTCTAGTTCAGCCTTCCTCCACCAATTATACATTTTGTCATTTATAACCAACAATGTTGTGTATACTGAGGAAATCATCCAGATCTTTTTTAAAAGTTGTTATAGTATCTGCCATTACTACTTTGGCGCCCCTGTGGTTAGGCGCTACAAGGGAATACAGCACCTTAACATCAAGGTGCAGTACCCTTTGGTCACAGGTGAAAGAGAGAGGAAAGACAGAGTCTTATATTAGATTAACATTGACTCAGCAGCCCCTATGTTCATATTCCTGGGACTGTTTATATAGTAGGTCCATAGGGGGGCGGAGCCTAGCTGAGCGTGAGACACAACGTGATTGACAGGACTGGGTGACAGTTAAGGCCGCTATACACGCTACGACATCGCTCAAGCGATCTCGTTGGGGTCACGGAATTTGTGACGCACATCGGTCGCTTTAGTGATGTCGTTGCGTGTGACACCTATTAGCGATTTTGAATCGTCACAAAAGCGTGCAAAATCGCTAATTGGTGGCATGCCCCCTATTCCCAATTATCGTTGCTGCTGCGTGTACGATGTTGTTCGTCGTTCCTGTGGCAGCACACATCGCTACGTGTGACACCGCAGGAACGAGGAACCTCACGTTACCTGCGTCCGCCGGCAATGAGGAAGGAAGGAGGTGGGCAGGATGTTACGGCAGCTCACCTCCGCCCCTCTGCTTCTATTGGGCGCCCACTTAGTGACGTTGTGTGACGCCGAACTAACCGTCCCCTTAGAAAGGAGGCGGTTCACCGGTCAAAGCGACGTCGCTAGGCAGGTAAGTAGTATGACGGGTCTGAGCGATGTTGTGCGCCACGGGCAGCGATTTGCCCGTGTCACACAACCGATGGGGGTAGGTACGCACGCTAAAGACACAGGAAAAGGGGTAACCCAGACGGAAAGGGGACGCTTTAGGTCTGGCGAGAGCCGGCTGAAGAGTTCAGGTAGACACCGGTATAACGGAACCGAGGAGGTTTATCAGGTTTATCCCCAAACCATCGACCGTTAACCTGGGATCCTAAATAAGAGGAGTCCCGGTACCCATCAAGAGTCTGACTACTAACCCCAAGCAGAGTTCACGACGCTGTTGCGGGATAAAGAAACCGTGCAGCATCAGACCCCTGGGAAAACCAGTGACGAGACTAACGAGTGGGTTAAAGAGGGAGTCACAGAGCCCTCAGAGCAGAGACCGAGAAAGAGACAAAGAAAGGTTACCTCAGAGAGAGACTCTGTCATTAAATCTCCTCCGAAACTTGTGACCATTGGCCTTCTGGTAACCGAACTATTTCTGCTGTGTACTGTGCGAAACAAACCAGATGCTAGGAAAAAGGATTTGTTGGAGCTGATGTGGACTTGGTATGTCGTCTCTCCGCCGTTCGACAGGACCCTGCGACGTCAGAGAAGAAGGCAGCCATCACCGCTCGGTCGCTTCCCTCCTGGTCAGCGACCCGCCGCCCTGAGGTGAAATAGCTCCCACTGTGGGGAGCTGAGAGGTCCTAAGCTGCCGTCACCATCGCTTCAGAAGTCGGCCACAGGCAGCGCTGGTATATCCCGCTTACCAGACACCACAGGTGGCGTCACGTATGTCCCCAAAATCATCCCTGTACCCCATCCCCAGCCGCAGATTGAGAGCCCAGGGCACGAAGTCGGGACCGACCACCTGTGATAACCCCATCGAGAGTAAAGTAGCTGCAGTCCCGGCGCCAGAGTACCCCCCTACCGAAAACCCTGATGGTCGACTCACTACCTCTTGTGGTAGGGCATTCCACAGTCTGGCTGCTCTAACTGTAAATAACACTTTCCTATTTAGCTGCCGGAATCGCTTTTCCGAGGTGTATGCCCCCTGGTCCTTAGTATTGTCTTTGGAAGAAATAAGTCATGTGCCAGTCCTTTATATTGACCACACATGTATTTATACATATAAATGAGATCTCCTCTGAGACGTCTTTTTTCTAAGCTAAACAAATCTAACTTTTCTACACTCTAAAATCTTGTTTGCTTTAGCAGCTGCTGCCTGACATTGAGTGCTGCTGCTCAGCTTATTTGTAATGAGAATACCCAAGTCCTTCTCCTGTTCTGTAGTCCTAGTCCCGAGTTTACTTCCATTTAATGTATACACAGTTATAGGATTACTCCGTCCTAGGTGCATTACTCTACATTTATCAACATTAAATCTCATTTGCCAAATGTCTGGCCATTCTGACATCTTATCCAGATTGTTTTGTAATATTGTACTATCAAGGTCCGTTTTTAATATCCTACATAGTTTGGTGTCACATGGGGGAATTGGGAGAAAAATATCAGAAAAACAGCTTTAAATCATTCACCCAAAATCAGATAAAAAAATAATAATAAAATATTAATAAAATATTATTAATATTTTATTAATAAAAATAAACCTTTTTTTAAACCGCTTTCCAGTCATTTTTGTTCCCAAAATATACCATATAAATTGTGGTTAAAGATTTTCCACGACACTGTCTGTATACATATTTTTTTTTATTTATTTTAACAAAATAAATAAGATTGCTTTGTATCAGTGGCCTCTTGGTTATAACTCTTCCCCGCTTGGTTCACTGCCCTCCCTCTCGCTCTCTGCCTCCTGTCAGAATTTGGCACATGCAACTGTAATGGGTTAATGGTTTCCATTCAAATGGAGGAAAACGAAGCTTCAAACTTTTGCAAAAAGGACGCTGGGGCAGGTTTCATATTTGTGAGCGTTGCAAAACACCAGCATTCATGTTGGGGTGGACGTGGACAGGAAGAGCAACTGAGGTTCATTGCAAATCATGCTGTTCATAGCTTCAAAGGTAAATTATTACAGATGTGACCCATAAGGGAGAAAGACCGAACTCTATATTACCACATATGTACTAAAATAAGCAACAAACCTAAATCCCTTAACGTTGTGCCAAATTATCAATCTTCTCTTCCTGTGTCCCTAAGACAACACTTCCTGTCTCAATGTTCTAGTATTGCATAAGTGTGAAGGGGACATTAGATATAAAAGTAACCAATCAGAAACCAGGATTCATGTCAGAACAGGTAAGAAACTAAAAAGAAGCAACTGGATTCCTTTTTTTGGGTCCTCTATTCTCTGCCAGGAAACAGACTAAGAAATGTATCATAACGGTAATAACTTAACACAAAAAAATATATAACCATGTTAAAACCTCTCTGAAGAAAGTGTCCAGAATTAGTAAAAAAAAAAAAAAAAAAAAAAAAAAGAAGTATTTTTTTTTCTTCTTCTAGATGCAGCGCCATTTCTGTTGAATTGGGAAGAGCTGCAATACCAATAACAGCCCATTGACAGGAGTGGCGCTGTTACTGGGAAAATTAAAAAAAAAAAAAATCATTTACCTATGTTGTAATCCTGAAAAAGCCCTTAAAGGGAATATGTCAGCAGGTTTTGCATCTGAGAGAAGCATGATGTAGGATAAAAGACCCTGAATCTAATGATGTATCACTTAGATTACTGGGTGAGGCCGTTCTCACACAATCAGGGTATTTAGATTTAGCTATGTAGCAGAGCTCAGAGAGCTAACCCCGCCCACATCAGACACTGTATAGAGATTGTACATTGACAGTGATGTGTCAATCAGGGGGGGCGTGTTGGACAGCTATCCAAATGACACTGTGGTCTGATCAATGAGAAGCCCTGCTGGTTAAACAAACATAGTAAAGCATGAAGCAGAGCTGAGAAAGCTAACCACACACACATCAGGCTCTCTGTATACAATGTCTATAGACCGTGAGCTGCTAGTCACATGAAGGGGCGGGCCAGACTGCCAGGAATGCACTGCTGTAGTCCCAGCAATGATAATCTCCTCCTGCTAAAACAATCAATGCAAGTAAACAACACAGAAATCTGCGTTTTAACCCCTGTACCATGCTGTCTTCAGATTACATAGCAAAAACCTGCTGACAGATTCCCTTTACGTGGTCTGTAGGGGTACTGTATTACCATATGGCTAAGTGATTGTGTATTGCTAGCATACAGTGTCACTTTCTATATAGATCTTAGTGGTTCTCCCTTTAAGGGGCTTGGGGCAAAAGCAAATAAAACTAATAAAAGATAAAAGCTAGAGAAGTAATTTGCTGCCGTCTAATCTGATGCCTGGTGTAGTGCTGTATACAATAAGTGGCTCACTATACGAGCTGTCAGACCGGCCGCTCCAGAGAGAACATTAACACCTACGACAACATGAATACTTCCCTTTAAATCGTCTTTGAGGACTTTTCTATTTTTAAGGCTAGAGAAACATTCAGATTCTTCCTATAGAATAAACAGAGGGCGCGGCAGGGCTCCGGGGGCACTGGCGGAATAATCCCCTGTCATTCTTTGGGTTAATTAACACACAGATAGACATACAAAGGCTGTGCCGCAGCGTTGCAGATCTTTAATGGGATCCTCCGTTAACCTCCCTTTGCAGTCATGTCTTTGGGGGGGGGGTCTCCTAGGGTAAGGATAGGACGTAACCCTGGGGGGACCAGCGTAGATATTGCACGAAGTGTAGAACCCCTTTAACATGGGAAGAAGCTGTGCTGATGCCAGATTACAAGAGGTTAACTACATAAAGGGGGAAAACTTATTTACTGGTATAAAATGTGACTTAAAACAAAAAAAAAAAAGAAAGAAAAAGATAATATATAAATAAATATTGCATGACCGCCCCAAATCATATCCCATGTCTGTGGGACTAGAAGTCTCATGTGTCAATATTAAAACCCGCGCCCCTGTATACATCACGTTCAGAGACGCGGTATACGCACAGCTGCACTTCTATATTCTCGCCCTTTAGAAGAAACTAAACACCTGTTTGTTTTGCCCCTTTAAAACCATTTAATGCTGGGAGGTTGCATGGCAGCAAGGAGCTGCCGCCTGTGATTTTTCTCTGGCCGGGTAAAAAAAAAAAAAAAGCAAAGACAGAGAGGAGAGGATGCCGCAGTGAGTGTCTGGATGGAAGGTGGGGAGTGCAGAAGGAAGGGGTGAAGGGTGCCGGTCTACGAGAGGCCCTTAAATGCATCCAGTCTGAAAGCGGTATCCAGGAATCGCTTCAGCTCAGTCAGGTGGGTTTTCTTGTTGCCGGTGGCCGGGGCGGCTGCAGGATCTCGGCCGGCATACCTGGAGAACACGAAGGTAAGATTTAGCAGACTTATAACTCATTACTGTACAAAACCATACAAAGAACAAATGGTAACGGACTGGAGTCACACCACAGCAGCCATCACGCCAGGAAAAACGGTAACTGGCTGGAGTCAGACCACAGCAAGCACCAAGCCAGGAAAACGGTAACTGGTTACAGTCGGACCGCGGCAGCTGCCACGCCAGGAAAAATGGTAACTGGCTGGAGTCAGACCGCAGCAGCCACCATGCCAGGAAAAAAAAAAAAAGGTAACTGGCTACAGTTGGACCGCAGCAGCCACCACACCAGGAAAAACGGTAACTGGTTACAGTCGGACTGCGGCAGCCACCACACCAGGAAAAACGATAAGTGGGTGGAGTGGGACTGCAGCAGCCACCACACCAGAAAAAATGGTAATTGGCTGGAATTGGACCACAGCAGCCATCACACCAGGAAAAACGGTAACTGGCTGGAGTCAGACCGCAGCAGCCACCACGCCAGGAAAAACAGTAACTGGCTGGAGTTGGACCGCAGCAGCCACAACGCCAGGAAAGAAGGGAATTTTGTTTACTTACCGTAAATTCCTTTTCTTCTAGCTCCAATTGGGAGACCCAGACACTTGGGTGTATAGCTATGCCTCTGGAGGCCACACAAAGTATTACACTAAAAGTGTAAAGCCCCTCCCCTTCTGCCTATACACCCCCCGTGCATCACGGGCTCCTCAGTTTTGGTGCAAAAGCAAGAAGGAGGAAAAAATTATAAATTGGTTTAAAGTAAATTCAATCCGAAGGAATATCGGAGAACTGAAACCATTCAACATGAACAACATGTGTACACAAAGAACAACAGCCCGAAGGGAACAGGGGCGGGTGCTGGATCTCCCAATTGGAGCTAGAAGAAAAGGAATTTACGGTAAGTAAACAAAATTCCCTTCTTCTTTGTCGCTCCATTGGGAGACCCAGACACTTGGGACGTCCAAAAGCAGTCCCTGGGTGGGTAAATAATACCTCATAATAGAGCCGTAAACAGCTCCGTCCTACAGGTGGGCAACCGCCGCCTGAAGGACTCGCCTACCTAGGCTGGCATCTGCCGAAGCATAGGTATGCACCTGATAGTGTTTCGTGAAAGTGTGCAGGCTCGACCAGGTAGCCGCCTGACACACCTGCTGAGCCGTAGCCTGGTGCCGCAAGGCCCAGGACGCCCCCACGGCCCTGGTAGAATGGGCCTTCAGCCCTGAGGGAACCGGAAGCCCCGAGGAACGATAAGCTTCGAGAATTGGTTCCTTGATCCACCGAGCCAGGGTTGATTTGGAAGCTTGTGACCCTTTATGCTGGCCAGCGACAAGGACAAAGAGTGCATCCGAGCGGCGCAGGGGCGCCGTACGAGAAATGTAGAGTCTGAGTGCTCTCACCAGATCTAACAAGTGCAAATCCTTTTCACATTGGTGAACTGGAAGAGGACAAAAAGAGGGTAAGGAGATATCCTGATTGAGATGAAAGGGGGATACCACCTTAGGGAGAAAATCCGGAACCGGACGCAGAACCACCTTGTCCTGGTGAAACACCAGGAAAGGGGCTTTGCATGACAGCGCTGCTAGCTCAGACACTCTCCGAAGTGAAGTGACTGCTACTAGGAAGACCACTTTCTGCGAAAGGCGTGAGAGAGAAATATCCCTCATTGGCTCGAACGGTGGTTTCTGAAGAGCCATCAGCACCCTGTTCAGATCCCAGGGTTCTAACGGACGCTTGTAAGGAGGGACGATGTGACAAACCCCCTGCAGGAACGTGCGTACCTGTGGAAGTCTGGCTAGGCGCTTCTGAAAAAACACAGAGAGCGCAGAGACTTGTCCCTTAAGGGAGCCGAGCAACAAACCCTTTTCCAATCCGGATTGAAGGAAGGACAGAAAAGTGGGCAAGGCAAATGGCCAGGGAGAAAAACCCTGGGCAGAGCACCACGACAGGAAAATCTTCCACGTCCTGTGGTAGATCTTGGCGGACGTTGGTTTCCTAGCCTGTCTCATAGTGGCAATGACCTCTTGGGATAACCCTGAAGACGCTAGGATCCAGGACTCAATGGCCACACAGTCAGGTTGAGGGCCGCAGAATTCAGATGGAAAAACGGCCCTTGAGACAGCAAGTCTGGTCGGTCTGGTAGTGCCCACGGTTGGCCGACCGTGAGATGCCACAGATCCGGGTACCACGACCTCCTCGGCCAGTCTGGAGCGACGAGGATGGCGCAGCGGCAGTCGGCCCTGATCTTGCGTAACACTCTGGGCAACAGTGCCAGAGGAGGAAACACATAAGGGAGTTGAAACTGCGACCAATCCTGAACTAAGGCGTCTGCCGCCAGAGCTCTGTGATCTTGAGACCGTGCCATGAATGTCGGGACCTTGTTGTTGTGCCGGGACGCCATTAGGTCGACGTCCGGCATGCCCCAGCGGCAACAGATCTCCTGAAACACGTCCGGGTGAAGGGACCATTCCCCTGCGTCCATGCCCTGGCGACTGAGAAAGTCTGCTTCCCAGTTTTCTACGCCCGGGATGTGAACTGCGGATATGGTGGAGGCTGTGGCTTCCACCCACAGCAGAATCCGCCGGACTTCCTGGAAGGCTTGCCGACTGCGTGTCCCGCCTTGGTGGTTGATGTATGCCACCGCTGTGGAGTTGTCCGACTGAATTCGGATCTGTTTGCCTTCCAGCCACGGCTGGAACGCCTTTAGGGCAAGATACACTGCCCTTATCTCCAGAACATTGATCTGAAGGGAGGACTCCGGCTGAGTCCAAGTACCCTGAGCCCTGTGGTGGAGAAAGACCGCTCCCCACCCTGACAGGCTCGCGTCCGTCGTGACCACCGCCCAGGATGGGGGCAGGAAGGATTTCCCCTTCGACAGAGAAGTGGGGAGAAGCCACCACTGAAGGGAAGCCTTGGCTGCCCGCGAAAGGGAGACGTTCCTGTCGAGGGACGTCGACTTCCTGTCCCATTTGCGGAGAATGTCCCATTGAAGTGGGCGCAGATGAAACTGCGCAAAAGGAACTGCCTCCATTGCTGCCACCATCTTCCCTAGGAAGTGCATGAGGCGCCTCAGGGGGTGTGACTGGCCTTGAAGGAGAGATTGCACCCCTGTCTGTAGTGAACGCTGTTTGTTCAGCGGAAGCTTCACTATCGCTGAGAGAGTATGAAACTCCATGCCAAGATATGTCAGTGATTGGACCGGTGTCAGATTTGACTTTGGAAAATTGATGATCCACCCGAAACTCTGGAGAGTCTCCAGAGCGATGTTCAGGCTGTGTTGGCATGCCCCTTGAGAGGGTGCCTTGACAAGCAGATCGTCTAAGTAAGGGATCACCGAGTGTCCCTGAGAGTGTAGGATTGCCACCACTGTTGCCATAACCTTGGTGAAGACCCGTGGGGCTGTCGCCAGGCCAAAAGGCAGTGCCACGAACTGAAGGTGTTCGTCCCCTATGGCGAAACGCAGGAAGCGCTGATGCTCTGGTGCAATCGGTACGTGGAGATAAGCATCTTTGATGTCGATTGATGCTAGGAAGTCTCCTTGGGACATTGAGGCGATGACGGAGCGGAGCGATTCCATCCGGAACCGCCTGGTTTTCACATGCTTGTTGAGCAGTTTTAGGTCCAGAACAGGACAGAAGGATCCGTCCTTTTTTGGCACCACGAACAAGTTGGAGTAAAAACCGTGACCCCGTTGCTGAGGAGGAACAGGGATCACCACTCCTTCCGCCTTCAGAGTGCACACCGCCTGCAGAAGAGCATCGGCTCTTTCGGGGGGCGGAGATGTTCTGAAGAAACGAGTCGGAGGACGAGAGCTGAACTCTATCCTGTAACCTTGAGATAGAATGTCTCTCACCCATCGGTCTTTTACCTGTGGCAGCCAGGCGTCGCAAAAGCGGGAGAGCCTGCCACCGACCGAGGATGCGGTGTGAGGAGGCCGAAAGTCATGAGGAGGCCGCTTTGGGAGCGGTTCCTCCGGCGGTCTTTTTAGGACGTGACTTAGACCGCCATGAATCGGAGTTCCTCTGATCTTTCTGAGGCCTTTTGGATGAGGAGAATTGAGACCTGCCCGCGGTCCGAAAGGACCGAAACCTCGATTGTACCTTCCGTGGTTTAGGTCTGTTTGGTTTGGACTGGGGTAAGGATGAGTCCTTTCCCTTGGATTGTTTAATGATTTCATCCAATCGCTCACCAAACAAGCGGTCGCCAGCCAATGGCAAACCGGTTAAGAACTTTTTGGAAGCAGAGTCTGCCTTCCATTCACGTAGCCACATGGCCCTGCGGACTACCACCGAATTGGCGGATGCTACCGCCGTACGGCTCGCAGAGTCCAGTATAGCATTAATGGCGTAGGACGCAAACGCCGACGCCTGAGAGGTTAAGGACACCACTTGCGGGGCAGATGTACGTGTGACTGTATTAATCTGCGCCTGACAAGCTGAGATAGCTTGGAGTGCCCATACGGCTGCGAATGCTGGAGCAAAAGACGCGCCGATAGCCTCATAGATGGATTTCAACCATAGTTCCATCTGTCTGTCAGTGGCATCTTTGAGCGAAGCCCCATCTTCCACTGCAACTATGGATCTAGCCGCCAGTCTGGAGATTGGAGGATCCACCTTAGGACACTGAGTCCAGCCCTTGACAACATCAGGGGGGAAGGGATAACGTGTATCCTTAAGGCGCTTGGAAAAACGCTTGTCTGGACAGTCTCGGTTTTTCTGGACTGCTTCTCTGAAGTCAGAGTGATCCAGAAACGTACTCAATGTACGCTTGGGAAATCTGAAACGGAATTTCTCCTGAGAAGCTGACTCCTCAATTGTAGGAGCTGGGGGAGAAATATCCAAGACCTGATTGATGGTCGCTATAAGGTCATTCACTACTGCGTCACCTTCAGGTGTATCAAGGTTGAGAGCGGCTTCAGGATCAGAATCCTGATCTGTTACCTCCGCTTCATCCTCCAGAGAGTCCTGCTGAGACCCTGAACAGTGTGATGAGGTGGAGGGGATTTCCCAGCGACCCCGCTTGGGCGGCCTGGGACTGCGGTCCGTGTCAGAGACCTCGCCCTGGGACCTATGGGTCACCCCAGGGGCACTTTGCTGTTCCAACTGAGGGGGACCAGGGATCAAAGATTGAACAGTGCCCGGGGCCTGAATCACCGGTCTGGACTGTAAGGCTTCTAGTATTTTAGCAGACCATTTATCCATACTCTCAGACAGTTTGTCAGCAAAAGCTCCAAACTCCGTCCCTGTCACCTGGACAGTGGTAGCAGGTGGTTCCACCTGGGCCACCAGTAGCAGAGGCTCCGGCTGAGTAAGTGCCACAGGGGCCGAGCATTGCACACAATGAGGGTCAGTGGAACCTGCCGGTAGTCTAGCTGCACATGATGTACAGGTTGCAAAGTACGCCTGTGCTTTGGCACCCTTGCTTTTTGCGGACGACATGCTGTTGTCTCCTCTGAGAACAATCCAGGAGGGTATATAGCCAAAAATCAACAGAGCGACCGTACAGTGCAAATGTATAGCCTAAAAGCCTATATATATATATACACTTCGGCACTCAGTGGGGCCAGCACCACAGGTGCTGCTTACCGACCGCTCAGAGCGGTTGTGTGATCACCAGATTCCCTGCCTGGGTCTCCCTGTGTTGTCTCTCCTCTCCAGCGTCTGAATCGCTGACAGGAATGGCTGCCGGCGTTCTGTGGGGAGGAGGGGACCATGGGCGTGCCCAAGAAAGTGCGGGAATCTAGTGCCCCAGTGTACTGAGTGAGGGGGGAGGAGGATACTATGTATGCTCCAGCCCTCAGCGCTGACGATGTGTGCAGCGTCCCGCCCTTCCCCTGACTGGCAGGCCTGTGGGTGGGAATATGCGATCTAGGCCGCAGAAGCCGGGGACTAAAGTTATAAGCGCGGCCGGCAATAAGCGCGGCCGCGCGGTAGTCCCCGGCGCACTAACACACCCAGCAGTGCTGCAATGTGTATGGCACAAGCGCTCCATGCGCGGTCCCCACGGGGACACAGAGTACCTCACAGTAGCAGGGCCATGTCCCTGACGATACCCAGCTCCTTCCAGCAGATTCCCAGGGGCTGCGGAGGGAGCACGGTCCCAGTGCCTGGAGACCGATCCGGATCCCACTTCACCCAGAGCCCATTAAGGGATGGGGAAGGAAAACAGCATGTGGCTCCTGCCTGTGTACCCGCAATGGGTACCTCAACCTTAACAACACCGCCGACAAAGTGGGGTGAGAAGGGAGCATGCTGGGGGCCCTGTTATAGGCCCTCTTTTCTTCCATCCGACCTAGTCAGCAGCTGCTGCTGACTAAGCTGTGGAGCTATGCGTGGATGTCAGCCTCCTTCGCACAAAGCATAAAAACTGAGGAGCCCGTGATGCACGGGGGGTGTATAGGCAGAAGGGGAGGGGCTTTACCCTTTTAGTGTAATATTTTGTGTGGCCTCCGGAGGCATAGCTATACACCCAAGTGTCTGGGTCTCCCAATGGAGCGACAAAGAAAACAGTAACTGGCTGGAGTTGGACCGCAGCAGCCACAATGCCAGGAAAAACTGTAACTGGCTGGAGTTGGACCGCAGCAGCCGCCACGCCAGGAAAAATGTGTTGCACTAGAAAAACATTAGCGCCCCACTGAATGATTACAGCCAGGTATGTTTTTCTCCTAAATTCTTATTTTGGGGCTCTATGTTCGGTGTGGACAGTAGAATCCATAAGTAATGTCGCCCAAAAGAGATAGCAAAAAAGAAATTATATCTACGCATCGTAGGAGACGGTTGTTTTGGTTGATACCTACCAGACAGGTTTGTTGCGGTGTATTGTGGTGCGTAATCTTGGCTTCACGTAATCGTAATAACCCTGATTTTTGTGTTCCTCTTGGCACCATACGATCTCTGCGTTTGGGTATTTATTCACTTCCATCTCCAGAAGGTCAAATGGGAATGGAGACAGCTATAGACGCAAAAGATAAAAAACAAACAAAACCCAGATTGCATTGAAATTTCGGTCCCTCCACATTTCACCCAGATCTACATCATTAGTGCAAGTATACAGTCTCTGTGCCATCTGCTATCCATAAGCAGGAGTCACACTATGTGTAATTGTGGGTATCTCATACCTGCTCCACACGGGTAATGGCCACCTCTGCCTCCATCTCTCGGGTGCTGCGTTCTTTGGTCAGGTCATAGTACACTTTTCCTGTGCAGAAGACTATGCGCTTCACTCCGGCAGGGTTCTGGGATGCTGGGCCGGCATCTGGGATAACTCTTTGAAAGTGTGTACCTGAAATGAGACGACAGTGACTGGTATTCATTCTGGTTTCGTAAGAATGGACAATCACATAGTACATGCAACAGATCAGATAAATCATGTTGTATATAGAATATGATCGCTCACTAGGTATTACAATCACAAAAATGTCCACAATATTACAAAACTCCCTGACAGGTACAGGTAGCACCTCAGAAGCCCTCGAATATTAACAGAAAGGTGGTTCAGTGACTTTCTGTAATAACGATACACATAAATTGACAGAGGCGCGGATGGCAAGAGCTGCCCAATGTGTGTGGAGAGTGCGGCTGCCTCGGTGAGGAAATGTTGTTCCCCGAGATTTGAAGTGCACCCACCGATCAGGCATTATATCTCATTGATAAGACATACCTACTAATGATGAAAATACTCCTTTAACCCGTACACACATTTCACGTGCAGTATTGTCATATGCCGGCACCCTGACTTTGTAGAACCCACATTATTCTGGGGCAGATGATGGCTGTGTATTTCAGCCATCATCTGCCTTCAAGGCCACGTGCATATTGAGTATTTGGTGAATATTTTACCTCAGTATTTGGTGAGTTTTTTACCTCAGTATTTGGTGAGTTTTTTACCTCAGTATTTGGTGAGTTTTTTACCTCAGTATTTGGAGAGTTTTTTACCTCAGTATTTGGTGAGTTATTTACCTCAGTATTTGGTGAGTTATTTACCTCAGTATTTGGTGAGTTATTTACCTCAGTATTTGTAAACCAAAACGGGAGTGGATAAAATAATACAGAAGTGGTGCCCGGGTTCCTATTATACTTTTCCTCTGATTGTTTCTCTTCTGGTTTTGGTCACAAATACTGAGGTAAAGAAACTCACCAACTACTCAGACACATGCAGCAGAGTTCTGCCCGCAGCTATTAACCTACTGAATATGTCAATCTGTGACAGCAGCACTTTCAGCACCTCGGCAGGGGGGCAAGCCATTTTAAGCATCCACTTATGCTCCCATGACACAATCGCAGAGCGCTGATTGGTTGCAGGGGCAGGCAGGGGTCTGCTGAAGACCCTCGTGCCTGTCATAACAGTACACCTGTGAAAGCCAGTCAATCCGGAGATAGTTACTAACTTCCACAGGAGTGTTTTCTAGGCACTGCACCGCATGACCCTCTCCATCCTCACCTATTGTATCCTCACCTATCCCTTGTAGGCTGTGAGCCCTCGCGGGCAGGGACTTCTCTCCTCCTGTACTTGTCTGTGCCTTGTATAGTTCAGGATTATTGTAGACGTCCATATTATATATACCCCATTTCCCATGTAAAGCGCCATGGAATAAATGGCGCTTAAATAGTAATAATAATAATAATAATAATAATAATAATAATAATAAATAAAAATCTGTGCAGAGGACCCACATTTTTTTAGCATAAAAAACAAACAACAATCTGCAGCATGGCAGCACATGTTACCTGATATCATGTCATCGAAACTTGACCTTGCTTCAGGATGACGAAGGAGCGACTTTGGAGTGAAGATGATTAGCTGTGAGGGAAAAAAAAAAAAGTAAAAAAGGTAAATCAGAGCACGATAATGCATAATAATTGAGGCTGCATGACACTTGTCTGTTCATTTCACATCCAAGCTTGACTACCTTAATTTGCAATGACAGTATCTGTCATTTCAGGTTACTTTTTTGTATAAGCTGTCCTGTGTGTTTACCTGCAAAATAACACCATTTCTGGCCATTATGTGACTTGCATCCTGAATTTTTAAACAGAGCCTCGACAGGCTCTATTACTAATTATCCGTTGTCTCTGAGCTGGTGGGTAGAGAATAGCTGGTATAATGTCTCCCATACACAGAACACACAGACATAAGGAATTCCTGCTCCCCTATCTCTATACAGCATACCAATAGAACAGCATGGAGGACATTATCCAGCATTACTGAGCAGTGTAGCTGTGAATCCAGAACTTGGGGAAGGAAAACACTAGACAACTGCAGCCCGATCTGTCTCTCTGCTCTTCCTCTCTTTGTAGACTTCAATAGGCATCTATTATCTCATCTTGCAGACACACTTGTTATGAGTTTTTTTTGCATTTCAGAAAAAAAATAAAAGTTCATGAGTGGTGGGGAGAGAAGCGGCTCATTAGTGGAGAAAGAATCATATTTCTCTGATAAAATATATTGCAAAATTCTTAGATTTTCTTGCTCTGATGTGATTAGTGCAAAGCTTGTTGAATTGACAGTAACCATTTCAGTGCTGATGTGTAGAGATTAGTGCTGAGCGGACCCGGGCTGTAAACATCGGGATCCGCGCGGTTTCAGGGCTATCCCCGGGCCGGACACAGATGCGGGATTCCGGCTGCACGATCCGGAATCGGCAATTAATAAAAATGAAAAAAAAAACCCCAATAAATAAATGAGCGTTTCATACTTACCAGACTCGGTGTCATGGCGGCACTCTGCTTCCGGGTCGCGCTTTCACTTCCTGTGCTGTGCATGCAAACACACAGCTTTCCGTGTTTTCCCTGCCCACCGGCCGTCCTCTCAGCTGTGATTGGTTCCTGGCTGACGCGCCCCCAGCCTGTGACAGTCTCTGCCGCGGTCATCGCTTATCGCGGCTCAGTAATGGGCTGCACTCTGAGCGGGCAGCCGTGCTCTATAGCTGCTCACTCTGCCATGTAGCAGAGCTGTATGTGTCGCCGCGGGACTTCTCCTGTGGATTACGTCAGAGCTGCAGGGTTTCTTTGGGGCTTAATAGAGTGGTGAAGGAGGAGTGTTTTATACTTTATTTCAAATAAAGGATTGTTCTCTGTGTCTGTGCTTATTTACTGTCACTTACAGGTTTGTGTTATGCAGGCATCTGATGGACGCCTGTACCATCACACAAACCTAGGGTTTAGCAGCAGCCGTGCACCGCTGCTAACCCCTGCTATTACCCCGACTGGCACCGCATCACGCCAGCGGGAAGAGCCAGTAGGGCACACCGGTATGGTCGCATCTAACAGATGCGACCATACCGGACGGCTACGGACTGAGCATATACCAGCCTCATTATCATGGCTGGATGTGAAGATTAGGGGAGACCGCACGTCGTTTTTTTTTTACTTTCACCGGACTCACACGTGTGACTCTGGGCACAGATACAGCGCGACGGCTGGGGCTGCAGCTGCGCGCTATAGCTGTGCTACCGAGTGTTTACCACTGTGACCGACAGTGCACTGCTTTCCCCGCCCACCGGCCATTCTGTCGCCTGTGATTGGTTGCAGTTAGCTGACTCGCTGTCACTCAGGATAGGTGCGTGTCTAGCTGCAACCAACACGCGCCGGTGGGCGGGGGAAAACCATGAATTTTGAATTGTCGGCTCCGGAAGGTAACAGCGTAACCCGGAAGGAGTGTGCCGCCATGACAGCGCCTCGGTGAGTATGCCGCGCTCGCTCCTAACCCCCTTGCCCCTCCACAAACGTTTTTACCCTCCGGATTCCGGTCCCCATTGACTTATATGGGCACCGGATTCCGGAGCGGATCGGATTCTTTTTTATATCTGTCAGTGATCCGCCGGCCCCGGATTATTGGTCGTTCGATCAAGTTTAGTAGAGATGGGCGAGCACTGAAATACTCGTTGCTCCATTCGAGTTGGACGAGCTTGACGTGAGTAATGAGCAGTATGAAAAGTCAATGATTGGCCTTAAAAAATAAAAATACATTTCCAAAACCCATACACACCGGTTTCCTGAAAGGTAGCAGGATCTGTCTGCGGAGCACATGGAAGTAGTTGGCTGGAGTGGAGCAATTGACAACAATCCAGTTACAATCATACAGCTGACGAACAGCAAAGTCTTCAGACGGTTTCTGTTGAGGAAGGAAAAGGTAGAGATTAAGGTTCAGCAGGTTTACACCAGCAAGTAACTTCTACCCACTATTACTATAAACACTCTGGCATTTCTCCACTCCACCTATTAGTTATATAGTACCGCTATAGAGTGTCCATACCATCCTTAAAATCAATGTAATGGGTGGAAATCCTGAATTTACACCGTATAGATACAAGAGGACGACTTACAGGCCACACATCCGGGTCGTCATTGCACATCTGCAGGAAGCGTTCAGGTCTCGCAGAGGAATGCTCAGGACCCTAAAGGACAAACAGATTTATACGTGTAACTTACCATATACATTCATGCCCTTATTTCGGCACTTGTAGTGCAGATCAGGCCGTGCCCCTTTCCTGGTAAGCCCCTCACTCCCCCTTAGCAATGTCAGGCATCAGAAGTGTGACAACACTTAATAAATTTGCTGCGCGTTTAGTAAAAGTGCCCCGGCTGTATATGTGAGGGTCGGTACGGTGAAATGCTTGGTATCAGAACACAACATATTACAGTGAACATTTCAGGTGCAATATGCACCCAGAACAATAAGCAGTTCCTGTATCTAGCCTGTATGTAGTAGCATAGATAAAGGGTTCTTTAGAAAAAGTATTCCTAAAGATCCTCTATGATATGCTAATGAGGCCAGGGACTAGTCACAACGGCATGCTAACATGCTATTCTATGCCCAGCGTCATCGGCGGCGAAGCGCGTACCCGTGTCCGCTGTCACCACTTCATAACGCCAGGTTTAGGGTCCCCGACACTTCTGGTGTCATGCGCACTAGAGCTCTCTGAAGCCGAGACATGTACACCCGGCTTCATAGTGCGTATGGCCGGAAGTGCGGTGACTTAGGGTCGGTGCACACCCCTAAACCTGATGTCTGAGGCGCTGACAATGGACAGGTACATACGTCACTGTCAAAGATGCTGGTAATTGAATAGCAAGTTAGTACGCCCCTGTGGGTGTGCTAACATGCTAGGAGGGCGGACTACTCAGGGGAACTAACGCTCTTGTGACAAGTCCCTGGCCTCATTAGCATATCATAAAGGATCTTTAAAAATACTTTCTCTAAAGATCTCTTTATCTATGCTACTAGATACAGGGACCGTTAGGCAGGGATTAGAAATATGCACCCAGAACTGCTCGTGAGTCTGGGTACATATTGCACCTGACAGGTTCCCTTTAATGTGTCAAATCTGGTACACAAAATTATGCTGTGGCATGCCTGGCATCTAGTGGTATGAATCCCAGGTGAAGAGACAAATCTAAGCAATAGCTGTCACTTGCAACATTTAGGTTTCTCTCTCTGTGTGGACGTCTGTTATAATGTGCATTTATTTTATTTTTCTTATCGCTTTCTTACCATTCCCTCCATGCCGTGGGGTAGTAAGAGGACGATGCCATTCTGTCGCACCCACTTAGCCTGCCCTGGGCAGATGAACTGATCAATGATACACTGAGCTGTGTTGTGGAAATCTCCAAACTGGGCTTCCCAAAGGACCAGTGCGTTTGGGCTGGCCATGGCAAAGCCGAGTTCGAATCCTGGAAGACACAAACCGTGCAATTAAAATATCTAATATTCTCAATGTGCGCCAACCAATCCGGCATAATATATATATATATATAATACACACACATACAGTATATATACACAGTGTGTGCACCCATATCCTGTCCATCGCCAGTTACTTGAAAACGGCGGCAGCTATAGGCATAGAAGTGCTGTCTAGGTATAGTAAACACAATGAAACCACATATAGCGCCACCTGGTGGAAAACGACGGAGTTAGCATTTTTATCTCGAAAACGGAACGAGATAGAGAAAAAAAAGTGAATTACAAAGTTGCAGGGCATCATCAATTCAATATGAATCGACACCTTGCATACAGAAATGCTATGATATGAAACCCATGACCCCCCCCCAAAACATTGAATGCTGGTCACGCATATGGCGCTCATCTAACTTTGATGCTCAAAGTGGCCCCCGTCAGCTGCAATGCACATCTGGACTCTGCACAGCATACTGTATCTTGCTGCACATTGTGCAATATGGTAGGTGACACATTTGCACAAGCATCTGTGATACGTCGTCGTAGGCCCTGCAATGTTGGTGGAGGGGTCGCATACACCTGCTGTTTGATGTGACCTCACAGAAAGAAGTCCAATGGGGTTAGGTCAGGTGAGCGTGGAGGCCACTCCACACAGCCACCATACCCAATGACTTGTAGGAAGGTCTCCATGAGGTATCGCTTCACATCTGCAGCCTTGTGAGGTTTACACGTTCTAATCATAGCATTTCTGTATGCAAGGTGTCGATTCGTATTGAATTGATGATGCCCTACAACTTTGTATTTCACTTTTTTTCTCTATCGTGTTCCGTTTTCGAAATAAAAATGCTAACTCCGTTGTTTTCCACCAGGTGGCGCTATAGGTGGTTTCAGCGCATGGCTACTTTACTATACCTAGACACACTTCTATGACTATAGCTGCCGCCGTTCTCAAGTTAATGGTGGTGGAAAGGATATGGGTGGTCACACTGTATATACAGTATATATCTATCTTATTGTAACTCCAGGACTACGATCCACAGAACAGAAAAAAGTAAACCCCATCACTACATTCCCTGCACAGCTATGAACCTGCAGGCTTCATAATGTAGCTCTCTTCTTCTGGTCCCTGTATTATAGCGCACACTTACCCAGCACTCCGTACTCCGAGAGCGAGCTGTTACACACGGTGTATGGAGCTTGGTTGGGCCACAGATGATTCATGGGGATACAAGTTCTCTTGTCCACGTTTTGGTCATGTAATACGTGGTGACGGTGACTGATGGAGAGAGACAAGTGTCAGAACCCAAGCTCCTACTCATTATATGCAAATCTAAAAAATGGGGGCAGCACATAAACATCACATGGGGGCGGATTAAAATTGTTTTTCTCACAATATGGCTTTAGAGTGCGGTCCCCAGTTTTTTTGCGATTTATGTACAAAGAGTTTTGTTGACGTCTTTGAACCCATCTCTACATGAAAAGAGTGACCTCTCTCAGTTTGGATTAGTCTTCCATAGCAAAGGCTGGTACCTGTCAGCGGGTCTGCAATCTGGCCCTTACGGGGGGGGCCAGGGGTGACCCCCACCATGATGTCCATATGTCCTATAACCATTTTATAGCGGATACTTCTAATCATAGGGATAATATAGGATTGAAGGATCGAGCTAGAGACCTGGCTTGTGTGTGTGTATGTACTGTATAAATATATATATATACTTGGCTGCACCGTCTTAACTTTTGAGCCACCCTTGTTGTGCGTGTATATGTATATTGTGAATGTATATATGTGTCTACTATTTATCCCTATAATAAGTATCCTGTATAAAATGATGCCCATCCACACATACTTCTGTGTCCTAGATCTATTGTGACAATACCTGAAAGTCCCTCTCTCTACATCTTGTCCGCTCAGACGAATATGGATGCCTTCCTTTAGGAGTGAGCCGAATGCCATATACTCAGCCAGTGCCCAGTCAACAGTCCTGTTCTTCACCATTTCCCCTCGGGCTTTCAATATGCGGCTCAGGCCTGCAGGTAGAGGCAAAGAAGGGAATTTTGTTACTTACCGTAAATTCCTTTTCTTCTAGCTCCTATTGGGAGACCCAGACGATTGGTGTATAGCACTGCCTCCGGAGGCCACACAAAGCAATTACACTAAAAAGTGTAAGGCCCCTCCCCTTCTGGCTATACACCCCCCGTGAGATCACGGGCTGATCAGTTTTAGTGCTAAAGCAAGAAGGAGGAAAGCCAAGAACTGGTTTAAACAAATTCACTCCGAAGTAACATCGGAGAACTGAAAACCATTCAACATGAACAACATGTGTACCCGAAAAACAACCAAAAATCCCGAAGGACAACAGGGCGGGTGCTGGGTCTCCCAATAGGAGCTAGAAGAAAAGGAATTTACGGTAAGTAACAAAATTCCCTTCTTCTTCGGCGCTCCATTGGGAGACCCAGACGATTGGGACGTCCAAAAGCTGTCCCTGGGTGGGTAAAGAAATACCTCATGTTAGAGCTGCAAAGACAGCCCTCCCCTACGGGGAGGCAACTGCCGCCTGCAGGACTCTTCTACCTAGGCTGGCGTCCGCCGAAGCATAGGTATGCACCTGATAATGTTTGGTGAAAGTGTGCAGACTCGACCAGGTAGCTGCCTGGCACACCTGTTGAGCCGTAGCCTGGTGTCGTAATGCCCAGGACGCACCCACGGCTCTGGTAGAATGGGCCTTCAGCCCTGATGGAACCGGAAGCCCAGCAGAACGGTAGGCTTCAAGAATTGGTTCTTTGATCCATCGAGCCAGGGTGGCCTTGGAAGCCTGCGACCCTTTGCGCTTACCAGCGACAAGGACAAAGAGTGCATCCGAACGGCGCAGGGGCGCCGTGCGGGAAATGTAGATTCTGAGTGCTCTCACCAGATCTAACAAATGTAAATCCTTCTCATAGCGATGAACTGCATGAGGACAAAAAGAAGGCAAAGAGATATCCTGATTAAGATGAAAAGAGGATACCACCTTCGGGAGAAACTCCTGAATGGGTCGCAGCACTACCTTGTCCTGGTGGAAGACCAGGAAGGGAGCCTTGGATGACAGCGCTGCTAGCTCAGACACTCTCCGAAGAGATGTGATCGCTACCAGAAAAGCCACTTTCTGTGATAGTCTAGAAAGTGAAACCTCCCTCAGAGGCTCGAAGGGCGGCTTCTGGAGGGCAACCAGTACCCTGTTCAGATCCCATGGATCTAACGGCCGCTTGTACGGGGGTACGATATGACAAACCCCCTGCAGGAACGTGCGTACCTTAGAAAGTCGTGCTAGACGCTTCTGAAAAAAGACGGATAGCGCCGAGACTTGCCCTTTAAAGGAGCCGAGCGACAAACCTTTTTCTAACCCAGATTGCAGGAAAGAAAGAAATGTAGGCAATGCAAATGGCCAGGGAGACACTCCCTGAGCAGAGCACCAGGATAAGAATATCCTCCACGTTCTGTGGTAGATCTTAGCGGACGTGGGCTTCCTAGCCTGTCTCATGGTGGCAACGACCCCTTGGGATAATCCTGAAGACGCTAGGATCCAGGACTCAATGGCCACACAGTCAGGTTCAGGGCCGCAGAATTCCGATGGAAAAACGGCCCTTGGGACAGCAAGTCTGGTCGGTCTGGTAGTGCCCACGGTTGGCCGACCGTGAGATGCCACAGATCCGGATACCACGCCCTCCTTGGCCAGTCTGGGGCGACGAGTATGACGCGGCTGCAGTCGGATCTGATCTTGCGTAGCACCCTGGGCAAGAGTGCCAGAGGTGGAAACACATAAGGGAGCCGGAACTGCGACCAATCTTGCACTAAGGCGTCTGCCGCCAGAGCTCTGTGATCGCGAGACCGTGCCATGAAGGTTGGGACCTTGTTGTTGTGCCGGGACGCCATTAAGTCGACGTCCGGCCTTCCCCAGCGGCGACAGATTTCCTGAAACACGTCCGGGTGAAGGGACCATTCCCCTGCGTCCATGCCCTGGCGACTGAGGAAGTCTGCTTCCCAGTTTTCTACGCCGGGGATGTGAACTGCGGATATGGTGGAGGCCGTGGCTTCCACCCACATCAGAATCCGCCGGACTTCCTGGAAGGCTTGCCGACTGCGTGTCCCCCCTTGGTGGTTGATGTATGCCACCGCTGTGGAGTTGTCCGACTGAATTCGGATCTGCCTTCGTTCCAGCCACTGCTGGAAGGCTAGTAGGGCAAGATACACTGCTCTGATTTCCAGAACATTGATCTGAAGGGTGGACTCCTGCTGGGTCCACGTACCCTGAGCCCTGTGGTGGAGAAAAACTGCTCCCCATCCTGACAGACTCGCGTCTGTCGTGACCACCGCCCAGGACGGTGGTAGGAAGGATCTTCCCTGTGATAATGAGGTGGGAAGAAGCCACCACTGCAGAGAGTCCTTGGCCGTCTGGGAAAGGGAGACTTTCCTGTCCAGGGATGTTGACTTCCCGTCCCATTGGCGGAGAATGTCCCATTGAAGTGGGCGCAGATGAAACTGCGCAAACGGAACCGCCTCCATTGCCGCCACCATCTTCCCGAGGAAGTGCATGAGGCGTCTTAAGGAGTGCGACTGACTTTGAAGGAGAGCCTGCACCCCAGTCTGTAGTGACCGCTGCTTGTCCAGCGGAAGCTTCACTATCGCTGAGAGAGTATGAAACTCCATGCCAAGATACGTCAGTGATTGGGTCGGTAACAGATTTGACTTTGAGAAGTTGATGATCCACCCGAACGTCTGGAGAGTCTCCAGTGCAACGTTCAGGCTGAGTTGGCATGCCTCCTGAGAGGGTGCCTTGACAAGTAGATCGTCCAAGTAAGGGATCACAGAGTGTCCCTGAGAGTGCAAGACTGCTACCACTGCCGCCATGACCTTGGTGAACACCCGTGGGGCTGTCGCCAGACTAAATGGAAGAGCTACGAACTGAAGATGGTCGTCTCCTATCACGAAGCGTAGAAAGCGTTGGTGCTCTGTAGCAATCGGCACGTGGAGATAAGCATCTTTGATGTCTATTGATGCTAGGAAATCTCCTTGAGACATTGAGGCAATGACTGAGCGGAGGGATTCCATCCGGAACCGCCTGGCGTTCACATGCTTGTTGAGCAGTTTTAGGTCCAGAACAGGACGGAATGAGCCGTCCTTTTTTGGCACCACAAAGAGATTGGAGTAAAAACCTTGTCCTTGTTCCCGAAGAGGAACAGGGACCACCACTCCTTCTGCTCTTAGAGAATGCACCGCCTGCAGAAGGGCATCTGCTCGGTCGGGATGTGGGGAAGTTCTGAAGAACCGAGGCGGAGGACGAGAACTGAACTCTATCCTGTACCCGTGAGACAAAATGTCTGTTACCCACCGGTCTTTGACCTGTGGCAGCCAAATGTCGCAAAAGCGGGAGAGCCTGCCACCGACCGAGGATGCGGAGGGAGGCGGCCGAAAGTCATGAGGCAGCCGCCTTGGAAGCGGTACCTCCGGTTGCTTTCTTGGGGCGTGAGTGAGTCCGCCAGGAATCAGAGCTCCTTTGCTCTTTCTGAGTCCCTTTGGACGAGGAGAATTGGGGCTTGCCCGAGCCTCGAAAGGACCGAAACTTTGACTGCCACTTCCTCTGTTGAGGTTTGCTTGATCTGGGCTGGGGTAAGGAAGAGTCCTTACCTTTGGACTGTTTAATGATTTCCACCAATTGCTCACCAAACAGTCTGTCTCCAGATAATGGCAAGCTGGTTAAACATTTTTTAGAAGCAGAATCTGCTTTCCATTCTTTTAACCACAAGGCTCTGCGCAAAACTACAGAGTTGGCGGATGCCATTGAGGTACGGCTCGTAGAGTCTAGTACCGCATTGACAGCGTAGGTCGCAAACGCAGTCATTTGCGTAGTTAAGGACGCCACTTGCGGCACTGCTGGACTTAAGAAAGAGTCCACCTGTGCCAGACCAGCTGAAATAGCTTGGAGCGCCCACACGGCCGCGAATGCTGGAGCAAACGACGCGCCAATAGCTTCATAGACAGATTTCAACCAAAGGTCCATCTGTCTGTCATTGGCATCTTTAAGTGAAGCCCCATCCTCCACTGCAACTATGGATCTAGCTGCAAGCCTGGATATTGGAGGGTCCACTTTTGGACACTGGGTCCAGCGTTTGACCACGTCAGGGGGAAAGGGATAACGTGTATCCTTCAGACGTTTGGAAAAACGCTTGTCCGGATAAGCATGGTGTTTCTGGATTGATTCTCTGAAGTCAGAGTGGTCCAGAAAAGTACTCAATTTACGCTTGGGATACAGGAAATGGAATTTCTCCTGCTGGGCAGCTGCCTCCTCTGCTGAAGGGGCTGGGGGAGAAATATCCAACAGCCTATTGATGGCCGCTATAAGGTCATTTACCATGGCGTCACCATCTGGCGTATCCAAATTGAGTGCGGTGTCAGGACCAGACTCCTGATCACCCACCTCTGTCTCATCATATAGAGACCCTTCTCGCTGAGACCCTGACCCGCGTGACGACGTGGAGGGTCTCTCCCAGCGAGCTCGCTTAGGCGGCCTGGGACTGTCATCAGAGTCAGAGCCCTTAGCCTGTGATGCCTGGGACCCCCTTGAAGTACGGATTAGTTCCAACTGAGGGGGACCGGGGAACATAGACACAGCAGTGTCCATGGTCTGAGCAACTGGCCTGGACTGCAAGGTCTCCAGGATTTTTGTCATAGTCACAGACATTTTATCAGCAAAGACTGCAAATTCTGTCCCCGTCACCGGGGCAGGGTTCACAGGCGTCTCTGCCTGGGATACCACCACCATAGGCTCTGGCTGACGAAGTGCCACTGGGACTGAACATTGCACACAATGAGAGTCGTTGGAGCCTGCTGGTAGATTAGCCCCACATGCTGTACAAGCAGTGTATACAGCCCGTGCCTTGGCACCCTTGCGTTTTGTGGATGACATGTTGCTGTCTCCTCAGAGCAATATAGGGGTATACAGCCAAGAAGCGACCGTACAGTGCAGTATATATATATATATATATCTGGTACAGGAAAAAGTACACCAATACAACACTGTGGCACTAGTGGGGCCAGCACTAATGTGCTGCTTACCGCCCGCTAAACGCGGGTGTGTGGTCGCCAGAAATCCCTAGTCTGGGTCTCCCAGAGCCTGTGTCCGTCCTCCAGCCAGACTGCATGCAGGAATGGCTGCCGGCGTCCTGTGGAGGGGGGGGCGGGCCCTGGGCGTGCTCAGACCAAAAGCGGGAAACCAGCGTCCCACTGTGCCTAGTGAGAGGGCTGGAGCATGTAAATAAGGCTCCAGCCCTCGGCGCTGACGATTGCACAGCGTCTGTCCCATTCCCTGATTGACAGGGAGGGGGCGGGAACGAAGCGGAGCTAGGCCGCAAAAGCCGGGGACTAAATTTATAAGCGCCGCCGCCGTAAAAGCGCGGTCGGCGCTAAGTCCCCGGCGCACTACAAGTCCCAGCCGCGCCGCCGCTCCGAGAGTGGCCGGCGCGGTAGTTCCCAGCACATGAAGTCACACAGCTAAGCTGCTGTGACTCAAACCCCAGCGTGCAGCGCTACTGTCCCCGGCGCACTAACACACCCAGCAAGTCTGGCGTGTGCGTGCCTGTCTGTACGGGGACACAGAGTACCTGAAAGTTGCAGGGCCTTGTCCCTGAACGGTACCCAGCTCCGTATCCAGCAGGTTCACTGGGTCTGTGGATGGAGCCCGGCCTCAGGGCTTGGGGGCCGGTAAGATCCCACTTCCTCAGAGCCCCTCAGGGGGATGGGGAAGGAAAACAGCATGTGGGCTCCAGCCTCTGTACCCGCAATGGGTACCTCAACCTTACAAACCACAAGTGGGGTAAGAAGGGAGCATGCTGGGGGCCCCATATGGGCCCTCTTTTCTTCCATCCGACATAGTCAGCAGCTGCTGCTGACTAAACAGTGGAGCTATGCGTGGATGTCTGACCTCCTTCGCACAAAGCAGAAAACTGGTGAGCCAGTGATCCCACTGGGGGTGTATAGCCAGAAGGGGAGGGGCCTTACACTTTTTAGTGTAATTGCTTTGTGTGGCCTCCGGAGGCAGTGCTATACACCAATCGTCTGGGTCTCCCAATGGAGCGCCGAAGAAATATTAGAATGTAAGCCCTGACAACATTTAAAGAGGACCACCCACCAGGATTTTCCTATATAACCTAAAGCCAGTGCTATACTGGCGCTATCATGCTTATTCTATATATACCTTTAGTTGTGAGATCGGATGTATACTTTCTGAATTATAGGCAAGTAAAGTTGGTGAAACGCAATCAAACTTGATTCAAGGAGAAATGGAATATCTAATAGGTGGGTCGAGTTCTGCTAGTTATTCCCGCCCCTATGTGCCTACCTACCCCCTATACTTCCTCCCTCCTTCTTCCCCCTGTAATAACAGAGACAGGGGGAGGAAGGACAGGCAGACAGGGGCGGGAATAACTAGCAAACCCCGACCCACCTCTTAGATATTCTGTAGCTGCTATCAATCACATAACAGTGCATTTAACAAACTTTACTTGCCTGTATTTTAGAAAGTATACATCCGATCTCACAACTAAAGGTATTTATAGAATCAGTGTGATAGTGCCAGTATAGCACTGGCTTTAGTTTATATATGAAAATCCTGGTGGGTGGTCCTCTTTAAGTGCAGTTAGCTGTCCTTAACCCCTTAACAACCCATGACGTACTGGGTACGTCATGGATCGTGTGCCGGTAAGCCGGATTTCCCTGCTGCCGGCAGGTGGCGGCAATCCGCGCACATATCAGCTGTTATCAACAGCTGACATGTGTGCCTGCTAGCCGAGGGTGGAATCGCTTCCACTCGCGGCCATTAACCCCTTACATTTCGCTGCCAAAATCTTGGCAGCGATATGTATATGGGCGCCGCCATGACAGTCACTTACCCCGCCCCCACCGGAAGTCACGTGACATGATCATGTGACTTTCGGCGGTTGCCATGGTAGCACAGGGTCATGTGATGACGCCTGTAGCTAACATGACTCACTTCCTCTCAATGCCGGAATACAGCCGGCATTGAAAGTGAAGCAGCAAATCTGCAGTTCTCAGCTTTGTAGCTGAGATCTGCAGATAGTGCAGAGCGATCGGATTGCTGATCGCTATAGCCCCCTAGGGGGACTAGTAAAATAAAAAAAAAAAGTTTTAAAAAATTTAAAAAAAATAAAAAAACCTAAAAGTTCAAATCACCCCCCTTTCACCCCATTGAAAATTAAAGGGTTAAAAAAATAAAAAATACACACATATTTGGTATCACCACGTTCAGAAATGCCCGATCTATCAAAATATAAAATCAATGAATCTGATCAGTAGCGGTAAAAAAATTCCAAACGCCAAAATTACGTTTTTTGGTCGCCGCAAATTTTGCGCAAAATGCATTAACAGGCGATCAAAACGTAGCATCTGCGCAAAAATGCTACCGTTAAGAACGTCAGGTCGAGACGCAAAAAATAAGCCATCACTGAGCCTCAGATCCTGAAAAATGAGAACGCTACGGGTTTTGGAAAATGGCGCAAAACATGCGCCACGTTTTTTGGACAAGCTTGTGAATTTTTTTTAACCCCTTAGATACAAGTAAACCTATACATGTTTGGTGTCTACAAACTCGCACCGACCTGAGGCATCACATAGATACCTCAGTTTTACCATATAGTGAACACGGTGAATAAAATATCCCAAAAACTATTGTACGATCCCACTTTTTTTGCAATTTTTCCGCACTTGGAATTTTTTTGCCGTTTTCCAGTACACTATATGGTAAAACTTATGGTTTCATTTAAAAGTACAACTCGTCCCGCAAAAAACAAGCCCTCATATGGCAAGATTGATGGAAAAATAAAAAGGTTACGCCTCTCGGAAGAAGGGGAGCAAAAAACAAAAACGCAAAAACAGAAAGTGCCCGGGGGCTGAAGGGGTTAAAAGAAAAGAAAAAAAAAAAGATTTTTTTTTTTTTTTACCTCCATGGATAGTAAAGTCCTCCACAGGAACGGAGCTCGCCACATTTCCGATATGAGACAATTCGTCATCACTGAGGCCAGTTGAGGGGCAGGACATACTGCGGGGCTGTCCGTCCAGAGTGAAGAAACCTGTACGAAAGTGGAGGCATTTAGAAAAAGACCTTAAAGGGTTTGTGCAGATGATCTCAAATCTGACATTGGGCATAAAGAGGCGCTGCAGCAGGTTTGGTGGGTATAGGAGACGTGTCTGAATGTTGTGCATAAGTCTTATTAATTAGAATAGGACATGAGCATGCTACTTGCCAGACATCTTTGCAATAGTCGTACCCAATGTGCAGCCGTAATCATTTCTCCTTGCCCGATCAGGCAAAAAAAGAACTAATGCCGCAGAAACGGATCACGTACCGGGCCATGGGGAGTCCAGCCAGTGCTTGATATGAAGGATTTTCTCATCTTTGGAGCGGGTCTGTGCTTCCTCACAAATTCTGTCATACTTGGCTATCTCCTCCTACAAGGCATTCACAAAACAGCTTAATGCAAGAGTTACAAAACAATTGTCTGTGGGTTGCGCACAATGCCTGGTTACGGCTTGTGCACTTCATACCTCGTACTCCGGCTGGTTGACCACTCCTTGAGAAATAAGGGTCTCTGCGTATTTTTGTAGTACTGTCTTCTGTTTGCGGATCTGCTTGTACATCAGGGGTTGGGTGAACATGGGCTCATCCATCTCGTTGTGACCATTGCGGCGGTAACACACCTACAGAAGACAAGATGTCATCAACGAAGAATCACCAACAGGGACCGATCCCTTACAGCCATACATCACAGATAGCGTCCCAATATTTTCAGTGAATACCACCCCTTAGATATTTTTATCTAAATCCTGTGCTGATTAACCGTTAAGTATATATCCGGCACAGCATTGTGCGTCCGATGTACAGAAATAAAAATCTCTTCCTGCCGCAGCCAATTTTCATTTTTGCATTTTTGGTTTTTTTTTCTTCCCCTTATTTTAAGAGCCATAACTTTTTTACCATATAATGTACTAAAGGAGAAAAAAATCCAAGTGCAGTAAAGTTGGTGAAAAAATTCTGAAGTTCCCCCTTATTTTGATCTTTCCTTGGCTTTTGTATTGTGAAAAGGGTGAATCGAATTTTTTTGTTTCTTTTTACATTTCTTTTGAATTATTTTTGACCTTTTTTTTATTCCTACTCTGGGACTTGAACCAGCAATTGCTTGATCATTCAACTTACAATATAGGAAACATTAACAATCATCCATGAAGCCCTGGTGGTGCCAGCATTCTGGCCGTCTACAATCTTTTAGGTTTATTTAGGTGTCCATTCAGGGAATTTTGGCGCTCAGATTCCGAAAACAGAAAGTTCTGCCATTATACCAGCTTCAGTGACAACTATTGACTTAACTGATCTCTCAAAAAAAAATACGTTGTACCGCTCTGAACATAAACTTTGACTAGCTATGTAGTGATATGGGAGTCATTAAATACTACAGCATATACAGTCACGGCCAAAAATGTTGGCACCATTGAAATTCTTCCAGAAAATGAAGTATATCTCTCAGAAAATTATTGCAGTTACACATACTTTGTCTGCCTCTCGGTGTCGGCGGCCGGCTGCCACTCGGTGTCGGCGGCCGGCTGCCACTCGGTGTCGGCGGCCGGCTGCCACTCGGTGTCGGCGGCCGGCTGCCACTCGGTGTCGGCGGCCGGCTGCCACTCGGTGTCGGCGGCCGGCTGCCACTCGGTGTCGGCGGCCGGCTGCCACTCGGTGTCGGCGGCCGGCTGCCACTCGGTGTCGGCGGCCGGCTGCCACTCGGTGTCGGCGGCCGGCTGCCACTCGGTGTCGGCGGCCGGCTGCCACTCGGTGTCGGCGGCCGGCTGCCACTCGGTGTCGGCGGCCGGCTGCCACTCGGTGTCGGCGGCCGGCTGCCACTCGGTGTCGGCGGCCGGCTGCCACTAACTGCCGGCGGCCGGCCGCCACTCGATGCCGGCGGCCGGCTGCCTCTCTGTGCGGGTGGCCGGCTGCCTCTCCGTGCGGGTGGTCGGCTGCCTCTCTGTGCGGGTGGTCGGCTGCCTCTCCGTGCGAGTGGCCGGCTGGCCGTGTGGACTGCGGTGGCTGTGCGGTGGGTGTCCCAGATGGTCTGTCGACGATCCGGGCTTCAAATGATGGTGCCCAGAGTGAGCGCGCGCGCAGATGAGAGCTCCTTCTGCACATACACCGCTCCGGGCACCATTTCTTTGAAGCCTGGACCGCCGACAGAGCATCTGGGACACTCGCCGCACCGGCGTGCTCCACCACACAACCACTGACAACACTGACCCAACGCCAGCACAACCTCTGCCTCCTGTGACCCCTCTCCACCACCGTTGCCGCCCCCCTCCGGTAAGACAACACCGGAGTATAAGACGGACCCGTTTTTTTTTACGTTTTATAACTCTAAATTTGGGATGCGTCTTATAATCCGATGCGTCTTAAAAACGAAAAACACGGTATTTATTCCAAAGGGTGTGCAACCAAATATTAAAGTTGAGGGTGCCAACAATTTTGTCCATCCAATTTGTGTAGTTTTGTGTGACATTGTGTTCAATTTGCCCTTTTTCTTTCTTTTTTTTTTTTTTGTGTTGCTCCAATACACACAAAAGAAAAAAAAGTGTACAACAAAACATGTGTAATTGCAATATTCTGAAAGAAATACTTAATTTTCTGGAAGAATTTCAAGGGTGCCAACACTTTCGGCCATGACTGTATGTGGATGTACTCTGGGTGATATCCCAGGACTAATTGCGGCTGGACAGTGAGACATTGGAGATGGGGGAATGTGGAAACGCCTTCACGTTTCTTAGAAATGCATTGTTCTTTGTTCAAGAACAGAAAGGTTAGAGGACACGTGACCCAGCGAGAAATTCATGACTCACATTACTCAGAAAGAAGGGAATTTTGTTTACTTACCGTAAATTCCTTTTCTTCTAGCTCCTATTGGGAGATCCAGACAATTGGGTGTATAGCTTCTGCCTCCGAAGGCCACACAAAGTATTACACTTTAAAAAGTGTAACCCCTCCCCTCTGCCTATACACCCTCCCGTGCATCACGGGCTCCTCAGTTTGGTGCAAAAGCAGGAAGGAGGAAACTTATAAATTGGTCTAAGGCAAATTCAATCCGAAGGATGTTCGGAGAACTGAACCATGAACCAAAAGAACAATTCCACATGAACAACATGTGTACACAAAAGAACAACAGCCCGAAGGGAACAGGGGCGGGTGCTGGGTCTCCCAATAGGAGCTAGAAGAAAAGGAATTTACGGTAAGTAAACAAAATTCCCTTCTTCTTTGTCGCTCCATTGGGAGACCCAGACAATTGGGACGTCCAAAAGCAGTCCCTGGGTGGGTAAAAGAATACCTCGATAAAAAGAGCCGAAAACGGCCCCTTCTTACAGGTGGGCAACCGCCGCCTGAAGGACTCGCCTACCTAGACTGGCATCTGCCGAAGCATAGGCATGCACCTGATAGTGTTTCCTGAAAGTGTGCAGACTCGACCAGGTAGCCGCCTGACACACCTGCTGAGCCGTAGCCTGGTGCCGCAATGCCCAGGATGCACCCACGGCTCTGGTAGAATGGGCTTTTAGCCCTGAAGGAATCGGAAGCCCAGAAGAACGGTAGGCTTCAAGAATCGGTTCCTTGATCCACCGAGCCAAGATTGACTTGGAAGCCTGCGAACCCTTACGCTGGCCAGCGACAAGGACAAAGAGCGCATCAGAACGGCGCAGGGGCGCCGTGCGAGAAATGTAGAGCCGGAGAGCTCTCACTAGATCTAGCAAGTGCAAATCCTTTTCACATTGGTGAACTGGATGAGGGCAAAATGAAGGTAAGGAGATATCCTGATTGAGATGAAAAGGGGATACCACCTTAGGGAGAAATTCCAGGACCGGACGCAGAACCACCTTATCCTGGTGAAAAACCAGGAAGGGGGCTTTGCATGACAGCGCTGCCAACTCCGACACTCTACGGAGCGATGTAACTGCCACTAGAAATGCCACCTTCTGCGAAAGACGTGATAGAGAGACATCCCGCAGTGGCTCGAAAGGTGGTTTCTGAAGAGCCTTTAGCACTCTGTTAAGATCCCATGGTTCCAGCGGCCTCTTGTAAGGTGGGACTATGTGGCAAACTCCCTGCAGGAACGTGCGGACCTGCGGAAGTCTGGCTAGACGCTTTTGAAAAAACACGGAAAGCGCCGATACTTGTCCCTTGAGAGAACCGAGCGACAAACCCTTGTCCATTCCGGATTGAAGGAAGGAAAGAAAAGTGGGCAAGGTAAACGGCCAGGGGGAAAAACCCTGATCAGAGCACCAGGATAAAAAGATCCTCCAAGTCCTGTAATAGATCTTGGCGGACGTTGGTTTCCTGGCCTGTCTCATAGTGGCAATGACATCTTGAGATAACCCTGAAGACGCTAGGAGCCAGGACTCAATGGCCACACAGTCAGGTTGAGGGCCACAGAATTCAGATGGAAAAATGGCCCTTGAGACAGCAAGTCTGGGCGGTCTGGGAGTGCCCACGGTTGACCCACCGTGAGGTGCCACAGATCCGGGTACCACGACCTCCTCGGCCAATCTGGAGCGACGAGGATGGCGCGGCGGCAGTCGGACCTGATTTTGCGTAACACTCTGGGCAGCAGTGCTAGAGGAGGAAATACATAAGGCAGTCGAAACTGCGACCAATCCTGAACTAATGCGTCAGCCGCCAGAGCTCTGTGATCTTGAGACCGTGCTATGAATGCCGGGACTTTGTTGTTGTGCCGAGACGCCATGAGGTCGACGTCCGGCGTTCCCCAGCGGCAACAGATCTCTTGAAACACGTCCGGGTGAAGAGACCATTCCCCTGCGTCCATGCCCTGGCGACTGAGAAAGTCTGCTTCCCAGTTTTCTACGCCCGGGATGTGAACTGCGAAGATGGTGGAGGCTGTGGCCTCCGCCCACATCAGAATCCGCCGAACTTCTTGGAAGGCTTGACGACTGCGTGTGCCGCCCTGGTGGTTGATGTACGCAACCGCCGTGGCGTTGTCCGACTGTATGCGGATCTGCCTGCCCTCCAGCCACCGATGGAACGCCTTTAGGGCTAGATACACTGCCCTTATCTCCAGAACATTGATCTGAAGGGAGGACTCTGTTGGAGTCCAGGTTCCCTGAGCCCTGTGGTGGAGAAAAACCGCTCCCCACCCTGACAGACTCGCATCCGTCGTGACCACAGCCCAGGATGGGGGCAGGAAGGATTTTCCCCACGACAAAGAAGTGGGAAGAAGCCACCACTGAAGAGAGGTTTTGGTTGCCAGTGAAAGAGAGACGTTCCTGTCTAGGGACGTCGACCTCCTGTCCCATTTGCGGAGAATGTCCCATTGAAGTGGACGCAGATGAAACTGCGCAAAGGGAACTGCCTCCATAGCTGCCACCATCTTCCCTAGGAAGTGCATGAGGCGCCGCAAGGGGTGTGACTGGGCCCGAAGAAGAGAGTGCACCCCTGTCTGCAGCGAACGCTGTTTGTCCAGCGGAAGCTTGACTATTGCTGAGAGAGTATGAAACTCCATCCCGAGGTACGTCAGTGATTGGGTCGGTGTCAATTTTGACTTTGGGAAATTGATGATCCACCCGAACCTCTGGAGAGTCTCCAGAGCAATGGTCAGGCTGTGTTGGCATGCCGCCCGAGAGGGGGCCTTGACTAGGAGATCGTCTAAGTAAGGGATCACCGAGTGACCCTGAGAGTGTAGGACCGCCACCACGGATGCCATGACCTTGGTGAAGACCCGTGGGGCTGTCGCCAGGCCGAAAGGCAGTGCTACAAACTGAAGGTGTTCGTCCCCGATGGCGAAACGCAGGAAGCGTTGATGCTCTGGTGCAATCGGCACATGGAGATAAGCATCCCTGATGTCGATTGATGCTAGGAAGTCTCCTTGTGACATCAAAGCGATGACCGAGCGGAGAGATTCCATGCGAAACCGTCTGGTTCTCACGTGTCTGTTGAACAGTTTGAGGTCCAGAACAGGACGGAATGATCCGTCCTTTTTTGGCACCACGAACAAGTTGGAGTAAAAGCCGCGACCACGTTCTTGAAGGGGAACGGGGATCACAACTCCTTCTGTCCTCAGAGTGTTCACCGCCTGAAGAAGTGCATCGGCTCGCTCGGGGGGCGGAGATGTTCTGAAGAAACGAGTCGGAGGACGAGAGCTGAGCTCTATCCTGTAACCGTGAGACAGAATGTCTCTCACCCATCGGTCTTGGACATGTGGCCACCAGGCGTCGCAAAAGCGGGAGAGCCTGCCACCGACCGAGGATGCGGTTTGGGGAGGCCGAAAGTCATGAGGAGGCCGCCTTGGAGACGGTGCCTCCGGCGGTCTTTGGAGGACGTGACTTAGACCGCCATGCATGAGAGGTCCTCTGGCCCTTCTGAGGCCTGCTGGCCGTGGAGGGTTGGGACTTGGCTGAGGGCCGAAAGGACCGAAACCTCGACTGAATCTTTCGTTGCTGCGGTCTTTTTGGCTTGGACTGGGGTAAGGACGAATCCTTTCCCTTAGATTGCTTAATAATTTCATCCAATTGCTCGCCAAACAAACAGTCGCCAGAAAATGGCAAACCGGTTAGGAACTTCTTGGAAGCAGAGTCTGCCTTCCATTCGCGTAGCCACATGGCCCTGCGGACTGCCACCGAATTGGCGGACGCTACCGCTGTACGGCTCGCAGAGTCCAGGACGGCATTCATGGCGTAGGATGAAAAAAACGACGCCTGAGAAGTCAAAGACGCAACTTGCGGAGCAGAGGTACGTGTGACCGCATTAATCTCAGATAGACAAGCTGAGATAGCCTGGAGTGCCCACACTGCTGCAAAGGCTGGGGCAAAAGACGCGCCTATGGCTTCATAGATAAATTTCATCAGGAGTTCTATCTGCCTGTCAGTGGCATCCTTGAGCGATGAACCATCTGCCACTGACACTACGGATCTAGCCGCCAGTCTAGAGACTGGAGGATCCACCTTGGGACATTGAGCCCAACCCTTAACTACGTCAGCAGGAAAAGGGTAGCGTGTGTCATTAAGACGTTTAGAAAAGCGCTTGTCCGGAAATGCTCTGTGCTTCTGGACAGCATCTCTGAAGTTAGAGTGATCGAAGAACGCACTCCGTGTACGTTTAGGAAACCTAAACTGGTGTTTCTCCTGCTGCGAAGCAGACTCCTCTATAGGTGGAGGTGGGGGAGAAGAAGGGAATTTTGTTACTTACCGTAAATTCCTTTTCTTCTAGCTCCAATTGGGAGACCCAGACGATTGGGTGTATAGCTACTGCCTCCGGAGGCCACACAAAGTATTACACTAAAAAGTGTAAGGCCCCTCCCCTTCTGCCTATACACCCCCCGTGGGATCACGGGCTGCTCAGTTTTAGTGCAAAAGCAAGAAGGAGGAAAGCCAATAACTGGTTAAACAAATTCAATCCGAAGGAACATCGGAGAACTGAAACCATTCAACATGAACAACATGTGTACCCGAACAAACCAAAAATCCCGAAGGAAACAGGGGCGGGTGCTGGGTCTCCCAATTGGAGCTAGAAGAAAAGGAATTTACGGTAAGTAACAAAATTCCCTTCTTCTTCGGCGCTCCATTGGGAGACCCAGACGATTGGGACGTCCAAAAGCAGTCCCTGGGTGGGTAAATTAATACCTCAAGTTTGGACTGTAAAAACAGCCCTTCCCTACATGGAGGCAACCGCCGCCTGCAGGACTCTTCTACTTAGGCTGGCATCCGCCTAAGCGTAGGCATGCACCTGATAACGCTTGGTGAAGGTGTGCAGACTCGCCCAGGTAGCCGCCTGGCACACCTGCTGAGCCGTATCCTGGTGCCGTAATGCCCAGGACGCACCCACGGCTCTGGTAGAATGGGCCTTCAGCCCTGATGGAACCGGAAGCCCAGCAGAACGGTAGGCTTCAAGGATTGGTTCCTTGATCCATCGAGCCAGGGTGGATTTGGCAGCCTGCGACCCCTTGTGCTGACCAGTGACAAGGACAAAGAGTGCATCCGATCGGCGCAGGGGCGCCGTGCGGGAAATGTAGATTCTGAGTGCTCTTCACCAGATCCAACAATGCAAATCCATTTCATATCGATGAAATGGATAAGGACAAAAGGAAGGTAAGGAGATATCCTGATTGTGATGAAAAGGGGATACCACCTTAGGGAGAAACTCCGGAATCGGGCGCAGCACTACCTTGTCTTGGTGAAACACCAGGAAGGGAGCTTTGGATGACCGCGCTGCTAGCTCGGACACTCTCCGAAGAGACGTGACCGCTACCAGAAAGGCCACTTTCTGTGAAAGTCGAGAAAGTGAAACATCCCTCAGAGGCTCGAAGGGCGGCTTCTGGAGAGCAATTAGTACCCTGTTCAGATCCCATGGGTCTAACGGCCTCAGTACGGAGGGACAATGTGACAAACCCCCTGCAGGAACGTGCGTACCTGAGGAAGTCGTGCTAGGCGCTTCTGAAAGAATACAGACAGCGCTGGAACTTGTCCTTTAAGGGAGCCGAGCAACAAACCTGTTTCCCAACCAGATTGCAGGAAGGAGAGAAAAGTAGGCAATGCAAATGGCCAGGGAGACACTCCCTGAGCAGAGCCCTAAGGTAAGAATATCTTCCACGTCCAGTGGTAGATCTTGGCAGACGTCGGCTTCCTAGCCCGTCACATGGTGGCAATGACGTCATGAGATAATCCTGAAGACGCTAGGATCCAGGACTCAATGGCCACCCAGTCAGGTTCAGGGCCGTAGGATTCAGATGGAAAACGGCCCTTGGGACAGTAAGTTTGGCCGGTCTGGTAGTGCCCACGGCTGGCCGACCGTGAGATGCCACAGATCCGGGTACCACGACCTCCTCTGCCAGTCTGGGGCGACGAGGATGGCGCGGCGGCAATCGGAGCTGATCTTGCGTAGCACTCTGGGCAACAGTGCCAGAGGGGGAAACACATAGGGTAGCTGGAACTGCGACCCATCCTGAACTAAGGCGCCTGCCGCCAGAGCTCGTTGATCGTAAGACCACACCATGAAACTCGTGACCTTGGTGTTGTGCCTAGACGCCATTAGGTCGACGTCCGGCCTCCCCCGAAGGCCCCAGATTTCCTGAAACACGTCCGGGTGCAGAGACCCTTCCCCTGCGTCCATACCCTGGCGATTGAGGAAGTCTGCTTCCCAGTTTTCTACGCCCGGGATGTGAACTGCGGATATGGTGGATGCTCTGTCTTCCACCAACATCAGAGTCCGCCGGACTTCTTGGGAGGCTTGCCGACTGCGTATTCTGCCTTGGTGGTTGATGTATGCTACCGCTGTGGAGTTGTCCGACTGAACTCGGATCTGTTTGCATTCCAGCCACTGCTGGAAGGCTTGCAGGGCAAGATACACTGCTTAGATTTCCAGAACATTGATCTGAAGGGTGGACTCCTGCTGAGTCCACGTACCCTGAGCCCTGTGGTGGAGAAAGACTGTTCTCCACCCTGACAGACTCACGTCTGTCGTGACCACCGTCCAGGATGGGGGTAGGAAGGACCTTCCTTTTGACAATGAGGTGGGAAGAAGTCACCACTGAAGAGAGTCCTTGACCGTCTGAGAAAGGGAGACGTTCCTGTCTAGGGACGTCGACTTCCCATCGCTTTGGCGGAGAATGTCCCATTGAAGTGGACGCAGATGAAACTGCGCGAAAAGGACTGCCTCCATTGCTGCTACCATCTTCGCTAGGAAGTGCATGAGGCGTCTTAAGGGGTGTGACTGGCCTTGAAGGAGAGACTGCACCCCCGTCTGTAGTGAACGCTGTTTGTCCAGCGGAAGCTTCACTATCGCTGAGAGAGTATAAAACTCTATGCCAAGATATGTCAGTGATTGGGTCGGTGTCAGATTTAACTTTGAAAAGTTGATGATCCACCCGAAACTCTGGAGAGTCTCCAGCGCAACGTTCAGGCTGCGTTGGCATGCCTCTTGAGAGGGTGCCTTGACAAGTAGATCGTCCAAGTAAGGGATCACAGAGTGACCCTGAGAGTGCAGGACTGCTACCACTGCTGCCATGACCTTGGTGAAAACCCGTGGGGCTGTCGCCAGACCTAAGGGCAGGTCTACGAACTGAAGATGCTCGTCTTCTATAACGAATCGCAGCAAACGCTGGTGCTCTGGAGCAATCGGCACGTGGAGATAAGCATCCTGATGTCTCTTGATGCTAGGAAATCTCCTTGAGACCTTGAGGCAATGACGGAGCGGAGGGATTCCATCCGGAACCGCCTGGTTTACACTGCTTTTTGAGCAGTTTTAGGTCTAGAACGGAACGGAAGAGCCGTCCTTGTTTGGCACCACAACCAGATTGGAGAAAAAACCGTGACCTTGTTCCTGAAGAGGAAAAGGGATTATCACTCCTTCTGCCTGCAGAAGAGCATCGGCTCGGTCGAGAGGTGGGGAAGTTCTGAAGAATCGAGCCGGAGGACGAGAACAAAACTCTATCCTGTACACGTGAGACAAAATGTCTCTCACCCACCGGTCTTTGACCTGTGGCAGCTAAATGCCGCCAAAGCGGGAGAGTCTGCCACCGACCGCGGATGCGGAGAGAGAGGGCTGAAAGTCATGAGGAAACCGCCTTGGTAGCGGTTCCTCCGGCTGCCTTCTTTGGGCGTGATTGAGCCCGCCAGGAGTCTGAGCCCCTCTGAGCCTTTTGAGTCCTTTTGGACTAGGAAAATTGGGACCAGCCCGAGCCTGGAAGGACCGAAACGTCGACTGTCCTTCCTTGGGTTTTGTTTGATCTGGGCTGGTGTAAGGAAGAATCCTTACCCTTGGCCTGTTTAATGATTTCATCCAATCGCTCAGCCAACAGTCTGTCACCAGATAATGGCAAACTGGTTAAGCCCTTTTTGGAAGCAGGAGCTGCCTTCCATTCCCTTAACCCCAAGGGTCTGCGCAAAACCACGGAGTTGGCGTACGCCACCGGCGTACGGCTCGTAGAGTCCAGGACAGCATGAATAGCGTAAGTCGCAATGCATGCGAGGTTAAGGACGCCACCTGCGGCACAGAAGTACGTGTGACAGTGTCTATCTGCGCAAGACCAGCTGAATAGCTTGGAGTGCCCATACAGCTGCGAATGCCGGAGCAAACGACACGCCGATAGCTTCACAGACAGATTTCAACCAGAGGTCCATCTGTCTGTCAATGGCATCTTTAAGTGAAGTCCCATCTTCCACTGCAACTATGGAGGATGGCGCGGCGGAGAAAAGCTTGTCTGGATAAGCGTAGTGTTTCTGGACTGCTCCTCTGAGTCAGAGAGGCCCAAAAAGTACTGAATTTACGCTTGGGATACCTGAAATGGAATTTCTCCTGCTGAAGCTGCCTCCTCCACTGGAGGGGCTGAGGGAGAAATATGCACCAGTGTATTGATGGGCGCTATGAGATCATTCACCATGGCGTCCCATTAGGAGCATCCAGAATGAAAGCGGTCTCAGGATCAGAAACCTGATCAGCTACCTCATCATACAGAGAATCCTCTCGCTGAGACCCTGACCAGTGTGTGAAGTCGAGGGTCTCTCCCAGCGAGCTCGCTTAGGCTGTCTGGGACTGTCGTCCGTGTCAGAGCCTTCAGTCTGGGATGTATGGGACCCCCTTGGAGCACGGATTAGTTCCAACTGAGGGAGACCGGGGAGCCTTGATTCAACAATGCCCATGGTCTGAGTCACCGCCCTGGACTGCAAAGTTGCTAGAATTTTGTTCATAGTCCAAGACATTTTATCAGCAAAAAAACTGCAAACTCTGTCCTCTGGACAGTTTCACAGGTGGCCCTCTCTGGGCCACCACTAGCAGAGACTCTACCCATTAGGGGTTAGTGGAACCTGCCGGTAAAACAGCCTCACGTGCGGTACAGACAGCATAGAAAGCCTGTGCCTTGGCCCCCTTGCTCTATGCTGACGACATGCTGTTGTCTCCTCAGAGCTATCTAGGGGTATATCGCCAAGAAGCGACCGTACAGCCACAAGTCTCAGCCGCGCCGCAGCCTCCAGCGCGGCAGTTTCCCACAGATAAACTCACTCAGCTAAGCTGCAGTGAGTATAGTCCAAGCGCGCAGCGCTGTTGTCCTCGGCGCACTAACACGCCCAGCAATGCTGGCGTGTGTCTGTGTATGGTCTTGCAAATATAAGTACAAGGATAAAGTACACAAAAAAACACTGTGGCAATAGTGGGGTCAGCACCAAGGTGCTGCTTACCGCCCGCATAAGCGGGTAAGTGGTCGCCAGAATCCCTTTGCTGGGTCTCCCAGAGCCTGTGTCCGTTCTCCAGCTTAGATTGCCTGCAGGAATGGCTGCCGGCGTCCTGTGAAGAGGGGCGGGCCGTGGGCGTGCCCCAGACAAGAGCGGGAAACTGGCGTCCCCCTGTGCCCAGTGAGAGGGCTGGAGTATGTAAATAAGACTCCAGCCCTCGGCGCTGATCATTGTACAGCGTCTCGCCCCTTCCCTGACTGGCAGGGTTGGGGGCGGGAACGAAACGTAACTAGGCCGCAAAAGCCGGGGACTAGATTTATAAGCGCTGCCGTCGTAAAAGCGCGGCAGCGCAAAAGTCCCCGGCGCACCACAAGTCTCAGCCGCGCCGCAGCTCCAGCAGCGGCTGGCGCGGTAGTTCCCGACACATAAACTCACTCAGCTAAGCTGCAGTGAGTAAAGCCCAAGCGCGCAGCGCTACTGTCCCCGGCGCACTAACACACCCAGCAACGCTGGAGTGTGTCTGTGCATAGACTGTACGGGGACACAGAGTACCTTAACGTTGCAGGGCCTGTCCCTGACGATACTCCGCTCCATTCCAGCAGGATCTCCGGGTCTGTGGATGGAGCCCGGCCTCAGAGCCTGGAGGTCGGTAAGATCCCACTTCACCAGAGCCCTCAGGGGGATGGGGAAGGAAAGCAGCATGTGGGCTCCAGCCTCCGTACCCGCAATGGGTACCTCAACCTTAACAAACACCGCCGACAAGAGTGGGGTGAGAAGGGAGCATGCTGGGGGCCCTAGTATGGGCCCTCTTTTCTTCCATCCGACATAGTCAGCAGCTGCTGCTGACTAAAACAGTGGAGCTATGCGTGGATGTCTGACCTCCTTCGCACAAAGCTTGAAAACTGAGCAGCCCGTGATCCCACGGGGGGTGTATAGGCAGAAGGGGAGGGGCCTTACACTTTTTAGTGTAATACTTTGTGTGGCCTCCGGAGGCAGTAGCTATACACCCAATCGTCTGGGTCTCCCAATGGAGCGCCGAAGAAAGATCTAGCACCTGGTTGATGGACGCTATAAGATCATTTACTATGGCGTCCCCTTTCGGTGTATCAAGATTGAGAGCAACGTCAGGGTCAGAGCCCTGAGCTGCGACCTCCGCTTCATCCTCCAGAGAGTCCTCAAGCTGAGACCCCGAACAGCGTGATGAAGTCGGGGACGGTTCCCAGCGAGCCCGCTTAGCCGGTCTGGGACTGTGGTCCGTGTCGGAGTCCTCCCCGTGAGACTCAGGTGTCACCCCAGGAGCACGCTGCTGTGCAGACCGAGAGGGGCCTGGGGGCGATGAACTCACAGTGCCCGAGGCCTGTGTAAGGACCGATCTGGACTGCAAAGCTTCTAGTATCTTAGCAGACCATCTGTCCATAGACTGAGCCATGGATTGTGACAGCGACTCAGAGAGTTTCTCAGCCAAAGCTGCAAACTCTGTCCCTGTCCCCTGGACAGTGGGGGCCGGGGGTTCTACCTGAGCCGAGGGCCCCACCAGTGCCCGAGGCTCCGGCTGAGCGAGTGCAACAGGGGCCGAGCATTGCTCACAGTGCGGGTAGGTGGAACCTGCAGGTAACATAGCCGCACAGGAGGTACAGGTTGCAAAATAACCCTGTGTCTTGGCACCCTTGCTCTTTGCGGACGACATGCTGTTGTCTCCTCTGAGAGTGATCACTGAGGGTATATAGCCAAAAGCAAAAACAATGCTGCCGAACAGAGAAAGTGTATACAGATATATAAATAAATATATACACTTCGGCACCCTGGGGGGACCAGCACAGGTGACCGGTGTGGCTTACCGACCGCCCAAAGCGGTTGTGTGTCCACCAGATTCCCTGCCTTGGGCCTCCCAGAGCTACAGAGCTCTTCCTGAAATCCTCCACCGGCAGAATGATTGTAAAAATGGCTGACGGAGCTCTCAGGGGAGGAGGGGGCCGTGGGCGGCGACTAATAAAGTGCGGGAATCTGGTGCCCCACAGTGATCAGTGAGGGGGGAGGAGGACACCAAAGTATGCTCCAGCCCTCACTTTCGACGTCAGGTCGACCGTCCCGCCCTTACCCCTGACTGGCAGGCCCGGGGGCGGGAGTTATGGTACTAGGCCGCAGAAGCCGGGGACTAAATTTAATACCGCGGCCGACAAACAGGCACGGTCGGCGCGGTAGTCCCGGCCGTCCTAAACATACAGCAGCAGTCCATTTACACTGGCCGTTACTATACGGGCAGATGCAGCTACTGTAACATTGTGCCACTCCTTATAAGTGCGGCTTGACATCCCTCCTTATATCCCAAAAATGTTATCCTGTGTATGATGAAATTTTTATATGATTTTTGCACGAGCACTTTGTATAAATAAAATTTGATATTATAAATATAAAGTACGATTCCTGGATTCTTTATAGGTTGCTATCTAATATATTGGAATCTATTTCAGAACTATGAGAGGCCTTATATAGGTTATTTAGCAGCCGCTGCAGTGTCAGTGACACGAGCGCTCCATACACCGTCCCCAAGGGGACACAGAGTACCTTTTGGATGCAGGGCCTGTCCCTGATGATATTAAGTCTCCTGTCCGGCAGATTCCCACAGGGGCTGCGGAGGGAGCCCGGTCCCAGTGCCTGGATGACCGGTTAGGATCCCACTTCTCCCAGAGCCTCTAAGGGATGGGGAAGGAAAACGGCATGTGGCTCCAGCCTCTGTACCCGCAATGGGTACCTCAACCTTAACAGCACCGCCGACTTAGTGGGGTGAGAAGGGAGCATGCCGGGAGCCCTGTTAGGGGCCCTCTTTTCTTCCATCCGATACAATCAGCAGCTGCTGCTGACTAAAATGGGAGCATGAGTGAATGTGTGCCTCCTTCAACACAAAGCATAAAAACTGAGGAGCCCGTGATGCACGGGAGGGTGTATAGGCAGAGGGGAGGGGTTACAGTTTTTAAAGTGTAATACTTTGTGTGGCCTCCGGAGGCAGAAGCTATACACCAAATTGTCTGGGTCTCCCAATGGAGCGACAAAGAGGATAAAATACACAATCATTAACAGTGTAATAATGACATTAGTAAGCGGATACTGTATGTGCCCCTTCACCTGACGCTGCAGACGACGGCCTCCATCACAGAACACATCAGCACAACCCACAATATATAATTCCATGTCCTGGTTCTACAATGAGGATGTCGTACAGAATGTAATCTGGTTATGAAAAGAAAGAGGCCACTTACTAGATCCACGACCACATCTTTATGGAAGGTGCTCCTCCATTCTGCAGCCACGTTACACACGTATTGCACAGCCTCGGGGTCATCGGCGTTGACATGGAAGATTGGGGCGTTGACGACCCTCGCCACGTCTGTAGGGTACGGGGAGGAGCGGGCCATACGAGGATCAGTGGTAAAACCAATCTGAGAGAGAGGAAGGTAATTAAAAATGGAAGAATGTGAAAAGAAAAAAATATCAACCTAGTCCTGGTCTAATGAATAACCAAATCATTCCTCCTGTAAGCTTCTTGCAGCTTCCTGATCTAGATCTGACACGGCGAGCAGATATCAGCTCTGCCCCCAATAGTAACATTGGTTCTGGGGTCAGGGCTCATCTCTGCTCACCGCGTTTTCGCCTTACAATGCGCACTGACAGTGTGCTCCCTTGCCAGCTCATCTCTTGTTATTAGAGCCGGCAAGGGAGTGCACTGTCACTGTGCATTGGAAAGAATATTACAGTGACAAGGAAGCTTGTATGGAGCATACATCGCAATTGACAACTTATGTATGCTCAGTGGAGCTGGGACTAACCCAGGCCATGAAATAGACGTCACTGATGACGCTTCATTTCAGGGTGTGGACAGAGGGCTGCAGAATTGATCGCAGCTTCTGCCCACTGATGATGCTTCATTTCAAGCTGGGGACAGAGGCTGTGGCATTGATTGCAGCTTCTGCCCACTGATGAAAATTTATTTCAGGCTGGGGACAGAGGTTGCGGCATTGATCGCAGCTTCTGCCCACTGATGACACTTCATCTCAGGCTAAGGACAGAGGCTGCAGCATTGATCGCAGCTTCTCCCCACTGATGACACTTCATTTCAGGCTGGGGACAGAGGTTGCAGCATAGATCGCAGCTTCTGCCCACTGATGACACTTCATCTCATGCTAAAGACAGAGGTAGCGGCATTAATCGCAGCTTCTCCCCACTGATGAAAATTTATTTCAGGGTGGGGACAGAGGCTGCGGCATTGATCGCAGCTTCTCCCCACTGATGACACTTCATTTCAGGGTGGGGGACAGAGGCTGCAGAATGATCGCAGATTCTGCCTGCTGATGACGTTTTTGTTTGAGCATTACACTGTGTCTGTGGGCTCTCACATGTAGAATCATCAATCCAGAAGTAGGTAATGGTAAGGACTTTTTCATTAAAGTGTATTAGAACATAATTTATGATAATTAAAATAGATAGCCATTTAATATTATAATTAATATTCGTTACGGATCACTCAATTTAGGAAAGAGATATTGAAGTTGGGCGCTCTGCTGTGTCACTGCTTTGACAGCTCTTTGTGACTGCCTGCTTCTGTGCTGGACAATAACACTGTACGGGGCAGGCACAGGAGATAACAGAAAGGGAGAGAAATGCTATTCCTCTACATGTAAAGTATGTAGAGCAAGACACAGACTATTTCTTTATAGGCAGCCATGTTCCCTACTTGCCCATCGACTCTTAAGGTCCAGTCACACTAAACAACTTACCAGCGATCCCAACAACGATAGGGATCGCTGGTAAGTTGTTAGGAGGTTGCTGGTGAGATGTCACACTGCGACGCTCCAGCGATCCCACCAGCAACCTGACCTGGCAGGGATCGCTGGAGCGTCGCTACACGAGTTGCTGGTGAGCTCACCAGCAACCAGTGACCAGCCCCCAGCGCCGCGTGGAAGATGCTGCGCTTGGTAACTAAGGTAAATATCGGGTAACCAACCCGATATTTACCTTGGTTACCAGCGCACGCAGCTACACGTGCAGAGAGCAGGGAGCAGCGCACACTGAGCGCTGGCTCCCTGCTCTCCTAGTTACAGCACACATCGGGTTAATTACCTGATGTGTGCTGCAGCTAAATGTGCACAGAGCAGGGAGCAGCGCACAATGCTTAGCGCTGGCTCCCTGCTCTCCTAGCTACAGCACACATCGGGTTAATTAACCCGATGTGTCCTGCAGCTACATGTGCACAGAGCAGGAGCCGGCACTGACAGTGAGAGAGGCGGAGGCTGGTAACAAAGGTAAATATCGGGTAACCAAGGACAGGGCTTCTTGGTTACCCGATGTTTACTGTGGTTACCAGCCCCCGCAGAAGCCAGCTCCTGCTGCCTGCACATTTAGTTGTTGCTGTCTCGCTGTCACACACAGCGATCTGTGCTTCACAGCGGGACAGCAACAACTAAAAAATGGCCCAGGACATTCAGCAACAACCAACGACCTCACAGCAGGGGCCAGGTTGTTGCTGGATGTCACACACAGCAACATCGCTAGCAACGTCGCTGCTATGTCACAAAAGTTGTTCGTTAGCAGCGATGTTGCTAGCGATGTTGCTTAGTGTGACGGGGCCTTTAGATGCAGCAAAGGCCTTTTCTTGCAGATATACCATTTAGAAGCAGCTATGTCCTCCTACTTTTGTCCAGCTGCATAATACACAGGGATATCTTTTTACAAGACTGATAACTAACAATGTGTAGAAAGCAATGTTCAGCCTCCTAATTGTGAGATAAATTTTAATTTTATCAGTCAGAGATTATAAACAACATGAAATTCTCCTGACATATACAGTGCCTTCCGAAAGTATTCGGCCCCCTTTAATTTGTCAACCTTTACCCACATTTCAAACTTCAAACATAAAAATTTTAATATTATGGTGAAGAATCAACAACAAGTGGGACACAATTGTGAAGTTGAACGAAATTTTTTGCTCATTTTAAACCTTTTTAAAAATAAAAAACTGAAAATTGGGGCGTGCAATATTATTCACCCCCTTTACTTTCAATGCAGCAAACTCACTCCAGAAGTTCATTGGGGATCTCTGAATGATCCAATGTTGTCCTAAATGACTGATGATGATAAATATAATCCACCTGTGTGTAATCAAGTCTCCGTATAAATGCACCTGCTCTGTGATAGTCTCAGTGTTCTGTTTAACCCCTTCACGACCATGGACGGATATATCCGTCATAGAGTGTGTCCCGTTAAGCCCCGCCCCCTGCCGCGGGCAGGTGGCGTGGATCGGCACACATATCAGCTGTTTTCAACAGCTGACATGTGTGCCTACATGTTACGAATGGAATTGCATTCCGCCCGTAACATTAACCGCTTACATCTCGCTGCCAAAGTCTGGCAGGGAGATGTATAGACGCGCGGTGAAGATTTTCACTTACCGCCGCCCCCACCGGAAGTCACGTGAGTGATCACGTGACTTTCGGTTGTTCCCATCGTAGCACAGGGTCATGTGATGACGCCTGCAGCTATGAAGTTTCACTTTCGTTTTCCCTCGTCCGGGAGCAGAGAGAAACAGGAAGTGACTGAATCTGCTGTTTACAGCTGTATAGCTGTGATCAGCAGATAGATCAGAGCGATCGGATTGCTGATCGCTATAGCCCCCTAGGGGGGCTAGTAAAATAAAAATAAAAAAGTGAAAAAAGTTTTAAAAAAATAAAACAAAAAAAACCTAAAAGTTCAAATCACCCCCCTTTCCCCCCATTGAAAATGAAAGGGTTAAAAAATAATTAAATATACACATATTTGGTATCGCCGCGTTCAGAAATGCCCGATCTATCAAAATATAAAATCAATTAATCTGATTGGTAAACGGCGTAGTGGCAAAAAAATTCCAAACGCCAAAAGTTACGTTTTTTGGTCGCCGCAAGTTTTACGCAAAATGCAATAACAGGCAATCAAAACGTAGCATCTGCGCAAAAATTGTACCATTAGAAACGACAGCTCGAGACGCAAAAAATAAGCCGTCACTGAGCCATAGATCCCAAAAAATGAGAACTCTACGGTTTTCGGAAAATGGCGCAAAACGTGCGCCACTTTTATTGGACAAGCTTGTGAATTTTTTTTAACCCCTTAGATACAAGTAAACCTATACATTTTGGTGTCTACAAACTCGCACCGACCTCAGGCATCACACCCATACATCAGTTTTACCATATAGTGAACACCGTGAATAAAACATCCCAAAAACTATTGTGCCATCACACTTTTTTTGCAGTTTTTCCACACTTGGAATTTTTTTGCTGTTTTCCAGTACACCATATGGTAAAACGTATGGTTTCATTTAAAAGTACAACTTGTCCCGCAAAAAACAAGCCCTCATATGGCAAGATTGAACGAAAAATAAAAACGTTACGGCTCTCGGAAGAAGGGGAGCAAAAAACAAAACCGCAAAAACGGAAAGTGCCCTGGGTCTGAAGGGGTTAATGCACAGAGAGCATCATGAAGACCAAGGAACAGAACAGGCAGGTCTGTGATACTGTTGTGGAGAAGTTTAAAGCCAGATTTGCCTACAAAAAGATTTCCAAAACTTTAAACATCCCAAGAAGCACAGTGCACTGCAAGCGATCATATTGAAATGGACCCACTGCAAATCTACCAAGACCCGGCCGTCCATCCAAACTTTCATCTCAAACAAGGAGAAGACTGATCAGAGATGCAGCCAAGAGGCCCATGATCACTCTGGATGTACTGCAGAGATCTACAGCTGAGGTGGGAGAGTCTGTCCATAGGACAACAATCAGTCGTACAATGGACAAATCTGGCCTTTATGGAAGAGTGGCAAGGAGAAAGCCATTTCTCAAAGATATCCATAAAAAGTGTTATTTAAAGTTTGCCACAAGCCACCTGGGAGACACATCAAACATGTGGAAGAAGGTGCTCTGGTTAGATTAAACCAAAATCGAACTATTTGGGCACAATGCCAAACGTTATGTTTGGCGTAACAGCAACACAGCTCATCACCCTGAACACACCATCCCCACTGTCAATCATGGTGGTGGCAGCATCATGGTTTGGGTCTGCTTTGGTTCAGCAGGGACAGGGAAGATGGTTAAAATTGATGGGAAGATGGATGGAGCCAAATGAAGGGAATTTTGTTTACTTACCGTAAATTCCTTTTCTTCTAGCTCCTATTGGGAGACCCAGACAATTGGGTGTATAGCTTCTGCCTCCGGAGGCCACACAAAGTATTACACTTTAAAAGTGTAACCCCTCCCCTCTGCCTATACACCCTCCCGTGGATCACGGGCTCCTCAGTTTTGGTGCAAAAGCAGGAAGGAGAAGACTTATGAATTGGTCTAGGGTAAATTCAATCCGAAGGATGTTCGGAGAACTGAACCATGAACCAAAAGAACAATTCAACATGAACAACATGTGTACACAAAAGAACAACCAGCCCAAAGGGAACAGGGGCGGGTGCTGGGTCTCCCAATAGGAGCTAGAAGAAAAGGAATTTACGGTAAGTAAACAAAATTCCCTTCTTCTTTGTCGCTCCATTGGGAGACCCAGACAATTGGGACGTCCAAGAGCAGTCCCTGGGTGGGTAAAGCAATACCTCAATAAAAAGAGCCGAAAACGGCCCCCTCTTACAGGTGGGCAACCGCCGCCTGAAGGACACGCCTACCTAGACTGGCGTCTGCCGAAGCATAGGTATGCACTTGATAGTGTTTCGTGAAAGTGTGCAGACTAGACCAGGTAGCTGCCTGACACACCTGCTGAGCCGTAGCCCGGTGCCGCAATAGCCAGGACGCACCCACGGCTCTGGTAGAATGGGCTTTCAGCCCTGAAGGAAGCGGAAGCCGAGAAGAACGGTAGGCTTCGAGAATCGGTTCCTTGATCCACCGAGCCAAGGTTGACTTGGAAGCCTGCGAACCCTTACGCTGGCCAGCGACAAGGACAAAGAGCGCATCTGAACGACGCAGGGGCGCCGTGCGAGAAACGTAGAGCCGGAGTGCTCTCACCAGATCCAAAGAGTGCAAATCCTTTTCACACTGGTGAATTGGATTAGGGCAAAATGAAGGCAAGGAGATATCCTGATTGAGATGAAAAAAGGGGATACCACCTTAGGGAGAAATTCTGGAACCGGACGCAGAACTACCTTATCCTGGTGAAACACCAGGAAGGGGGCTTTGCATGACAGCGCTGCTAGCTCAGACACTCTCCGGAGTGATGTAACTGCCACTAGAAAGGCCACCTTTTGCGAAAGATGTGATAGAGAGACATCCCGCAGCGGCTCGAAAGGTGGTTTCTGAAGAGCCGTGAGCACCCTGTTAAGATCCCAGGGTTCCAGCGGACGCTTGTAAGGTGGGACTATGTGGCAAACTCCCTGCAGGAACATGCGGACCTGCGGAAGCCTGGCTAGACGCTTTTGAAAAAATACGGAGAGCGCCGATACTTGGCCCTTGAGAGAGCCGAGTGACAAACCCTTGTCCATTCCGGATTGGAGGAATGAAAGAAAAGTGGGTAAGGCAAACGGCCATGGGGGAAAACCGTTATCAGAGCACCAGGATAAGAAGATTTGCCAAGACCTGTAATAGATCTTGGCGGACGTTGGCTTCCTGGCCTGTCTCATGGTGGCAATGACATCCTGAGATAACCCTGAAGACGCTAGGAGCCAGGACTCAATGGCCACACAGTCAGGTTGAGGGCCACAGAATTCAGATGGAAAAATGGCCCTTGTGACAGCAAGTCTGGGCGGTCTGGAAGCGCCCACGGTTGACCCACCGTGAGATGCCACAGATCCGGGTACCACGACCGCCTCGGCCAGTCTGGAGCGACGAGAATGGCGCGACGGCAGTCGGACCTGATCTTGCGTAACACTCTGGGCAGCATCGCCAGAGGAGGAAACACATAAGGCAGTCGAAACTGCGACCAGTCCTGAACTAACGCGTCCGCCGCCAGAGCTCTGTGATCCCGAGACCGTGCCATGAATGCCGGGACTTTGTTGTTGTGCCGTGACGCCATGAGATCGACGTCCGGCGTTCCCCAGCGGCGACAGATCTCTCGGAACACTTCTGGGTGCAGAGACCATTCCCCCGCATCCATGCCCTGACGACTGAGAAAATCTGCTTCCCAGTTTTCTACGCCCGGGATGTGAACTGCGGAGATGGTGGAGGCTGTGGCTTCCACCCACTGCAGAATCCGCCGGACTTCCTGGAAGGCTTGACGACTGCGAGTGCCGCCTTGGTGGTTGATGTATGCGACGGCAGTGGCGTTGTCCGACTGGATACGGATCTGCCTGCCCTCCAGCCACCGATGAAAAGCCAATAGGGCTAAGTGATTGGGTCGGTGTCAACTTGGATTTCGGGAAGTTGATGATCCACCCGAACTGCTGGAGAGTCGTCAGAGCGACGGTAAGGCTCTGTTGACATGCCACCCGAGAAGGGGCCCTGACTAGGAGATCGTCTAGGTAGGGAATCACCGAGTGGCCCTGAGAGTGTAGGACCGCCACGACGGATGCCATGACTTTGGTGAAAACCCGTGGGGCTGTCGCCAGGCCGAAAGGCAATGCCACGAACTGAAGGTGTTCGTCCCCGATGGCGAAACGCAAGAAGCGTTGATGTTCGGGTGCGATCGGCACGTGCAGATAAGCATCTTTGATGTCGATCGATGCTAGGAAGTTTCCTTGTGACATCGAGGCGATGACCGAGCGGAGAGATTCCATCCGAAACCGTCTGGTTCTCACGTGTCTGTTGAGCAGCTTGAGGTCCAGAACGGGACGGAATGATCCCTCCTTTTTTGGCACCACGAACAAATTGGAGTAAAAGCCGCGACCACGTTCCTGAAGGGGAACGGGGGTCACAACTCCTTCTGTCTTCAGAGCGTCCACTGCCTGAAAAAGTGCGTCGGCCCGAGCGGGGGGCGGAGAGGTTCTGAAGAAACGAGCCGCAGGACGGGAGCTGAACTCTATCCTGTAACCGTGAGACAGAATGTCTCTCACCCATCGGTCTTGAACATGTGGCCACAAGGCGTCGCCAAAGCGGGAGAGCCTGCCACCGACCGAGGATGCGGTTAGGGGATGCAGAGAGTCATGAGGAGGCCGCCTTGGAGGCAGTGCCTCCTGCGGCCTTTTGGGGGCGTGACGTGGACCGCCACGCATAGGAGTTCCTCTGGCCTTTCTCCTGCCTGCTGGACGAAGAGGATTGGGGCTTGGCGGAGGGACGAAAGGACCAAAACCTCGATTGTATTTTCCGTTGCTGAGGTCTCTTAGGTTTGGACTGGGGTAAGGAGGAGTCCTTTCCCTTGGATTCCTTAATAATCTCATCCAATCGTTCGCCAAACAAGCGTTCGCCAGAAAACGGCAAACCGGTTAAGAACCTCTTGGAGGCCGAGTCTGCCTTCCATTCGCGCAGCCACATGGCCCTGCGGACTGCCACAGAGTTAGCAGATGCCACAGCTGTACGGCTAGCAGAGTCTAGGACTACGTTCATGGCGTAGGAAGAAAAAGCTGACGCTTGAGAAGTCAAAGACGCAACTTGCGGAGCAGAATTATGTGTGACAGCATTAATCTCAGCCAGACAAGCCGAGATAGCTTGGAGTGCCCACACGGCTGCAAAGGCCGGGGCAAAAGACGCGCCCGTGGCCTCATAGATGGACTTCACCAGGAGCTCTATCTGCCTGTCAGTGGCATCCTTTAGCGATGAGCCATCTGCAACCGATACCACAGATCTAGCCGCCAATCTAGAGACTGGAGGATCCACCTTGGGACATTGAGCTCAACCCTTAACGACTTCAGAGGGGAAGGGGTAACGCGTGTCAGTGAGGCGCTTAGTAAAGCGCTTGTCCGGAACCGCTCTGGGCTTCTGGACAGCGTCTCTGAAATTAGAGTGATCGAAGAACGCACTACGTGTACGTTTGGGGAACCGAAACTGGTGTTTCTCCTGCTGAGACGCCGACTCCTCCACAGTAGGAGGTGGGGGAGAGCGATCCAACACCTAGTTTATGGACGAGATAAGATCATTCACTAATGCGTCCCCCTCAGGTGTATCAAGGTTAAGGGTGACGTCAGGGTCAAAACCCTGAGCTGCGACGTCCGCCTCGTCCTCCAGAGAGTCCTCAAGCTGGGAACCCGAGCAGCGTGAAGAAGTCGTGGAAGATTCCCAGCGAGCCCGCTTAGCCGTTCTAGGACTGTGGTCCTGGCAGGAGTCCTCCGCGTGGGACCTAGGGCCCAACCTGGGAGCGCGCTGCGGCTCGGACCGAGAGGGGCCTGGAGGCGACGATCCAACAGGGCCCGGGGCCTGTGTAAGGACCGGTCTCGACTGCAAAGCTTCTAGCAGCTTGGCAGACCATTTGTCCATAGACTGAGCCATGGATTGTGAAAGTGACTCAGAGAGTTTCTCAGCAAAAGAGGCGAACTCTGTCCCTGCCGCCTGGACAGGGGGAGCAGGGGGGTCTACATGAGCCGAGGGGCCCACTAGTGACCGAGGCTCCGGCTGAGCAAGCGAAACAGGGGTCGAGCATTGCTCACAGTGAGGGTAGGTGAAACCCGCAGGTAACATAGCCCCACAAGAGGTACAGGCCGCAAAAAAACCCTGTGCCTTAGCAGCTTTGCTCCTTGTGGACGACATGCTGTTGTCTCCTAGGAGAATGATCACTGAGGGTATATGGGCAAAAAAGGGTATACAGCCCGACCGAACAGAAATATATATATAAATACGTATCTATTCCGGCACCCTAGGGGGGACCAGCATCGGGTGACCGGTGTGGCTTACCGACCGCTAACAAGCGGAGTGTGTCCTCCAGATTCCCAGCCTTAGGTCCCCCGGAGCTGCAGAGCTGTTCCTGAGAATCCTCCACCGGCAGAATGCCCAAAAAATGGCTGCCGGAGCTCTCAGGGGAGGAGTGGAGCCGTGGGCGGCGCCAGGAAAGTGCGGGAATCTGGGGTCCCCACAGTGATCAGTGAGGGGGGGGGGGGGGACATGCAGGATGCTCCAGCCCTCACATCCGACGTCAGGTCGGCAGTCCCGCCCTTACCCCTGACAGGCAGGCCCGGGGGCGGGATTTTTGCGACTAGGCCGCGATGAAGCCGGGGACTAAATTTGAGACCGCGCCCGACAAGCAGGCACGGTCGTCGCGGAAGTCCGCCGGTCTTCTCAATTCAGCAGCTGCCGCAGCGTCCGGGAAGAAGGTGCGTTCCTGCACAGTCCCCAATGGGGACACAGAGTACCTTAAAGTTGCAGGGCCCGGTCCCTGAGGTTGAATAGACTCCTCTCCGGCAGATTCCCACAGGGGCTGCGGAGGGAGCACGGTCCCAGCAAATGGATGACCGTTCAGGATCCCACTTCTCCCAGAGCCGCTAAGGGATGGTGAAGGAGACGGCATGAGGCTCCGGCCTTTGTACCCGCAATGGGTACCTCAACCTTAACAACACCGCCGACGTAGTGGGGTGAGAAGGGAACATGCCGGGGGCCCCGTGGGGGCCCTCTTTTCTTCCAACCGACATAACTAATATGAGAATGCATGAGTGGATGTGTGCCTCCTTCCACACAAAGCATAAAACTGAGGAGCCCGCGATCCACGGGAGGGTGTATGGGCAGAGGGGAGGGGTTACACTTTTAAAGTGTAATACTTTGTGTGGCCTCCGGAGGCAGAAGCTATACACCCAATTGTCTGGGTCTCCCAATGGAACGACAAAGAAACAGGACCATTCTTGAAGAAAACCTGTTGGAGTCTGCAAAAGACCTGAGACTGGAACGGAGATTTGTCTTCCAACAAGACAATGGTCCCAAACATAAAGCAAAATCTACAATGGAATGGTTCACAAATAAAAGTATCCAGGTGTTAGAATGGCCAAGTCACAGTCCAGACCTGAATCCAATCGAGAATCTGTGGAAAGAGCTGAAAACTGCTGTTCACAAACACTCTCCATCCAACCACACTCAGCTCCAGCTGTTTGCAAAGTAAGAATGGGCAAGAATTTCAGTCTCTCGATGTGGAAAACTGATAGACACATACCTCAAGCGACTTGCAGCTGTAATCGCAGCAAGAGGGGATGCTACAAAGTATTAACTTAAAGGGGACGAATAATATTGCACACCCCAATTTTCAGTTAATTATTTTTTAAAACAAACAAATTTCATTCACCTTCACAATTGTGTCCCACTTGTTGATTCTTCATCATAACATTAAAATTTTTATCTTTATGCTTGAAGCCTGAAATGTGGAATGTGGGTAAAGGTTGACAAATTCAAGGGGGCCGAATACTTTCGCAAGACACTGTATCTTTGACATACACTTTAAAGGGAATCTGTCACCAGGTTTTTGTTCCCCCATCTGAGAGCAGCATAATGCTGAGACAGAGACCCTGATTCCAGTGATGTGTCCCTTACTGAGCTATTTGCTGTCATTTTGATAAAATCAATGTTTTCTCTGCTGCAGATCTACCAGTTATACAGCCTCATGAATATGCTGGACTACCTGCAGCACGCCAAGTAGTCCTGTAATGATAATCTACTGCGGATTAAACTGTAATTTTATCAAAATTACACTAAGCAGCTCAGTAAGTGACACATCGCAGAATCAGGATCTCTGCCCCTACGTTATGCTGCTCACAGATTAGGTGACAAAAACCTGGTGACAGATTCCCATTAAATGCAGTGTGAATAAACCCGAACTGTACAGCTATCATAGCTGTTAAAGAGCTATACACGTGCCTTCATCACATGACCAGAACAAATTTTTATCTCAAGAAAGCAAAAAAAATAAAAAAATAAAAATGAAACTTCGTTTTCACTGACATCCAGTAAAAATCTAAAAAAAAAATTGAAAATTGCTACATAGTAAAACTATGCAACGAATAAGTTTAATTCGCTAATAATGCAATACCTGAATGTCAGGTCACCTTTGTTACGGTCACTTTTTGTCCATGAGAGTTTGTCCTGAATGAGTACATATTGATGACATAACAGGGGCACGTCAGGTCACCTTTGTGAAAAGGGATACTCCGAGAAAAGTAATAAAAAATAATTAAATTTTACAAACTTTACTAAATACCTTTATTTAGCCTTAAGTAGCTATAAGGTCATCATTAGTTTGTACACTATTAGGATTTGAAATATGTCAGCTCCCAGCAGTTTCCCAGCCATCCCATGCGGGCTGCATAAAGACGTCTGCTGGTGACAGACATCGGGTGGGGGCAGTGTATTGTCAGGTATTGTGAACGCGCATTCCTCTGTTCAATGAACCAGCCAAGACAAGCGGGAAACAGTTTGTATGGTTTATTCCAGTAGCTCCATGCTGTCCAATAAATCTCAGACTGATGAGATGAATGTTTAATCTCAGTAAGCTAGAAATATTATATTCTGCTCCTCCGCTTGTCCTGTCAGGTTCGGTGAACAGAGGAACGCATGTTCACTTACCTGACCGGACGCTGCCCTCACCCGATGTCTGTCTCCAGCAGATGTCTTTTCGCAGTCTGTCCTAAGACGTGGAGCAGCTGGGATGGACAAATTTCAAATCCTGATAGTGTACTAACTAAGGCGGGCTTTGCACACTACGACATCGCAGGTGCGATGTCGGTGGGGTCAAATCGAAAGTGACGCACATCCGGCGACGCAGTCGATATCGGAGTGTGTAAATCCTTTTTGATACGATTAACGAGCGCAAAAGCGTCGTTATCGTATGATCGGTGTAGGGTCCGACATTTCCATTATTTGGCAGCAGCGACAGGTACGATGTTGTTCCTCGTTCCTGCGGCAGCACACATCGCTGTGTATGAAGCCGTAGGAGCGAGGAACATCTCCTACCTGCGTCACTGCGTCTCACGCCGGCTATGCGGAAGGACGGAGGTGGGCGGGATGTTTACGTCCCGCTCATCTCCGCCCCTTTGCTTCTATTGGCCGCCTGCCGTGTGACGTCGCTGTGACACCGCATGACCCACCCCCTTAGTAAGGAGGCGGTTTGCCGGCTAGAGTGACGTCGCAGGGCAGGTGAGTGCATGTGAAGCTGGCGTAGTGATAATGTTCGCTACGGCAGCAATCACAAGATATCGTACCTGCGACGGGGGCGGGGACTATCGCTGCAGCGTCGGTAACACATTGTTACCGATGTCACATCGTGCATATTATCCCTAAAGCTGACCTTTTTGCTTAATAAAAGTGTTTAGTAAAATTAGTAATACTTAAAAGTACCTTATTTTAGATATTTATTTTTATTATATTTCTCGGAGTGTCCCTTTGGGGCCTGTTCAAACACTATTTTTGCAGCATTTTTCCCATGCGTTTTTGACTGGCGAAAAAGTGCAACATTTTACAACACCAGCAAGGTGAATGAGATTTCTGAAATCTTATGCACATGCTTGTAACGCTAGCGGCCGGTGTAGCGAGTGGGAGTAGTGGACCCACAAGACCAGAAGATGCATCTGGGCTTACCCTTAACCCCTTCAGCCCCAAGCCTATTTTGACCCTAAAGACCAGGCCATTTTTTGCAATTCTGACCAGTGTCACTTTATGAGGTTATAACTCTGGAACGCTTCAGCGGATCCCGGTGATTCTGAGAATGTTTTTTCGTGACATATTGGGCTTCATGTTAGTGGTAAATTTAGGCCGATATTTTTTGCATTTCTTTGTGAAAAAAACGGAAATTTCGTGAAAATTTTGTAATTTTCAAACTTTGAATTTTTATGCTCTAAAACCAATGAGACATGACACAAAATAATTAATAAATAACATTTCCCACATGTCTACTTTACATCAGAACAATTTTTGGAAAAAAAAAAAAATTTAAGGAAGTTATAGGGGTTCAAAGTTTATGAGCAATTTCTCATTTTTACAACAAAATTTACAAAGCCACTTTTTTTAGGGACCACATCACATTTGAAGCAATTTTGAAAGGTCTACATGACACAGAACACCCAAAAGTGACACCATTCCAAAAACGGCACCCCTCAGGCTACTCAAAACCACATTCAAGAAGGTTATTAACCCTTCAGGTGCTACACAGTAACTAAAGCAATGTGGAAGGAAAAAATGAACATTTTACTTTTTGCAACAAAAATGTTAATTTAGCCTCAAATATTGCATATTCACAAGGGTAGCAGGATTAAATGAACCCCCAAAATTTGTTGGGCAATTTCTACTGAACACGCAGATACCTCATATGTGGCGAAAAACCACTGTTTGGGCGCACGGCAGGACTCGGAAGGGAAGGAGCGCCATTTGACTTTTTTGAACAGAAAATTAGCTGGAATCGTTAGCCGCACCATGTTGCGTTTGGAGAGCCCCTGAGGTGCCGAAACAGTGGAGCTCCCCCACATGTGACCCCATTTTGGAAACTAGACCCCTCATGGAATTTATCTAGATGTTTATTGAGCACTTTGAGCCTCTGGGGGCTTCACAAAAGTTAATAGAGTTGAGCTGTGAAAATAAAAAAAAAAATTTTACCACAAAATTGTTACTTCAACCAGGTAGCTTTTTTTTCACAAGGGTATCAGGAAAAATTGCACCATAAAATGTATTGTGCAATTTCTCCCGAGTACACAGACACCTCATATGTGGTGGAAATAAAATGTTTGGGCGCACAGCAGGGCTCGGAAGGCAAGGAGCGTCATTTGACGTTTCAAACGCAAAATTGTCTGGGATAATTAGCGTATTCCATGTTGCGTTTTGAGACCCCCTGAGGTGCCGAAACAGTGGAGCTCCCCCACATGTGACCCCATTTTGGAAACTAGACCCCTCATGGAATTTATCTAGATGTTTATTGAGCACTTTGAGCCTCTGGAGGCTTCACAAAAGTTAATAGAGTTGAGCCGTGAAAATAAAAAAAAACTTTTTTACCACAAAATTGTTACTTCAACCAGGTAGCTTTTTTTTTTCACAAGGGTATCAGGAAAAATTGCACCATAAAATGTATTGTGCAATTTCTCCTGAGTACGCAGATACCTCATATGTGGTGGAACTCAAATGTTTGGGCGCACAGCAGGGCTCGGAAGGCAAGGAGCGTCATTTGACGTTTCAAACGCAAAATTGTCTGGGATAATTAGCGTATTCCATGCTGTTTGGAGACCCCCTGAGGTGCCGAAACAGTGGAGCTCCCCCACATGTGACCCCATTTTGGAAACTAGACCCCCATGGCATAGAAAAAAAAAAAACAGCGGAAGGGGGGGGGCAGATGGGGCGGCAGCAGATGGGGGGGCAGCGGCATATAAAGGGAGCATCTGTGATTGTGAGACGGCGGCTGGGATAGGGTGGGGGCGGATGGGAGAGGGCGCAGTGGATGCAGGAGCGGCAGAGGATGGGGGGAGGGGGCGGGTGGGGGGGATGGGTGGGAAGGGGAGTGGGAGGTGAGATTGGGGATAGTTACCCTACAGGATGGATCTAGGCAGCTGGATCACAGGAGATGAAGGAGGCAGCAGATCGGGGAGGGTGAGAGGTGGGGGAGGGAGCGCAACGCAGATCACGGAGGAGACAGGTGAGCAGAGCCCAGATCACGGAGGAGACAGGTGAGCAGAGCACAGATCACGGGGGTGAGAGGTAAGGGAGAGCGGACAGCAGATCACGGGGGTGACAGGTGAGGGAGCACAGATCACGGGGTGACAGGTTAGGGAGCACAGATCACGGGGGTGAGAGGTGAGAGAGCGCAGATCACGGGGGAGACAGGTGAGCAGAGCGCAGATCACGGGGGTGAGAGGTGGAGGGAGAGTGGACAGCAGATCACGGGGGTGACAGGTGAGGGAGCACAGATCACGGGGTGACAGGTGAGGGAGCACAGATCACGGGGTGACAGGTGAGGGAGCACAGATCACGGGGGTGAGAGAGCGCAGATCACAGGGGGAGACAGGTGAGCAGAGCGCAGATCACGGGGGTGAGAGGTGTAGGGAGAGTGGACAGCAGATCACGGGGGTGACAGGGGAGGGAGCACAGATCACGGGGGTGAGAGGTGAGAGAGCGCAGATCACGGGGGAGACAGATGAGCAGAGCGCAGATCACGGGGGTGAGAGGTGGAGGGAGAGTGGACAGCAGATCACGGGGGTGACAGGGGAGGGAGCACAGATCACGGGGGTGACAGGGGAGGGAGCACAGATCACGGGGGTGACAGGGGAGGGAGCACAGATCACGGCGGGGACAGGGGAGGGAGCGCACATCACGGCAGTGACAGGGGAGGGAGCACAGATCACGGGGGTGACAGGGGAGGGAGCGCACATCACGGGGGTGACAGGGGAGGGAGCACAGATCACGGCGGGGACAGGAGAGGGAGCGCACATCACGGCAGTGACAGGGGAGGGAGCGCACATCACGGCGGTGACAGGGGAGGGAGCGCACATCACGGCGGTGACAGGGGAGGGAGCGCACATCACGGCGGTGACAGGGGAGGGAGCGCACATCACGGCGGTGACAGGGGAGGGAGCGCACATCACGGCGGTGACAGGGGAGGGAGCGCACATCACGGCGGTGACAGGGGAGGGAGCGCACATCACGGCGGTGACAGGGGAGGGAGCGCACATCACGGCGGTGACAGGGGAGGGAGCGCACATCACGGCGGTGACAGGGGAGGGAGCGCACATCACGGCGGTGACAGGGGAGGGAGCGCACATCACGGCGGTGACAGGGGAGGGAGCGCACATCACGGCGGTGACAGGGGAGGGAGCGCACATCACGGCGGTGACAGGGGAGGGAGCGCACATCACGGCGGTGACAGGGGAGGGAGCGCACATCACGGCGGTGACAGGGGAGGGAGCGCACATCACGGCGGTGACAGGGGAGGGAGGACACATCACGGCGGTGACAGGGGAGGGAGGACACATCATGGCGGTGACAGGTGTGGGAGCACACATCACGGCGGTGACAGGGGAGGGGGCGGGTAGCTGACCACGGGGGTGAGAGGTGGGGGGAGCGTGCAGCACATCACGTAGGGGAGGGGGCGAGCAGCACATCACGTAGGGGAGGGGGCGAGCAGCACATCACGGAGGGGAGGGGGTGAGCAGCACATCACGGAGGGGAGGGGGCGAGCAGCACATCACGGAGGGGAGGGGGCGGGCACCGATCACGAGGGGGAGGGGCCGGGCAGCAGATCGGAGGGAGCGGTGGCACTATGACAGATGGAGGAGGACAGGGATCGTGCAGCACATCACGGAGGTGAGGGGCCGGGCAACGATCACGAGGGGTGAGGGGCCGGGCAGCAGATTGGAGGGAGCGGTGGCACTGTGGCAGATGGAGGGCGGCGGCGGCAGCGGATCGGGAGGTGTGGGGGTGAGGGTGCGGGCAGGAGATCGGGGAGACAGGTGGCAGATCGCGGAGGGCAGCGGCGGCGGATCGGGACGCTTTTCGCCGGTTTCATACAGTGCAATAGCAGCGCGGCAACTTCCGGGTCCCATGCTCCGGTCTCATAACAGCATGGGACCGGAGCTTGTCGCCCTGCCATTGCACTGTGTACACTCACTGTGCTCAGTGTGCTGCAGGGACAAGTGAAGCTGATGGGGGCAGTCACCGGCAACAGGTCCACTGTGATTGGAGAAATCGGTCACAAGGCCGATCTCTCCAATCAGAGCACTGGAGCTGGGGGAGGGTGATCCAGTGAGGTCACCCAGCTCCAGCCAATGGCCAGTGCTACAGCTGCACTGGCCAGGGCTGGATTTCAATGTTTCAGTCATTTTAAATGGCTGGAACATTACAGTGGCTGTGATTGGTTGAGCGGCGTTCGTCAGCCAATCACAGCCTCCGTAGGTCCGGGGAGGAGGCACCACCCCTCCTAAGGTCAGGAACAGGTCCCCTCCTCCCCGAATCTGCGGTTTTTGTTAACATATTGCAGTCACCGGAGGCTCCGGTGCCGCGATTCCGCCATGACGGAAAGATCCGTCCTTGGTCGTTAAGGCCCAGGGCACAAGGACGGATCTTTCCGTCCATGGTCGTGAAGGGGTTAAGTGGCAGAGGCATAACTAAGCGCCTACCGCGAGGCGGACGACAGGTACATAAGATACCTGTCGTTTGTATATAAGAGCCCACTGGTGGTGGCCGCAGCTTATAGGCCCCAAATCTGGTGACAGGTTCCCTTTAACAAGTCGCTTGCGCTTATGCAAAACTCTTAACATGGGCCAATGCAAACTGTATAGGGGCTAGGAGCAAATGATTGGTAATATAATTGTTCGCTCGCCATACAGTTTGCATAGTTTATGCACCAAACTCCATGTTTACAGAGAATTCTGCGGCCAATGATTATTTTTTTCAGACAAATGAAAAGATCAGTGATGTACGAGAGTTTGCTCATTCATCAGGCCAATCATTGGGAATAAAGTTTCCTATGAATGCTCACATGTGCAAAATGGCTTTAGGAAGAGGGATCAGAAAAAGCTCCGATCTCCATCTTTTAACCCATTTAATCTGGAGGTTAAGAATTGCAAGTCACATCTTTGGCCACGATTTTCTCCATGATTGGAGGCTTCCTGCCATTGTAGCACACTAATCAATCAAGAAATAACGTCTGGAACACCATTCTGAGTCTGAACTGGGTGCAAAAACCTAAAAAAAATCTACATTATATGGAGAGAAGGTAGTCTTTCGTTTGTAAACCCGGCCCCACCACACCTATTGCCAGTCCACATTATACGCATATATAGCCTGGGTCTCAGACATTATACGTATATATAGCCTGGGTCTCAGCTTCCCAACACGGTAAGTTTTTTAACTGCATGAGAGGACACACACAAGCTAGGGACCCCAACGTAGAGAAATACTTTGGCTGCGTAGTGTTGGGGCTCTGTTGCATTGATCAATTCAATAGCTAAATTTCTCTTTATTGATATGTTCATGGCAGTAATGCAGATTCCATTTTTCACATTTTCATTCTTACATATAACTATTGGATTTTTCATGTCAGTATTCACACAGCAGTTTCTGCTTTTCATATATTCCCCTTACATAGTCACTGGTGTGCATATCTTCTCTCCATATATTGTAGCACACTAGGCCGACTGACAATTGCACTGGGCCATTATGGCTTCTCCCAAAAGGACCAGGGTTTTCACTGTTTATAAGGCCCGTTACATGTCCAGAAATTAGCCACATACCTGGTTGTTGGCCACCACATGGACAGTACCATGTGTGGTGTATGATGGGAGATCACTCAAATGGAAAGTCTCATACACTATGCCTTGGCCGGCAAATGCAGCATCACCGTGTATGAGGATAGACATGACCTGAGAGAACAAAGAGGACACGTTAAAACCATGAGCAACACGGAGTCTCGTTCTTCTCGACATCCCCACCTCAGACTCCTTACCTTCTTTCCTTCGTTGTCACCGCCGTAGAACTGTTCTGCTTTGGTTTTTCCCTGGACAACAGGGTCAGCGGCCTCAAGATGGGAAGGGTTGGCAACCAAGGACAAGGTGATGTTCCTGTCAGTTACCCTGTTTATCCGCCTGTGATACATTCCCAAGTGGTACTTCACGTCTCCAGAACCCTGAAGGAGGAGGAAGAGTACATGATTCTTTTTACTCAAGTGTCCTAAAGCCACATTCAGAGGACTGTAATTTTGCCCTAGTCCACAAGGGACTGGTTAACATAGCCATGCATCCGCGAGAGCGACAAATGGCTCCCGGACTGCAAACACATCCATTTCCTATGGGTGTACATGATCGAGGCTTCCGCTAATTGTGTGAATTTTGCATTATTGTATATACGGTAAAAAAAAACCAACATAAAAATTCACCTCATCGGCAGCTTCCAGCTTAGAATCAAACTGACAGAATATCTGCTCCAGCTCTTTTCGGATCACGTTAGCCAGAACATTAAGACGACCTCTGCAAAAAAAGACATAAAAGAAGGGAATTTTGTTTACTTACCGTAAATTCCTTTTCTTCTAGCTCCAATTGGGAGACCCAGACAATTGGGTGTATAGGCTATGCCTCCGGAGGCCGCACAAAGTATTACACTAAAAGTGTAAAGCCCCTCCCCTTCTGCCTATACACCCCCCGTGCTCCCACGGGCTCCTCAGTTTTGGTGCAAAAGCAAGAAGGAGGAAAAAATTATAAACTGGTTTAAAGTAAATTCAATCCGAAGGAATATCGGAGAACTGAAACCATTCAACATGAACAACATGTGTACACAAAAAAACAGGGGCGGGTGCTGGGTCTCCCAATTGGAGCTAGAAGAAAAGGAATTTACGGTAAGTAAACAAAATTCCCTTCTTCTTTGTCGCTCCATTGGGAGACCCAGACAATTGGGACGTCCAAAAGCAGTCCCTGGGTGGGTAAAATAATACCTCGTAATGGAGCCGTAAAACGGCCCCTTCCTACAGGTGGGCAACCGCCGCCTGAAGGACTCGTCTACCTAGGCTGGCATCCACCGAAGCATAGGTATGCACCTGATAGTGTTTCGTGAAAGTGTGCAGGCTCGACCAGGTAGCCGCCTGACACACCTGCTGAGCCGTAGCCTGGTGCCTCAAAGCCCAGGATGCGCCCACGGCTCTGGTAGAATGGGCCTTCAGCCCTGCGGGAACCGGAAGCCCAGCAAAACGGTAAGCTTCGAGAATTGGCTCCTTGATCCACCGAGCCAAGGTTGATTTGGAAGCCTGTGACCCTTTACGCTGGCCAGCGACAAGGACAAAGAGTGCATCCGAGCGGCGCAGGGGCGCCGTACGAGAAATGTAGAGTCTGAGTGCTCTCACCAGATCTAACAAGTGCAAATCCTTTTCACATTGGTGAACTGGATGAGGACAAAAAGAAGGTAAGGAGATATCCTGATTGAGAGAAAAAGGGGATACCACCTTGGGGAGAAATTCCGGAACCGGACGCAGAACCACCTTGTCCTGGTGAAACACCAGGAAAGGGGCTTTGCACGACAACGCTGCTAGCTCAGACACTCTCCGAAGAGAGGTGACTGCTACTAGGAAGACCACTTTCTGCGAAAAGCGTGAGAGAGAAATATCCCTCATTGGCTCGAATGGTGGTTTCTGAAGAGCCACCAGCACCCTGTTCAGATCCCAGGGTTCTAACGGCCGCTTGTAAGGAGGAACGATGTGACAAACCCCCTGCAGGAACGTGCGTACCTGTGGAAGTCTGGCTAGGCGCTTCTGGAAAAACACAGAGAGCGCTGAGACTTGTCCCTTAAGGGAGCCGAGCGACAAACCCTTTTCAAGTCCAGATTGAAGGAAGGACAGAAAAGTGGGCAATGCAAAAGGCCAGGGAGAAAAACCCTGAGCAGAGCACCATGACAGGAAAATTTTCCACGTCCTGTGGTAGATCTTGGCGGACGTTGGTTTCCTAGCCTGTCTCATAGTGGCAATGACCTCTTGAGATAATCCTGAAGACGCTAGGATCCAGGACTCAATGGCCACACAGTCAGGTTGAGGGCCGCAGAATTCAGATGGAAAAACGGCCCTTGAGACAGCAAGTCTGGTCGGTCTGGTAGTGCCCACGGTTGGCCGACCGTGAGATGCCACAGATCCGGGTACCACGACCTCCTCGGCCAATCTGGAGCGACGAGGATGACGCGGAGGCAGTCGGCCCTGATCTTGCGTAACACTCTGGGCAACAGTGCCAGCGGAGGAAACACATAAGGGAGCTGAAACTGCGACCAATCCTGAACTAAGGCGTCTGCCGCCATAGCTCTGGGATCTTGAGACCGTGCCATGAACGTCGGTACCTTGTTGTTGTGCCGGGACGCCATGAGGTCGACGTCCGGCACCCCCCAGCGGCAACAGATCTCCTGAAACACGTCCGGGTGAAGGGACCATTCCCCTGCGTCCATGCCCTGGCGACTGAGATAATCTGCTTCCCAGTTTTCCACGCCCGGGATGTGAACTGCAGAGATGGTGGAGGCCGTGGCTTCCACCCACATCAAGATCCGCCGGACTTCCTGGAAGGCTTGCCGACTGCGTGTGCCGCCTTGGTGGTTGATGTATGCCACCGCTGTGGAATTGTCCGATTGAATTCGGATCTGCTTGCCTTCCAGCCACTGCTGGAACGCTTTCAGGGCAAGGTACACTGCCCGTATTTCCAGAACATTGATCTGAAGTGAGGACTCTTGCCGGGTCCACGTACCCTGAGCCCTGTGGTGGAGAAAAACCGCTCCCCACCCTGACAGACTCGCGTCCGTCGTGACCACCTCCCAGGATGGGGGTAGGAAGGATTTCCCCTTCGATAATGAAGTGGGAAGAAGCCACCACCGAAGGGAAGCTTTTGTCGCCTGAGAGAGAGAGACGTTCCTGTCGAGGGACGTCGGCTTCCTGTCCCATTTGCGAAGGATGTCCCATTGAAGAGGACGCAGGTGAAACTGCGCGAAAGGGACTGCCTCCATTGCTGCCACCATCTTCCCCAGGAAGTACATGAGGCGCCTCAAGGGGTGTGCCTGACCTTGAAGGAGAGATTGTACCCCCTTCTGTAGCGACTGCTGCTTGATCAGCGGAAGCTTCACTATCGCTGAGAGGGTATGAAACTCCATGCCAAGATATGTCAGCGATTGGGCCGGTGTCAGATTTGACTTTGGAAAATTGATGATCCACCCGAAACTCTGGAGAGTCTCCAGAGTAGCGTCGAGGCTGTGTTGGCATGCCTCTTGAGAGGGTGCCTTGATCAGGAGATCGTCCAAGTAAGGGATCACCGAGTGACCCTGAGAGTGGAGGACCGCTACTACAGTAGCCATAACCTTGGTGAAAACCCGTGGGGCTGTTGCCAGGCCGAACGGCAGTGCCACGAACTGCAGGTGTTCGTCTCCTATGGCGAAGCGCAAGAAGCGCTGGTGCTCTGGAGCAATCGGTACGTGGAGATAAGCATCTTTGATATCGATCGATGCAAGGAAATCTCCCTGGGACATTGAGGCGATGACGGAGCGGAGGGATTCCATCCGGAACCGCCTGGTCTTTACGTGTTTGTTGAGCAGTTTCAGGTCCAGGACAGGACGGAAAGACCCGTCCTTCTTTGGGACCACAAACAGGTTGGAGTAACAACCGTGACCCTGTTGCTGAAGAGGAACAGGGACCACCACTCCTTCTGCCTTCAGAGTGCCCAGCGCCTGCAGAAGAGCCTCGGCTCGCTCGGGAGGCGGGGATGACCTGAAGAATCGAGTCGGGGGACGAGAGGTGAACTCTATCTGTAACCGTGAGACAGAATGTCTCTCACCCAGCGGTCTTTTACCCGTGGCAGCCAGGTGTCGCAAAAGCGGGAGAGCCTGCCACCGACCGAGGATGCAGATTGCGGAGGCCGAAAGTCATGAGGAAGCCGCTTTGGTAGCGGCGCCTCCTGTGGTCTTTTTTGGACGTGACTTAGACCGCCATGAATCAGAGTTCCTTTGATCTTTCTGAGGCCTTTTGGACGAGGAGAATTGGGACCTGCCCGCGCCCCGAAAGGACCGAAACCTCGACTGTCCCCTCCTCTGTTGGGGTATGTTCGGTTTGGGCTGGGGTAAGGATGTATCCTTTCCCTTGGATTGTTTGATGATTTCATCCAAACGCTCGCCAAACAGTCGGTCGCCAGAAATTGGCAAACTAGTTAAGCGCTTTTTGGAAGCAGAATCTGCCTTCCATTCCCGTAGCCACAAGGCCCTGCAGAGTACCACCGAATTGGCGGATGCAACCGCCGTACGGCTCGCAGAGTCCAGGACAGCATTAATAGCGTAAGACGCCATTGCTGACGTCTGAGCGGTTATGGACGCCACCTGCGGCGCGGAAGTGCGTGTGGCTGCGTCAATTTGCGCTTGACCTGCTGATATAGCTTGTAGCGCCCATACGGCTGCGAATGCTGGGGCAAAAGAAGCGCCGATAGCTTCATAGATGGATTTCAACCAGAGCTCCATCTGTCTGTCAGTGGCATCTTTGAGTGAAGCCCCATCTTCAACTGCAAGTATGGATCTAGCCGCCAGTCTGGAGATTGGAGGATCCACCTTGGGACACTGAGTCCAACCCTTGACCACGTCAGGGGGAAAGGGATAACGTGTATCCTTAAGGCGCTTAGAAAAACGCTTATCTGGACAATCATGGTGATTCTGGACTGCCTCTCTGAAATCAGAGTGGTCCAGAAACATACTTGGTGTACGCTTGGGAAACCTGAAACGGAATTTCTCCTGCTGAGAAGCTGACTCCTCCACCGGAGGAGCTGAGGGAGAAATATCCAACATTTTATTGATGGACGCAATAAGATCGTTCACTATTGCGTCCCCGTCAGGAGTATCAAGATTGAGAGCGGCCTCAGGATCAGAATCCTGATCAGCTACCTCCGCGTCATCAACCAGAGATTCCCCTCGCTGAGACCCTGAACAATATGATGATGTCGAGGGAATTGCCAAGCGAGCTCGCTTAGTCGGTCTGGGACTGGGGTCTGTGTCAGAGCCCTCAGCCAGGTTTCTATGATAATCCCCGGGGGGACATTGTTGGTCCAACTGAGGGGGGCCAGGGAACAATGATTCAACAGAGTCCCTGTGCTGAAATACCGGTCTGGACTGCAAGGCTTCTAGTATCTTAGCCATAGTCTCAGAGAGTTTATCCTTAAAGACTGCAAACTCCGTCCCTGTCACCTGGACAGTGTCAGCAGGTGGAGCCCCCTGGGCCCCCCCTAGCAGAGGCTCCGGCTGAGTAAGTGCAGCAGGGGCCGAGCAGTGCACACAGTGAGGGTCAGTGGAACCTGCCGGTAGCGGCGTCGTACATGCGACGCAGGCAGCATAGTAAGCCTGTGTTTTGGCACCTCTGCCTTTTGTGGGCGCCATGCTATGTCTTCCCTGAGTAACACAATAGGGAATATAGCCAGAAAGCAACTGTGCACTATACAGTGTAAAATATCATAAACATATAATTACACTTCTGCACACTGGGGCTATCACCACAGGTGCTGCTTACCACCCGATTAAAACGGTTGTGAGGCCACCATAATCCCTGCCTGGGTCTCCCAGAATTTGTCCCCCTCTGCAGCGTCCGAGGAGCTGACAGGAATGGCTGCCGGCGTCCTGAGGAGATGAGGGAGCCGTGGGCGTGACCCAGAAAGTGCGGGAACTGGTGCCTCACAGTGCACAGTGAGGGGGGTGGAGTATGCAAAGCATGCTCCAGCCCTCACTGCTGCACGTCTGTACAGCGTCCCGCCCTACCCCTGCCTGTCAGGGCTGTGGGCGGGAGGAGGAAACACTAGGCCGTACAAGCCGGGGACTCAAGTAATAAGCGCGGCTGCCATAAAAGCGCGGCCGCGCGGAAGTCCCCGGCGCACTACAAGTCCCAGCCGTGCCACAGTGTTAAAACATGGCGGCGGCGGTAGTGCGGTAGTCCCCCTACATAAACACACTCAGCGACGCTGAGTGTGTAATGGCACATTAACCCGGTCAGCGCCGCGGTCCCCGGTGCACTAGCACACCCAGCAATGCTGGAGTGTTGCTGTGCGCGGTCCCCACAGGGACACAGAGTACCTCCAAGTAGCAGGGCCATGTCCCTGAACGATACTCAGCTCCTATCCAGCAGGCTCCCAGGAGTTGTGGATGGAGCACGGTCTCAGTGCCTGGAGACCGATAGGATCCCACTTCACCCAGAGCCCTAAGGGGGATGGGGAAGGAAAACAGCATGTGGGCTCCAGCCTCCGTACCCGCAATGGATACCTCAACCTTAACAACACCGCCGACAAAGAGTGGGGTGAGAAGGGAGCATGCTGGGGGCCCTATATGGGCCCACTTTTCTTCCATCCGACATAGTCAGCAGCTGCTGCTGACTAATCTGTGGAGCTGTGCTGTGCATGTCTGCCTCCTTCGCACAAAGCAAAAAACTGAGGAGCCCGTGGGAGCACGGGGGGTGTATAGGCAGAAGGGGAGGGGCTTTACACTTTTAGTGTAATACTTTGTGCGGCCTCCGGAGGCATAGCCTATACACCCAATTGTCTGGGTCTCCCAATGGAGCGACAAAGAAACAACAAATGGTCATACACTGACATTGTGACACGATAGAAACTAGGATCAGCACTGGGGATACAATGTCGGCTACCTGTGTGGCATCCCCATGATGACGTAATCCACACCGTTCTCGCTAGACTTATCAATGATGGTCTTCAGGGCTGGAATTAATACTTCACATCCCTCCAATCCAAAACGCTTCTCAGATGACCACTTACGATGCAGGAACTCTTCAAACCTATACACAAGGGAACAATAATAATAATGAGTATAAACATTACCAAAGAACCACAGGAAAAACATAAAAGGACTAGATAAGTCTGATGGTTTTCATCCATCCAAGTCATGGTATAAAGGTGTTCAAAGGAGGACGGTCTCGGGAAGACGACGATGCAAGAGTCGGCCTACTGATCAACTTACAGAGAAGCTCTCCAGTTAGGTGTCATTAGGGGGAGTCCATAGAAGAAGACATCAATGTGATAGAAAAGGTTCTACCACCTCAGTAATGGAAATAAAGGGGTCGCCCGGGATTTTTAAAGAGTGGGCAGGAAAAGTGTTAAAGGGAACCTGTCAGGTCCAATGTGCACCCAGAACCAGGAGTAGTTCTGGGTGCGTATTGTTAATCCCTGCCTAACTGTCCCTGTATACACTAGCATAGATAAAGAGATCTTTAGAACAAGTATTTCTAAACATCCTTTATAACATGCTAATGAGCAAAGGAACTAGTCATGAGGGTGTTAGTTCCTCCTATTAGTCCGCCCTCTTAGCATGTTAGTACACCCACAGGAAATTGCTAACATGCTATTCAATGCAATGTCACCAGCGGTAATGCACGTACCAGTGTCCGCGATGAACGCTGATCTGAATGCCGGGCACTTACGGTCATGCTCACTAAATCTGTTTGAAGCCGGGACGCGTACACCTGGCTTCATACTGCATATGACCGGAAGTGCCCAACATTCAGATCAGTGTTCACTGTGGACAAAAGGTACGCGTATTACTGCTCGTGACACTGAACTGAATAGCATGTTAGCAATTCCCTGTGGGAGTGCTAACATGCTAAGAGGGCAGTCTAGTCGGGGGAACTAATGCCCTCACGTCTAGTCCCTGGCCTCGTTAGCATCTGATAAAAGAGCTTTAGAAATACTTTTTCTAAGGGGTGCTTCACACACAGCGAGCTCGCTGCCGAGATCGCTGCTGAGTCACGCTTTTTGTGACGCAGCAGTGACCTCATTAGCGATCTCGCTGTGTGTGACACTGAGCAGCGATCTGGCCTCTGCTGCGAGATCGCTGCTCGTTACACACAGCCCTGGTTCGTTTTCTTCAAAGCCGCTCTCCTGCTGTGACACACAGATCGCTGTGTGTGACAGCAAGAGAGCGACAAATGAAGCGAGCAGGGAGCAGGAGCCGGCGTCTGACAGCTGAGGTAAGCTGTATCCAAGATAAACATCGGGTAACCAAGGTGGTTACCCGATATTTACCTTAGTTACCAGCATCTGCAGCTCTCACGCTGCCTGTGCTGCCGGCTCCGGCTCTCTGCACATGTAGCTGCATTACACATCGGGTTAATTAACCCGATGTGTACAGCAGCTAGGAGAGCAAGGAGCCAGCGCTAAGCAGTGTGCGCGGCTCCCTGCTCTCTGCACATGTAGCTGCATTACACATCGGGTTAATTAACCCGATGTGTACTGTAGCTATGGTAGGAGAGCAAGGAGCCAGCGCTCAGTGTGCGCGGCTCCCTGCTCCCTGCACACACAGCTGTGCGCTGGTAACTAATGTAAACATCGGGTAACCATACCCGATGTTTACCTTAGTTACCAGTCTCCGCAGCTTCCAGACGGCAGCTCCGTGCAAGCGCAGCGTCGCTTGCACGTCGCTGCTGGCTGGGGGCTGTTCACTGGTCGCTGGTGAGATCTGCCTGTTTGACAGCTCACCAGCGACCATGTAGCGATGCAGCAGCGATCCTGACCAGGTCAGATCGCTGGTCGGATCGCTGCTGCATCGCTAAGTGTGAAGGTACCTTAAAGCTCTGTTTATCTATGCTTATAGATACAGGGACAGTTAGGCAGAGATTACTAGTATGCACACAGAACTGCTCGTGGTTTTGGGTGCATATTGGACCCCTGACAGATTCACTTTAAAATAATAAAATAATCAAACCCTAAGGCGGGCTTTGCACACTACGACATCGCAGGTGCGATGTCGGTGGGGTCAAATTGAAAGTGACGCACATCTGGCATCGCATGCGATATCGTACTGTGTAAAGCCTAGATGATACGATTAACGAGCGCAAAATCGTCGTAATCGTATCATCGGTGCAGTGTCGGCGTAATCCATGATTACGCTGACGCGACGGTCCGATGTTGTTCCTCGTTCCTGCGGCAGCACACATCGCTGTGTGTGAAGCCGCAGGAGCGAGGAACATCTCCTACCGGCGTCACTGCGGCTTCCGTAGGATATGCGGAAGGAAAAAGGTTGGCGGGATGTTTACATCCTGCTCATCTCCGCCCCTCCGCCGCTATTGGCCGCCTGCCGTGTGACGTCGCTATGACGCAGCACGACCCGCCCCCTCAGGAAGGAGGCGGGTCGCCGGCCAGAGCGACGGTCGCAGGGCGGGTGAGTGCATGTGAAGCTGGCGTAGCGATAATTTTCGCACGATATCGCACCTGTGACGGGGGCGGGGACTATCGCATGCGACATCGCAGCATCGGCTTGCGATATCGCAACATGCAAAGCCCGCCTAAGGGGATTGACAAAAAATGTAGAAAAAGAAATGATATATCTCTATCTATTGTGGAGGAAAGATAACATAATATACAGTGCTTGCCAAAAGTATTGGCACCCCTGCAATTCTGTCAGATAATACTCAGTTTCTTCTTGAAAATGATTGCAATCACAAATTCTTTGGTATTATTAACTTCATTTATTTTGCTTGCAATGAAATAACAAAAGAGAATGAAACAAAAATCAAATCATTGATCATTTCACACAAAACTCCAAAAATGGGCCAGACAAAAGTATTGGCACCCTTAGCCTAAGGCCCCGTCACACACACAGGTAGATCTGTGGTAGATCTGTGGTACATTTGTGGTTGGAGTGAAATTGTGGACAATCAGTGCCAGGTTTGTGGCTGTGTACAAATGGAACAATATGTCCATGATTTCACTGCAACCACAGATCTGCCAAAGATTTATCTCTGTGTGTGACAGGACTTAATACTTGGTTGCACACCCTTTAGCCAAAATAACTGCGAACAACCTCTTCCAATAACCATCAATGAGCTTCTTACAATGCTCTTCAGGAATTTTAGACCATTCTTCTTTGGCAAACTGCTCCAGGTCCCTGAGATTTGAAGGGGGCCTTCTCCAAGCTGCCATTTTGAGATCTTTCCACAGGTGTTCTATGGGATTCAGGTCTGGACTCATTGCTGGCCACTTTAGTAGTCTCCAGTGCTTTCTATCAAACCATTTTCTAGTGCTTTTTGAAGTGTGTTTTGGGTCATTGTCCTGCTGGAAGACCCATGACCTCTGAGGGAGACCCAGCTTTCTCACACTGGGCCCTACATTATGCTGCAAAATTTGTTGGTAGTCTTCAGACTTCATAATGCCATGCACACGGTCAAGCAGCCCAGTGCCAGAGGCAGCAAAGCAACCCCAAAACATCAGGGAACCTCCGCCATGGTTGACTGTAGGAACCGTGTTCTTTTCTTTGAATGCCTCTTTTTTTTTTTTCCTGTAAACTCTATGTTGATGGCTTTTCCCAAAAAGCTCTACTTTTGTCTCATCTGACCAGAGAACATTCTTCCAAAACGTTTTAGACTTTCTCAGGTAAGTTTTGGCAAACTCCAGCCTGGCTTTTTTATGTCTCGGGGTAAGAAGTGGGGTCTTCCTGGGTATCCTACCATACAGTCCCTTTTCATTCAGACGCCGATGGATAGTACGGGGTGACACTGTTGTACCCTCGGACTGCAGGGCAGCTTGAACTTGTTTGGATGTTAGTCGAGGTTCTTTATCCACCATCCGCACAATCTTGCGTTGAAATCTCTCGTCAATTTTTCTTTTCCTTCCAGATCTAGGGAGGTTAGCCACAGTGCCACGGGCTTTACACTTCTTGATGACACTGCGCACCGTAGCCACAGGAACTTTCAGGTCTTTGGAGATGGACTTGTAGCCTTGAGATTGCTCATGCTTCCTCACAATTTGGATTCTCAAGTCCTCAGACAGTTCTTTGGTCTTCTTTCTTTTCTCCATGCTCAATGTGGTACACACAAGGACACAGGACAGAGGTTGAGTCAACTTTAATCCATGTCACCAGGCTGCAAGTGTGATTTATTATTGCCAACACCTGTTAGGTGCCACAGGTAAGTTACAGGTGCTGTTAATTACACAAATTAGAGAAGCATCACATGAGTTTTCAAACAGTGCCAATACTTTTGTCCCCCCCCTTTTTTATGTTTGGTGTGGAATTATATCTAATTTGGCTTTATGACATTTTTTTTCTTTCATTGAAGACAAATTAAATAAAGATAATAATACCAAAGAATTTGTGATTGCAATCATTTTCAAGAAGAAACTGAGTATTATCTGACAGAATTGCAGGGGTGCCAATACTTTTGGCCAGCACTGTATATCATATTTACTGTCACCGCGTGTGTCATTCTACAAATTTTTTTTCAAATGGTGAACATCAAAACATTAAACTTTAATGGCAGAATTGCTGTTTTTATTGTGGTCACGTCACCCTCCAAAAATTGAATATAAAGAAATTGGTAAGTAGTTTTGGCTCTCAAAACGTGTTTGTGAAATAAACACCCCCCAAAAAACAAACTATGGCTCGCCCTGCAATAAACAAACCCTCAATTAACTCTGTCGTGTCCATAAGTATAAGAAGATAAGGCTCTCGGAATATGGCAACTGACAGACAATTTTGGGGGGTTGGGTTTGTTTTTTTTTCATGCAGTAAACAAAAAATATAAATTTAGTATCACCATAAAGATATTAACCCGAAAAGCAAAAGGTATCAGGTCATTTTTACTAGAAAGTGAATGTCTTAAAAATAAAAACAATGGCGGAATTGCTGTTTTTTCCCCCTCTCACCTTGCTTGCAATTTTTTTTTCTAGCGTTTCTTGTAAAATTAACGATGGCTTTCAAAACTACAACTTGAGCTATGGTGATGGGGAAAAAGTTATGGCTCTTGGAAGGTAAGGAGGAGAAATAAAATGACCACATCTCCACACGGGTGACGATGTGTCCTTAAAGCAGGGGTGGGGAACCTCCGGCCCGCGGGCCGCATGCGGCCCGCCATGACCTTTTATGTGGCCCCCGGGCAGATTCCCATGGGAGGCAGTGCTGGTGCTGTCACCGCGGTCTTGCTGCCGCCGGCCCTTTAAATCCACACATTGCTGTTTGTGCTGCAATGTGTTCTCCCGTCGGCCAGTGCCAATTGTGGGCGGGTCTACAGCAGCCTCAGCTTCCAGCCTTGTGTGTCTGCCCTCCGGAGATCAGTGCCTGCCTTCTCCTTCTGATGCAGTGTGTCCGGCTCCTGCACTCCGGTGATGTGAGTGCAATGCTGCTGTGAGTCCAGCGCCGACCCTCTGCTGCTATGTGCCCTGCCCAATGCTTTGTGCCTCCCCACACCAGTTCTGTAAACCCTCTCCCCCAGAGTTGCATGAAACTCTCAGCGCAGTGTGGCCCCCAATATCCTGTGTGCACCCCTCCCCCAGTCCTGTGTGCAGCCCCCCAATGTCCTGTGTGCAGCCCATCACCCAGTAGTCCTGTTTGCACCCCCCCAATCCAGTGTGCACCCCTCCCCCAGTCCTGTGTGCAGCCCCCCAATGTCCTGTGTGCACCCCCACACAATCCTATGTGCAGCCCATCACCCAGTCCTGTGTGCACCCCCCAGTCCTGTGTGCACCCCCCAGTCCTGTGTGCACCCCCCAGTCCTGTGTGCACCCCCCCCAGTCCTGTGTGCAGCCTCCCCCAGTCCTGTGTGCAGCCCCCCCCCAGTCCTGTGTGCTTCCCCACCAGTCCTGTGTGCTTCCCCCCCCAGTCCTGTGTGCTGCCCCCCCAGTCCTGTGTGCTGCCCCCCCCCAGTCCTGTGTGCTGCCCCCCCCCAGTCCTGTGTGCTGCCCCCCCCAGTCCCGTGTGCTGCCCCCCCCAAGTCCTGTGTGCTGCCCCCTCCAGTCTTGTGTGCTGCCCCCCCAGTCTTGTGTGCTGCCCCCCCCCAGTCCTGTGTGCAGCTTCCCCCAGTCCTGTGTGCAGCCCCCCCCAGTCCTGTGTGCAGCCCCCCCCAGTCCTGTGTGCAGCCCCCCCCAGTCCTGTGTGCAGCCCCCCCCAGTCCTGTGTGCAGCCCCCCCCAGTCCTGTGTGCAGCCCCCCCCAGTCCTGTGTGCAGCCCCCCCCAGTCCTGTGTGCAGCCCCCCCCAGTCCTGTGTGCAGCCCCCCCCAGTCCTGTGTGCAGCCCCCCCCAGTCCTGTGTGCAGCCCCCCCAGTCGTGTGTACAGCCCCCCCCAGTGATGTCTGTGCCTCCCCCCCAGTGATGTCTGTGCCTCCCCCCCAGTGATGTCTGTGCCTCCCCCCCAGTGATGTCTGTGCCTCCCCCCCAGTGATGTCTGTGCCTCCCCCCCAGTGATGTCTGTGCCTCCCCCCCAGTGATGTCTGTGCCTCCCCCCCAGTGATGTCTGTGCCTCCCCCCCAGTGATGTCTGTGCCTCCTCCCCAGTGATGTCTGTGCCTCCCCCCCAGTGATGTCTGTGCCCCCAGCCCCGCGTGTGGTGTCTGTGCCCCCAGCCCCGCGTGTGGTGTCTGTGCCCCCAGCCCCGCGTGTGGTGTCTGTGCCCCCAGCCCCGCGTGTGGTGTCTGTGCCCCCAGCCCCGCGTGTGGTGTCTGTGCCCCCAGCCCCGCGTGTGGTGTCTGTGCCCCCAGCCCCGCGTGTGGTGTCTGTGCCCCCAGCCCCGCGTGTGGTGTCTGTGCCCCCAGCCCCGCGTGTGGTGTCTGTGCCCCCAGCCCCGCGTGTGGTGTCTGTGCCCCCAGCCCCGCGTGTGGTGTCTGTGCCCCCAGCCCCGCGTGTGGTGTCTGTGCCCCCAGCCCCGCGTGTGGTGTCTGTGCCCCCAGCCCCGCGTGTGGTGTCTGTGCCCCCAGCCCCGCGTGTGGTGTCTGTGCCCCCAGCCCCGCGTGTGGTGTCTGTGCCCCCAGCCCCGCGTGTGGTGTCTGTGCCCCCAGCCCCGCGTGTGGTGTCTGTGCCCCCAGCCCCGCGTGTGGTGTCTGTGCCCCCAGCCCCGCGTGTGGTGTCTGTGCCCCCAGCCCCGCGTGTGGTGTCTGTGCCCCCAGCCCCGCGTGTGGTGTCTGTGCCCCCAGCCCCGCGTGTGGTGTCTGTGCCCCCAGCCCCACGTGTGGTGTCTGTGCCCCCAGCCCCGCGTGTGGTGTCTGTGCCCCCAGCCCCGCGTGTGGTGTCTGTGCCCCCAGCCCCATGCCCCCAGTTAATTAATTGCTTCACCCAATATAGCAGGGTCATTTAAACATTGATAATTTTGTGCGGCCCCCGAAGGTTGGTAGAAATTTCCAAATGGCCCCCGACAGAAAAAAGGTTCCCCACCCCTGCCTTAAAGGGAACCTGTCAGCAGATTTGGGGCCTATAAGCTGCGGCCACCACCACTGGGCTCTTATATACAGCATTCTAACATACTGTATGAAAGAGCCCAGGCTGCTGTGTAGAGCGTAAAAATGACTTTATAATACTTACCTAAACGGTCGGTACGGTGCAGATGGGTCGGATGGGTGTCTCCTTTCTCTGGTACCGGTGCCTCCTCTTTCGGCCATCTTTGTCCTCCTTCTTCTGAAGCCTGGGTGCATGACGCGTCCTACGTCATCCACACTAGCTAGTATTGAGGTCCCGCTCATGCGCACTACAATACTTTGATCTGCTCTGCTCAGGGAGGATCAAAGTGCGCCTGTGCAGGACCTCAATGCCGGCTTGTGTGGATGATGTAGAACGCATCATACACCCGCTGCACTCGGAGAACGGAGACACCCATCCGACTAGTCTGCACCGCATCCCACCTCAGGTGAGTATTATAAAGTCATTTTTACGTTCTACACAGCGGTCTGGGCTCTTATATACAGCATGATAGAATGCTGTATATAAGAGCCCACTGGTGGTGGCCGCAGCTTATAGTCACCAAATCTGGTGACAGGATCATTTTAATGGATACAACATGACCTGGATGCACGAGACCCTCAGACCCGTCTCATGACTCAATGATGGCACCTGGTGGATCGGACCAGTCTTGCGAGCAGAGTGCGTTTCTCCTCGTTGGTGAACTGCATGATTCCCGGGGTCTCAAACTTCTGACGGATCCACTGACATTGCTCCAAGTCATTGATGAACATGAACTCGACCCCGATGTGCTGGCAGTAGGAGCTCTGCGCACAGAAAAAACAGATGAAGAAAAGCAAAATAGAGGCGCCGATCACATCTCTGGTGGGTTGTCACCTCTCACCTCCAGCCTTTTAATGATCTCTCGAAGGGGCAGCGCGGTCTCGTTCCCTCCAATAAATGTAGTGGTTGGCAGATGGAAGACTTTGTCCAGGTCGGATTCCTCTAGCCCGTAAAACCCTGCGGAGGGCGGTGGTCAGAGACAGACAGACGAAGGCAGCGTTACAGGAGGAGAAACGCAATGCGGCCAGCCATGCAATGAGCATTACAGAGAAGGTGTGATGGCGTTCAGTGGTGGGGTACATCAGTGGAAAGAGCAGGAATATGGCACCGACAGACATGGGAGAACGGGAGAGGTGGGTGGAGAACGCATCACACAGTATATGGGGTCATGTTTTTAGAAAATATGGAGAAAATTTGCAGGAGTGAGGTGACGGCACATAGTTGGGGCAAGGAACGGGACAGGAAGCAGGTGACGGGGACAAGCAGCATGGTAGGTGGGGGGTAGAAGAGAGACGTTAATCTTCAGCTGTCCTGAGAGTACGTTCATTTCATCTTTCCATTATAGAATCAGTATAATCATAAGCGTCACACTACTCAATGACTACAGAACAGATATACAGCAAGAAAACAGGACTAAAAACCCAATTCAGCAGCTGCACCCTTAGCAATGCTATGTGATGTAAGAAAAACCCTCCAGACCCAACTATAAAAGGGTAGTGCAGGATTAGAGAAACATGGCCGACAAACTACATTACATCTGTCCATGAGCTGGGTGCGATACTGCAACTAACCTCTAATAAAGTATCTCAGACCAAGCTGCAATACCACACACAGCCTGTACACATGTGTGGCACTGTTCGGCATACCAGCAGCAATGTTTCTCTAATTCTGTAACCTTGAGACACCTAATGTGCCACATGCCTTACTGACTGGAGCAGTTTGCCGCTGACTGTACCAACATCTAGGGCAGGGGTGGGGAACCTCCGGCCCGCGGGCCGTATGCGGCCCGCGATGACCTTTTCTGTGGCCCCCGGGGCACTGGAGCAGATTCCCAGTGGCTGCGGTGCTCGGGCAACCCATCTTGTCTATTGCCGGGAGACAGCACTGGGGATGGGACTTCCTCCCTCTGGCTCCTACATGCTCCCTGTGAGATTACAGCTAGAATCAGAGTGATGGGGGAGGGGCCTGTACGGGACATAGAAGGCTGTATAGTGCTGTGCGTGTTGCCTCTCACCCTCCCGTTCTGTGCTCGGCTGCTCAGGTCTAGGAGGTCTTTTCTTGGAGAGAAGACGAGAATGAAGCCAGCCCTTGAGCTGAGCTGCTGCATCCATCACTTGTGCTGCACCTGATCTTACAGGGCACCTAAGCAGCAGGTACTTATATCTGCGCTAAGTGTGTTTATATCTAATATATACCACCATATATCAAATGTATTTGTGGCTTCAGTGTCCAGCGTCTGTTGTGTATACATGTGCGTGTGCTGTGTATACGGCTTGTGCATGTGCTGTGTATACGGCGTGTGTGCTGTGTATGTGCTGTGTATACGGCGTGTGTGCTGTGTATGCGCTGTGTATACGGCATGTGTGCAGCATGTGTGCTGTGTGTGCGCGCTGTTTATACGGCGTGTGCTGTGTATACGGCATGTGTGTGCTGTGTATACGGCGTGTGTGTGCTGTGTATACGGCGTGTGTGTGCTGTGTATACGGTGTGTGTGTGTGTGTGTGTGTGTGTGTGCGCGCGCGCTGTTTGTTGTGTTTGGCACTTAATAAAGTTTCATATTGTAAGGTTTATTGGTATATCTAATTAATGGTGTGCACATGTTTACATGCAGAGCTTTTTTTCTTCTCCTTATGTACTGTGTATACGGCATGTTGAGTGCTATGTATGGCTTGTTGAGTGCTATGTATGGCTTGTGTGTGTGCTGTATACGGCGTGTGAGTGCTGTGTATGGCTTGTTGAGTGCTGTATATGGCGTGTGAGTGCTGTATATGGCGTGTGAGTGCTGTATATGGCTTGTGTGTGTGCTGTATACGGCGTGTGAGTGCTGTGTATGGCTTGTGTGTGTGCTGTATACGGCGTGTGAGTGCTGTATATGGCTTGTGTGTGTGCTGTATACGGCGTGTGAGTGCTGTGTATGGCTTGTGTGTGTGCTGTATACGGCGTGTGAGTGCTGTGTATGGCTTGTGTGTGTGCTGTATACGGCGTGTGAGTGCTGTGTATGGTTTGTGTGTGTGCTGTATACGGCGTGTGAGTGCTGTATATGGCTTGTGTGTGTGCTGTATACGGCGTGTGAGTGCTGTGTATGGCTTGTGTGTGTGCTGTATACGGCGTGTGAGTGCTGTGTATGGCTTGTGTGTGTGCTGTATACGGCGTGTGAGTGCTGTGTATGGTTTGTGTGTGTGCTGTATACGGCGTGTGAGTGCTGTGTATGGCTTGTGTGTGTGCTGTATACGGCGTGTGAGTGCTGTGTATGGCTTGTGTGTGTGCTGTATACGGCGTGTGAGTGCTGTGTATGGCTTGTGTGTGTGCTGTATACGGCGTGTGAGTGCTGTGTATGGTTTGTGTGTGTGCTGTATACGGCGTGTGAGTGCTGTGTATGGCTTGTGTGTGTGCTGTATACGGCGTGTGAGTGCTGTGTATGGCTTGTGTGTGTGCTGTATACGGCGTGTGATTGCTGTGTATGGTTTGTGTGTGTGCTGTATACGGCGTGTGAGTGCTGTGTATGGTTTGTGTGTGTGCTGTATACGGCGTGTGAGTGCTGTGTATGGCTTGTGTGTGTGCTGTATACGGCGTGTGAGTGCTGTGTATGGCTTGTGTGTGTGCTGTATACGGCGTGTGAGTGCTGTGTATGGTTTGTGTGTGTGCTGTATACGGCGTGTGAGTGCTGTGTATGGCTTGTGTGTGTGCTGTATACGGCGTGTGAGTGCTGTGTATGGTTTGTGTGTGTGCTGTATACGGCGTGTGAGTGCTGTGTATGGCTTGTGTGTGTGCTGTATACGGCGTGTGAGTGCTGTGTATGGCTTGTGTGTGTGCTGTATACGGCGTGTGAGTGCTGTGTATGGCTTGTGTGTGTGCTGTATACGGCGTGTGAGTGCTGTGTATGGTTTGTGTGTGTGCTGTATACGGCGTGTGAGTGCTGTGTATGGCTTGTGTGTGTGCTGTATACGGCGTGTGAGTGCTGTGTATGGTTTGTGTGTGTGCTGTATACGGCGTGTGAGTGCTGTGTATGGCTTGTGTGTGTGCTGTATACGGCGTGTGAGTGCTGTGTATGGCTTGTGTGTGTGCTGTATACGGCGTGTGAGTGCTGTGTATGGTTTGTGTGTGTGCTGTATACGGCGTGTGAGTGCTGTGTATGGCTTGTGTGTGTGCTGTATACGGCGTGTGAGTGCTGTGTATGGCTTGTGTGTGTGCTGTATACGGCGTGTGAGTGCTGTGTATGGCTTGTGTGTGTGCTGTATACGGCGTGTGAGTGCTGTGTGCACTATACAGTATCTCCTGTGCATGTGTACTATATATGACCAGTGTGTATCGTGGGTGGTGTAAAATAGGACAACTGTGTCAAGGCTGTGTGCAGTATACGGCCAGTGTCAGAGCGGTGTATGTACAGTGTCTCCTGTTTGATATATATGATTTACCAATCTGCGCTTCAAACAAAGACAAACCTGGAAAAGCAGTTGTGAGAAGCAAACATCACAGCGCACCAAAGAGAATCATCTACGGCCGCCACAGTAGGGGTATAGGGGAGAGTTAATTGTTTGACTAATTATAGCCGGGTCATTTTCAAGTCGATAATTTTGTGCGGCCCCCGAAGGTTGGTATAATTTTCCAAATGGCCCCCGGCAGTAAAAAGGTTCCCCACCCCTGATCTAGGGGGTCACTGCATCCTTAAAAAAATGACGTAATTGCCCAAGTAGGTTCACTGTTTTTAGATTTTTATTTTCTTTAAAATGTTTCCAGGTATCTAGAAAAAGATTCAAATCTCTTTTCTCAGTAATCTAAAGAACACTGAATGAAATGATACCTTAATATCTGCGATCCGGTGTCTTTATTCACATTTTTCTTACATGTAAATGAGCTGTTAAGATCTTTGGGCCGGACATAGATCTTCCTGAGAAACTGCCTTCAGAGCTTATTTTAAATAAAAGGAGGCATTACCAGTGTGAAACATGTAATGACCAACAGTCTGCTCTCATTATCACACACAGTTCTGCAGTGAGATCAGAGCTAACAAAAGTACAGCAGAGGTGAAGTTTGTCTCATTACAAACACATTTACACTTGTTCTCTCATAGTGCTGCCAGCTCTGCTGCACAGCTGTGCCGGATTATAACCAACACAGTACAGCAGAGTTGAAACCTTGTCCGATTACAAACACAACAATCACATTTGCTCACAGTGCTGTTAGCTCTCCTGTACTGCCCTCCCCACACTGTCTGCCTGTAAGACGGAAGCTGAAGCACTGTGAAGAGGACTGCAGCTGCAGATGTGTTTGTAATGAGACAAACCTCACTTCTGTTGTACTGCTCTGTTGTACTGGGTTAACTCTGATCTCACTGCAATTATGAGAGCAAAGTGTCAGTCATTACATGTCTCGCACTAGTAACGCCTCTTTTCATCTAAAATCAGCTCTGGAGGCAAATTCTCAGGGAGATCTCTGTCCGGCCCATAGATTTTAACAGCTCATTTGCTTATAAATGTGGATCACAAATATAATGGTAACATTTTTTTCAGCTTCCTATGACCTGTATGCCCATATAGATGGCATAGGAGAGTGACTAGCCTATGACACCGGTCCTTTCGGTCCTGCTCCCCTTGATGTATAGGTCTTTTCCTACACACACAGCAAGAGATCTGTCACTCAGGGAAAACGGAGCAGTGGAAGCCACCGGGGACCTGCCTCTCGGAATAGTCACAGCGTGGCCTGGTCCATGCCAGCTTATAAAACTATGGGGTTTTTTTGTACATAGTACATCCTATAATGCTGTTTTTACCCTCAGTGTGAGCGATACATGGAAATGGGCTGAGCACCGAGCGTACCCAAGCACAGAGATGCTCGCATGAGTGGTGAGCAGATGTAAAGCATCCGAACTCCAAATTTGAACACAGATTTTTCGTAAAGTCTGCGTTTGGTACGAACCCCAAACTTTACAGTTGGGGGTTCGCTGACCTCTAAATATTAGTTTTGTCCAGAATGTGCTTATGCATGTATGTGTATATTAAATAAACAATAATTTTCCAATAAACTAGAAAGCCCCCTTTACCCTTTTTTGAGGACTATCTCACATTTTAGCAGAAGAGTGATCCCTGAGATGGAGCTTACTGGTTATATAAGTAACTCGCTCAGTAATCTGATGTAATGATTCCTAATGTCCTTCCTAGGAATAATACATCTGGTCTCTGGCGAGGACGTCTTGTCTCTGCCGCCTACAAAGTTCACTTTGTATTGAACCCTACAGAGTACAAACATTCACATCACCCGGGGGAACTGGCACGCACACAACCAGGATTTGGCATAGTCCATCAGCTGAACAATTGACTCTACATGTGATATACAGTGCAGTATTACCGGTCCCCGCACTCGCCAGGAAACGTCCATGCACCGACTCAACACTCCACATTTACAGGGTATGTGCACAGTGACCTGATTGGTGGAATTTCATATCGAAATCTATAGAAGATGCTGCATATTACAGGTGGAAATCTATGGCAGAAGTATATAATCTACTGTGCATTTGCCCTGTGTGGTCTGCACAAACCCTTTATCAGTCATAGGCCGGGTACAGAAGTCTACTGATCACACAGTGTGAACACTGCCCGATGTAGCCAACGTGCACATTAGTGGTTTCACATACAGAGCTAAGGTCCGTGTGGACGAAATTGCATGCACTAGTGTGGTGCTCGGTGCAGTCCCAGCACCCATCTAACATGCTTTACATGTAGCCGGTGACTTCTGAAATTTGCTGGCCTTGTGTGAACCCGGCCATACAGTGCACTCACACATCGGCTCTGCTTTGTGGGTTTCGCACAAAAAGAGCCCCATTGTATCCACATTCCTCTAATATTTAGATATGGTGCCCTGCAGAGTACAGACCTCATATACAGCAGCCTGTATTCCGCCCATCATAATATTGTAAGCTCCTATCCAAGTTTACAATGTACGGAATACAGGCTGCCGTAAATATCGCCCCTACGGCAGTAACGAGGAAAACAGATTCCCCGCCCTGCTTACCGAAACACTGCAGAGGGGTTAGGCAATTGCTTCCTTGACGCTAAATCACAAAAGCTGTGGTTACAGGTGGGACTTCAACAAGACAGACAGGTGCTCGGGAGGAGGAGAGGGTGAGGGGAGGGTATGAAGAGAAGGTAGCGAGGGAGGGCTGTTAAATAAAGGAGACTTTCCGTACCTCCCACCGTGAGAACTCGAAGCCGATCCAGGAATGCTGACAGGTCTGAGTGTGTTAGGAGAGCGCAGCACGTGGGGAGTTGGGGGTTAAAAAGAGGAAGAGCGCAGCATGGGGAAAAGAGAGGAACTTTTAAATATAAAGTCTCAACAGCGCACAAAAGGGGCTCATACAAGCCGCAAGCCATCTCTGCAACGTAACCGGGAGAGAAAAGAAAACAAGCAGTCAGGCACGTCAAAGCTTCCAGCGTGCGGCTGCAGTCCCATCCTGTAATGTGCACACTGCAGGGTAATGCCCACAGACGCCCATAGATCTGCAGAGATCTATGGCTCCAGCTTCTTATCCCAGTGTAAGAAGCCTCAGGAAGAATACTTGCACTTCACACACATTCACACACGGCTGGAAGAAGAGAACACAGAAAGGCCACACGAGAGGCATTCTCATCTAGGTGCTACCCCTTTAAGACAAGCACATGAACTCATAGAAGTCAATGGACATTTTCTTTTACATATCTGACAAAAACTATGCTGGTCGGTCTTGGCGTATCGGACTAGACTGTTTTGTGGACATAATCATGTGAATAAGGCCTTAGCCTTTGTGAAGACCACATCTGAGACCTGTGCTGGTTTCACGGTCACTGGGTTTCTGGATCGGGTCTTCTGAGCTCAACTCCGCAGCCTCATGAGACTGATGGGATCTGGTCCGGAGACCCGGGGCCGGTCTGGACATGGCCTCCATGAAACTCAGATGTACCCTGAGAACTTTCCAGACATACACTTCCAGCTGCAGGCTCTGCGAGAGACAACTGAATGAGCAATGGTCTAGGAACGTGTCCGAGGCAGCACACCTCGTCGGCAACCCGGTTGTTGTTACCCATTCACTATTTATATCTCCTAGTAATTTTTAGACTTCCAACAGAAAATGCGGCCATAGAAGAACCTTAAACCCTGCAGTATTAGGATTTATCAATATTACTGATCTGTAATATAGAGGCTATAGAGATTTATGGACCTATAATGTATGGCAATGTTGTGACTTTTGGTGTTCTTGTGCCACTTTTATCCAGCTCTGACAGAGTGGGCATAGCTGGGTGGGGACAGGGCGTGACAACCGGACAAAGTGGGTGAAGCCAAGTGAGGACTGGGGACAAAGGAATGGCAACCGGACAAAGTGGGTGAAGCTAGGTGGGGACAGGGGTGTGACAACCAGACAAAGTGGGTATATCAGGGTGGGGACAGGGGCATGATATCCGGATAAAGTAGATGAAGCCAGGTGGAGACAGGGTTGTGGCAACCAGACAAAGTAGGTGAAGCCAGGTGGAGACAGGGGCACAGCAATTGAACAAAGTGGGCATAGCTGGGTGGTGAGAGAGGCGTGGTAACCAACCTTTGTCAAATTCATGACAAGAGGTGGTATAAAGCATAAAATCTTACTCCAACAAGGACTGGAGTAAGATTTGTGGCAGAATGCAGACTTCTTAATTAATCAGAAGCCCCGCACACCACATCCGTGAGAATCGCTGGTCTTGATGAATCAGGGCCATTGAGATTTCGGCTTTAAATAGGACCGGTGACTTGCCATAAGTATGTATTCTTTTACCTGTTCTCTTGAATCTGGTGGTGCTTTTCTTTTGTTTCTGCGCCTCTCCATTTCTGAAATATGGTCCTCTCCTCTCTTTATATACATCTTGTCCTGTTGACCAAATGGGTGTGATCCTCAACTATTCCCTGGGGACGTCTTCTTGAGGACCACACCTACTTGGCTAACCAGCTTAAATCCACATAAAGGGAAATGGGGGCCATAGCTCAAGAACAGACAGGCGCGGGAAAGGAACCAGGGGGGTTTGCTTTAAACAGGTCCAGATTTAGGTAAAAAAAACAAAACAACTTTGTGGCAAATGACAGTCCTAGTTAACCCTTTAAATGCTTCTTAATGATGCCTTCTTATACCATTAAGATCTAGATAATTGCTGGTGACTGGACATATACCCTTCTCTGTGTGTCAGGGACGTGCAATGGCCGCTGTCTGTATATTCACCTCAGTATTTTGTGCCCTACTGAGGTTTCATGGTTTCTTTTTATGAAAGATCAATTGTTTTCTACAATAAACCTATTTGGGGGGAGACTCACCTGCGCTGGGTCCGGATGTGACACATTCTACTACTCTCCACCTGGGTTTCTACCTTGATTCTTCAGAAGGAGTCTAAATGCTTCACACACGACCCTGCGGATCCTCTTTCAAGTATTTGGTAGAGAATTTTCCACACCAAAACTCCACAATTGTGCTAGTGAGTGGGGTATTTGCAGATATTATATAGTGAAAATGAAACTCTGCTGCCGTTTCTAGGCATGTTGGACATTTTTCACATCAGCAGCTTAACTATACATTTCTAATTGGAAGCATTTGCTAATATTATTATACCTCCTATATATTGGGATGGGATCTTGGAGATGGGAATAATCCTTTAATAAGTTACAAAAGAGATAACCTGTTATAAACCCATGGGACTCATAAGTCCAGAGCTAGCAGAAGATTCATAAATAAGGGGCTGTCCCGGATTAAAGCAGCACTCCAGCGGTTTTTTTTTTTTTACTGCAACAATGGAGCGGTGCTTTAAATGCAATGCCCCTTTCCTGTCTTATACTCACTTGCTGCCGTCTTCACCTGTTTCCAGTGTTGCTCCGGTCAATCGTCTGTGATTTGTGACCTGTCGGCAGCTCTAGTGTTTCAAGGAGCCGTAAGTCACAACTCAATGCAAGTCTATGAGAGTCAGGTTTTGGCTTTCATAGGCTTGTATTGCGTGAGAGCTTGTGATGTAACTTCTGACTTGCAGCCAGTCAGAAGTTATGGGCACAAGATGGCGCTGTGGGACAAGAGCGGTGTCAATAAAAAGTTGAAGCCACTGGAGAGTGAGTATAAGACCAGGGGCAGGAGGTTTTGATTTAAAAGTACCATTACAATGCTGAAAAAAACCCAAAACACTGGAGTGGTGCTTTAAGAAGGAAAAAAAAAAAGATTTTCTTCCAGCCCTAGCTGTTCACACATTGTGAACGTTGTGTGTAGTACTGAAGTTCAGCCCTAAACTGAAGCACCATTTACAGGGGTGGAGTTGGTTTTGTATAATACTAAATCTGTTCCTCCAAAACTAGACTGTCCTACTCCTACTACTCTAAAAATAAATGCCACTTTGCTCAACGTGACAAGGTGTCTCCAAAGGGATTGTCCCACCTGTCACAGAGGACACGTCACCAGATTTCACAATACGTTCTGCATACATCGACCCATTCAAGGGCTGTTTTCAGCTGTAAGTTTCTAATGCGATCGGGGATAACATTTAAACTTGAAAACACCCTTTTAAGGGGTTAATAACTTTCCAATCTCTGGGGCTCAGATCACCGTGAACCCACCGATCTGGAGAAATGGGGTTTTGAGGAGGTTGAATGGAGCGGAGGTCAATCATGTGCAGTGCCGCTTCATTCATTCTCAATGGGAGAGCTGGAGGTTGCTCAGCGGACGCACAAGTAATATTATATATATAGAGACACACACATGTATATATCTATCTATATAATACAACATACATATGTAACACAGACAAACATGGTGTAAAGTGAAACTGACTCAGTTGCCCTTAGCAACCAATCAGATTCCACTTTTCATTCTTCACAGACTCTTTGGAAAATGAAAGGTAGAATCTGATTGGTTGCTAAGGGCAACTGAGTCAGTTTCACTTTACACCATGTTTGATAATCCTATTACACATACTGCCCACCTACTTTTGGACCACCCTGTGTGTGTATATTATATATATTATATATATACACATACACACATACATATATACATATATACATACATACATTCCATTTGCTAATCAAATATGGGTGAAAACAGGGTGACAAACCTTCACACTTCTGGGCCTTTACTTTATTCCGTATATATATATATGTATATATGTATATATATATATATATATATTTTATATATATATATATATATATATATATATATATATATATATATATATATATATATATATATAATATATATATATATATATATATATATACACATATATACACACACACACACAAATATACATACAGTGCCTACAAGTAGTATTCAACCCCCTGCAGATTTAGCAGGTTTACACATTCGGAATTAACTTGGCATTGTGACATTTGGACTGTAGATCAGCCTGGAAGTGTGAAATGCACTGCAGCAAAAAAGAATGTTATTATTTTTTTTTTAAAATTTTGAAAAGTTGATTCAGAGGGTCATTTATTATTCAACCCCTCAATCCACCAGAATTCTGTTTGGTTCCCCTAAAGTATTAAGAAGTATTTCAGGCACAAAGAACAATGAGCTTCACATGTTTGGATTAATTATCTCTTTTTCCAGCCTTTTCTGACTAATTAAGACCCTCCCCAAACTTGTGAACAGCACTCATACATGGTCAACATGGGAAAGACAAAGGAGCATTCCAAGGCCATCAGAGACAAGATCGTGGAGGGTCACAAGGCTGGCAAGGGGTACAAAACCCTTTCCAAGGAGTTGGGCCTACCTTTCTCCACTGTTGGGAGCATTATCCGGAAGTGGAAGGCTTATGGAACTACTGTTAGCCTTCCACGGCCTGGACAGCCTTTGAAAGTTTCCACCCGTGCCGAGGCCAGGCTTGTCCGAAGAGTCAAGGCTAACCCAAGGACAACAAGGAAGGAGCTCCGGGAAGATCTCATGGCAGTGGGGACATTGGTTTCAGTCAATACCATAAGTAACGTACTCCACCACAATGGTCTCCGTTCCAGACGAGCCCGTAAGGTACCTTTACTTTCAAAGCGTCACGTCAAGGCTCGTCTACAGTTTGCTCATGATCACTTGGAGGACTCTGAGACAGACTGGTTCAAGGTTCTCTGGTCTGATGAGACCAAGATCGAGATCTTTGGTGCCAACCACACACGTGACGTTTGGAGACTGGATGGCACTGCATACGACCCCAAGAATACCATCCCTACAGTCAAGCATGGTGGTGGCAGCATCAAGCTGTGGGGCTGTTTCTCAGCCAAGGGGCCTGGCCATCTGGTCCGCATCCATGGGAAGATGGATAGCACGGCCTACCTGGAGATTTTGGCCAAGAACCTCCGCTCCTCCATCAAGGATCTTAAGATGGGTCGTCATTTCATCTTCCAACAAGACAACGACCCAAAGCACACAGCCAAGAAAACCAAGGCCTGGTTCAAGAGGGAAAAAAATCAAGGTGTTGCAGTGGCCTAGTCAGTCTCCTGACCTTAACCCAATTGAAAACTTGTGGAAGGAGCTCAAGATTAAAGTCCACATGAGACACCCAAAGAACCTAGATAACTTGGAGAAGATCTGCATGGAGGAGTGGGCCAAGATAACTGCAGAGACCTGTGCCGGCCTGATCAGGTCTTATAAAAGACGATTATTAGCTGTAATTGCAAACAAGGGTTATTCCACAAAATATTAAACCTAGGGGTTGAATAATAATTGACCCACACTTTTATGTTGAAAATTTATTAAAATTTAACTGAGCAACATAACTTGTTGGTTTGTAAGATTTATGCATCTGTTAATAAATCCTGCTCTTGTTTGAAGTTTGCAGGCTCTAACTTATTTGCATCTTATCAAACCTGCTAAATCTGCAGGGGGTTGACTACTACTTGTAGGCATTGTATACATACATACATATTTATTTTTTAATTTCAAATACTTTTAATGTGTTCTACATTTTTTAATTAGTCCGCTTAGGGGTTTTGATCACCTATTGCATAAAATATAGGGTCATTCCATGTCAAGTGGACCAGTCGTCCCCACTCGACCTTCTCCGATTTTGCTGAAAATTTATAAGGATATACATGTATGTTTGAAAAGAGGTTCTGTAAATTTTTAGGGCCAGATCTCAAATACATTGGGCTCTGTTGACCTTTCACTGGAGGTCCCACCAAATTTTTGTACTGGGCTGCAGATCCATCGCTGAAGCAACAATTCCAGACCACTTAGACTGAACATTATGGCTTGGGAACCAACAAAAGATACCCAATATTAGGCTTGGGATCCTAGGCAAAGACACCCAACCTGAGGCTTCGGAACCTGCGATAAAGAGACCGCCCGCGACTTGCCTTGCATGGCTATCGGCCATGGCTCCTAAGCGATGGGGCTGCCAATTCTCGAAAGACAGCATTATTACAATTCTTAATAGGATTATAAGACCAATTCTTAGTGAATTGGTTGTGGTATAACCACCATGGACCAACGCAAGGGTTTGAATACCATTCATTGCGTATTAATAAATAACACCAGTTCAGTGGCATTTTTCTTTTCTTAAACTGAGAGACTCCAAAAAAACCCCCAATGATCCTTGTAGAGAAAAATGTGCTCTTTCTAATGATATCAGAATTAATATATTTTAGGGGTACCCTTTTTGAGAAATTTGACCTAAAAATAGGTAAAATTCGGTTTTTTAAAGTTTTTCATCATATGTGGGTGTGAATATTTCCACAAATACATATGCTTTGACCGTGATATTGCAGCAATGCAAAGTCATGTAGATGTTTGGTGTACAGGGCAAAGCACCAGTTACTATTGGTTTTTGGTCTCGAGTTATGTATGGGCAAAGTTAGGCATAAATTTTATGCGACACGTTTTACAAGCTACTTTGACACAAAATTGCGGCCGAAATATTGTTTTGTCATAGCCGGTAATAATTTTATCGCGTTTAGCAGCAAAAGTTGAGCTAGTATGCCAAATTTCAGTATCATAGCCAGTATAGAACTCTAATTGCTATGTGCCAATGTTTGCAAAATCCTCTTAGCTGAAGCCGCAGGCTTGGTGGACCCTCCAGTGAAAGGTCAACAGTGCCCAATATATTTGAGATCTGGCCCTAAAAATTTACAGAACCTCTTTTCAAACATACATGTACATCCTTATAAATATTCAGCAAAACCGGAGAAGGTCGAGTGGGGACGATTTTTAAAACTGGTCCACTTGATATGGAATGACCCTATAATTGTAGTGTAATGTCAAACGGACAGGCTTCACAATCTCATGGTGCATGGGGCCAATGGCCATCAGGAGTGACAGCTGCCATGCAGAAGCCTATTAGATGCCGCCGTCATGCTTGACAGTGGCATTTAGGAGGTTAAGCTGATGGGTACGGAGCCAGCTCTAATCGCATCAGTTACTGTCAGGTGCAGACTGTGTAACACAGCCGGTATCCACGCTCTATACAGCCGACATGCATGTCCAACAGATGGGTTAATAAATCGGTCTCTTAGACCTGATGAAGCCATTGTACTTTCGATGAAAATCTCTCTTGGAATAGCTTAGAGTCTTCAAATTAAAATGATGATCTTAGCAGCTTATGCCAGTTTTAATAACAGGACACTTCTGTGAGGCAAATCCCGGGATATGAAGATGAATTATGACTCCAGTCATAATCCCTCATCACTCCCTGGCAGTGCCCCCTCCCTTCTTGTCCTCAGTGTTCCACTTACACCTCCATGGCCATGTCCTGTGATATGGAAATTAGGTGGCTTAGGGACAATGGACACAGGATGACTCCCTGCCGTGACCCTGTAGTGGGGGCTGCTAGCTAGTTAGCAAGGCTATGGAAATAGCCAGACAGAACGACTCCAGTAAAAAATGGTTCATATCTCGCAAGCCATATTTCCGATAAATATGGCAACCATAAAAATGGTGTCTCCGCATGCGGACGATGCCGGCACACCCTTTTTATGGGAGCAGGACATTGGGAAATGCCCCAGGCGTGATATCAGCCAATGGGGAACTGGCAGACAGGTCATGAGTCCCCTCGTTCTGTAGCTAAATTCATAACTGCCACAATGAGAGCATTGGCGTCCGCCTACGACGCTCCCAGGCAAAGTTATGGCCCATATTCCATGTTGTAGATTGTCCATAACTCAAGCCAGGGGTGGAGCAGTGCTCCCCCTGAGGTCACTAAGGTAGGAGGGGACCTGGATCTGCCCAGGTTGATAACCCTACTTCGGCCATTTTCCAGTGTTCTTTTCGCTGGGGGCACGTGTAGGAAACATCTGTGGGAAGGATCCTAGAAACCTGGGTACAGCGCCCCCCTGTGGCCAGACGCAACAAGGTAACTGCTGGAACTGTGTATGCCTGTTTGTAACCCATGCTTTGATTGTAACTGTACTCTGACATATGTATATTCTGTAGATTCCCTATTGTATATATTGTAGTTTCTAGTGTGCTTTAGGCTGATTAAATTATATAATTAATCTTGGGCTGTTCTGTTATCTCGATCTTGAATCCCACGTCTGTGTGTTCGGCTAATAGTTACCGTAAATCGGTTGGTGGCAGCGAATTGTGCCAAGGATTATTGTGGGGAGGCCAGTGAGATTCGGGGAGATTTTATATATTCCGCCCGCGGAGGTCGGGGAATATATACCTTACTCTCACCGGGGACCCTTCAATAATCGGCATAAGTAGTATAGCGGCCTCCTTGCTTATTGTCGGGCAATTCCATAATTGGCCTGACTATAAGAGGGGCGCTAGAGAGCGCGTCACGTGCTCTGTCTGTCGGTCGGGAGGTATAAAGGAGGGGTGACCCCCACTTGTTACCCCCCGATTGTGACGTACTGGTAGCCAGCGCGGGGGATTTCTGAGTGACCCCCCCGGTGGTTTGTGACATATTGGTGGCATAGCGGTGGGATCGAGATAATAGTGTGTGTGAGTGTGAGACCCATACTCCCAGACACTAAAGACTGCCTGCAGCAGCTGTGGCTGCTGGGGTCTTCAGACTAGCTCAACACTAGAGTGTCAGAGTGCAGATACTGTAAGGTGTGTGGAGGCATCAGGTGTCAGTTCTGTGTCAGTGACCAAAAGTCTGCAAGAATGGCTGATGGCACCAGGAGCAGAGCTAGGCAACTGGCCAATGCTAAAGCAGGAGCCGAAGAGAGGGAGGACGGTGCTGTGGGCAGTAATGAGGAGGTTGCCCACGAGTCCTCCAGGAGCTCGACGCCAGAAAACCGTTCTGCAGAGGACAGCGCACAAGCTGGCAATTATGGACAAGATGAGGAGCAGCTCACCCAAGGGTCCTCAACGAGCCAGATGCCAGCCCTCCGCTCTGCAATGGACAGTGAATCACCAGGCTCCGCAGCGGGCCGCAGATCACCACATGCCATTCCACCGAGCCTGGGAGGCTCGGATAGCCTTCTTCAAATGGCTATGGCCCTTCTCCAGGCTGGAGACCAGGAGGGCTACAAGGAACTCCTGGCAGAGCGCAGGGCAGAGCGGCAGGCAGCGCGTGACGCTGAGGCTGCGGAGCGGCACGCAGAGCGTGAGGCTGCGGAGCGAGAGCGGCAGGCAGCGCGTGAAGAGCGAGAGCGAGAGCGACAGGCAGACCGTGACTACCAGCTGCAGCTAGCTCAGCTCCGGCCCTCATCAGCCACACGTGACCTTCGAGACACCAAACTTCCAAAGGTCCGTGTTGAGGACTTCCCAGTGCTGGAGAAGGATGGAGACTTGGACTCTTTCTTGACTGCTTTTGAACGGACTTGCTTGCAGCACCATCTGGACAAGGACCAGTGGGCCAAATACCTGACCCCCCGTTTAAGGGGTAAGGCCCTGGATATCCTTGGGGACTTGCCTGCTGAGGCAGATCAGGGCTACGACACCATCAAGCGGGCCCTGATCCAACAGTACAACCTCACTCCAGAGTCCTACCGCAAGAATTTCCGGAGCCTACAGAAGGGACCAAAGGACTCCTGGGCTGACCACCGGCGGGCACTTGCCCGAGCTGCCGACCACTGGACCCAAGGCCTGCAGCTTTCCACCGGACCGGAGATCCTGGACTTGTTCATCACGGAGCAACTCTTGTGGAACTGCCCTGAGGATCTCCGCCAGTTCATCCGAGACCAGAAGCCAAAGGGGTCCACGGCTACAGCTGCCCTGGCCGATGACTACACCAACAATCGGGCCCCTGAGGCCAGGAGAGCAGCCACCAGCAGCACCTGGAGAGGGGGTAAGATGAACTCTGCGACTGCCCCACCTGCCCCTAGACTGCAGGGGGTGTCCCCCTCAACTCCCCTCTCCAGGCCCGTGGCAGAACCAAGACGGTGCCACCAGTGCAACCTACCTGGACACTTCAAGGCCATGTGCCCTCAGCGTCCCAAGGCCCCGGCTCCGTCCCCGTCCCAAGGGCCGCCCAAGGTGTATTGTGTGGGTGGGGGTGGTGGTAGGTCCCTGGACAGCTTCCAACCTGTCACCGTCGGCCGGTCTGTGACCATAGGACTGCGAGACAGCGCCTCGGAGGTGACTCTGGTGCGGCCTGAGATGGTGTCCCCCCAAGACTTGATCCCTGGAAAAACCCTCGCTGTCTCCGGGATTGGAGGCACTGACCCGGCGCTGCCTGTTGCTGACATTTATGTGGACTGGGGCGCAGGGCGGGGGGTGAGGGAGGTGGGGGTAACTGATCGGATCCCTGCAAACGTGCTACTTGGGACAGATTTGGGGCAGATAACCTCCCAGTTTGGGCCCCAACCAAGGGCTGAACCTTCAGCCAGTACTGACATGCCTCCGGACAATGTTAATGTGTTATCTATGAATGATGTAAGGGAGGAGGGAGTGAACTCTGATATTTCTGCTTGCATAGACACCATAGACACACACTCAGCTGCAGCTGTGACAGGGGAGGGGGTCAGAGAAAGGTGTGACAATGCCTCTACAAGTAACCAGCCTGTGAGCTGGGATCTGTTGCCCTCTGCAGGGATAAGCAGAGAGCAGGGTGCTGCAGGGGGAGGACCAGTGTGTGGGGTGGGGGCTACCACAGCAAATGTGGGGTCCCCAGAGATTTCACAGCGGGGTTCTGTTGCTGCAGGAGGGGAACAGGCAGGTGAGATTGGGGCCGGTCCAGGAGCGGAAGTGCTCCCAGGTAAGATCTCGGTGCATGGTTCCCCCACAACCGGGGTGTCAGGAAGCCAGGTAGGTCTGCCTGAACCGGCGACTTGGTCAGGAACGGAGGAGGAGCAGGCACGACCCACGGTCGCAGCGGCTGTGGCCGCTGTCACCCGCAGTGGGAGTGCTGGAAGCCAAGGGGCCTCCCGGAGGTCCGATAGCTCTTCCCCTTCTGACCAAGTGGCAGCCGAGTCAGGTGGAGGCCAGGACACAGGTCCCGGGGTACTGACTGAAGATGTGACAGTCTCGTCGATTCTGGCCACATCTAGTCAGGGGTTTCAGGCAGCGTTAGAAGCTGACGACAGCCTGAAAGCTCTTAAGGAGCAGGCGGCACAGCCTCCCTCGGACTCGGACCCGGAGCGAGTGGTCTGGGACCAAGGACGGCTGTACCGGGCCACGGTCCAGCAGGGTTCACCGGAGGCGTGGCCCAGGGACCGACAGTTGGTGGTACCCTATCCGTTCCGGACGGAGTTGTTGCGGATCGCACATGAGATTCCGATGGCCGGACACCTAGGGATCGCTAAGACCAAGGCCAGGTTAAACCAGCATTTCTACTGGCCAAAAATGGGGGCCGATGTGGCTGCCTACTGCCGTTCGTGTGAAACCTGTCAGAGAGTGGGGAAGGCGGGGCCACGCCCCAAAGCCCCACTAGTATCTCTGCCAATCATCGATGAGCCTTTCAGGAGGGTGGCTGTGGATCTGGTCGGCCCGCTGGCCATCCCCAGCAGCTCCGGGAAACGCTTCCTACTGACGGTAGTGGACTATGCCACCCGGTACCCAGAAGCAGTGGCCTTGTCGTCCATTCGGGCTGACAAGGTGGCCACCGCATTGCTGGAGATTTTCTCCCGAGTGGGTTTTCCCCAGGAAATGCTCACTGACCGGGGGACCCAATTCATGTCCCAGCTGATGGAGGCCCTCTGTAAGCAAGTCCAGGTGCGACATCTGGTGGCCAGCCCGTACCATCCACAGACTAATGGCCTGTGCGAGCGGTTCAATGGCACCTTAAAGCAGATGCTTAAGATGTTGGTCGACTCCCATGGGCGTGACTGGGAGCGGTATCTCCCACACCTGTTATTTGCTTACCGGGAGGTTCCACAGGCCTCAACAGGATTCTCACCGTTTGAGCTCCTGTACGGGCGACGTGTGCGGGGCCCCCTGGCTCTGGTGAAAGAGGCTTGGGAAGGGGATTTGGCCACCCCTGGAGTGTCGGTTATCGAGTATGTCATGCGCTTCCGGGACAAAATGCAGGCCTTGACGCAACTGGTACACGACAATATGGCTCAAGCCCAGGCCGATCAGAAGCGTTGGTACGACCAGAACGCTTGTGAGAGGACCTACCAAGTGGGTCAAAAGGTGTGGGTACTGGTCCCCGTACCACAGGACAAGCTTCAGGCAGCCTGGGAAGGCCCATACCTCGTGTACCAGCAGCTCAACCCTGTAACGTACCTGGTCACCCTGGACCCTGCCCGTGGAAGGCGGAAGCCCTTCCATGTGAACATGATGAAGGCACATCATGAGCGGGAGGCATGTGCGCTCCCAGTGTGCAACCTGCCCGAGGAGGGAGAAGCGGAAACCCTCTTGGATATGCTAGCCCAGGTTAGGGCAGGCGGATCCACTGAGGATGTGGAGGTTGGCCACCAGCTCTTGGAGGACCAACGGTCCCAGCTGTGGGCCACCCTACACCCCTTCCGGGGGTTGTTTACCAACCAGCCCGGAAGGACTGACTTGGCTGTCCATCACGTGGACACTGGGGATCATCCCCCGATCCGGCGTTCGGCATATCGGGTCTCCCTGGAGGTGCAGCAACACATGCGCCAGGAGATTGACGAGATGCTGAAGCTGGGGGTGATCCAGGCATCCAACAGCGCTTGGGCCTCGCCTGTAGTCCTCGTCCCTAAGAAGGACCGAACCACTCGGTTCTGCGTGGACTACAGGGGGCTCAATGCGGTCACGGTCGCCGATGCGGACCCAATGCCACGCATCGATGACCTGCTCGATCAGTTGGCCGGGGCTCAGTACCTGACCATCATGGATCTGAGCCGGGGATATTGGCAGATCCCCCTGACTCGCAAGGCCAGGGAACGCTCTGCCTTTATTACCCCATTTGGACTGTACGAGTCCACGGTGATGCCATTCGGGATGAGGAATGCCCCTGCCACTTTCCAGCGGATGGTCAACACCCTGCTCAAGGGACTTGAAGGGTACGCGGCCGCGTACCTAGATGACATTGCCGTCTTCAGTCCCACCTGGGAGGACCACCTAGAGCATCTAGCACAGGTGCTCAGGCGGATCCACCGGGCAGGTTTGACCATCAAGCCGGGAAAGTGTCAGCTGGCCATGAGCGAGGTCCAGTACCTCGGTCACCGGGTAGGCGGGAGAACACTGAAGCCCGAGCCTGAGAAAGTGGAGGCCATCGCATCCTGGCCCACCCCCAGGACCAAGAAGCAGGTGATGTCCTTCTTGGGGACCGCTGGGTACTATAGGAGGTTTGTTCCACGCTATAGTAGCCTGGCAAAGCCCTTGACGGACCTCACCAAGAAGAAGCTGCCCTCTGCAGTCGATTGGACAATGGACTGCGAGACAGCCTTCCGGGCCCTAAAGGACGCCCTGTCCAGCCCGCCCGTGCTACAGGCAGCCGACTTCACGCGGCCGTTTGTAGTACAGACCGACGCCAGTGACTTCGGCCTCGGTGCGGTGCTCAGCCAGGTGGACTCTGCGAGCCAAGAGCACCCAGTCTTGTACCTGAGCAGGAAGCTGTTACCAAGGGAAGTTGCCTATTCCACGATGGAGAAGGAGTGCCTGGCCATAGTGTGGGCCCTGCAGCGTCTGCAACCCTATCTATACGGGCGCCACTTCATCGTGGAGACGGACCACAATCCCCTCAGCTGGTTGCACACCGTCTCTGGGACGAATGGGCGATTGTTGCGATGGAGCCTTGCGCTCCAGCAATACAACTTCACCATTCGCCACAAAAGGGGCCGTGACCACGGTAACGCAGACGGGCTGTCCCGACAAGGAGAGGTCGCGGACGGGCGCACGGGGGAACACCGGAGTGTGCTGCCCCCTAGCGCCCTCAAAAGGGGGGAGGTGTGAGGCAAATCCCGGGATATGAAGATGAATTATGACTCCAGTCATAATCCCTCATCACTCCCTGGCAGTGCCCCCTCCCTTCTTGTCCTCAGTGTTCCACTTACACCTCCATGGCCATGTCCTGTGATATGGAAATTAGGTGGCTTAGGGACAATGGACACAGGATGACTCCCTGCCGTGACCCTGTAGTGGGGGCTGCTAGCTAGTTAGCAAGGCTATGGAAATAGCCAGACAGAACGACTCCAGTAAAAAATGGTTCATATCTCGCAAGCCATATTTCCGATAAATATGGCAACCATAAAAATGGTGTCTCCGCATGCGGACGATGCCGGCACACCCTTTTTATGGGAGCAGGACATTGGGAAATGCCCCAGGCGTGATATCAGCCAATGGGGAACTGGCAGACAGGTCATGAGTCCCCTCGTTCTGTAGCTAAATTCATAACTGCCACAATGAGAGCATTGGCGTCCGCCTACGACGCTCCCAGGCAAAGTTATGGCCCATATTCCATGTTGTAGATTGTCCATAACTCAAGCCAGGGGTGGAGCAGTGCTCCCCCTGAGGTCACTAAGGTAGGAGGGGACCTGGATCTGCCCAGGTTGATAACCCTACTTCGGCCATTTTCCAGTGTTCTTTTCGCTGGGGGCACGTGTAGGAAACATCTGTGGGAAGGATCCTAGAAACCTGGGTACAGCGCCCCCCTGTGGCCAGACGCAACAAGGTAACTGCTGGAACTGTGTATGCCTGTTTGTAACCCATGCTTTGATTGTAACTGTACTCTGACATATGTATATTCTGTAGATTCCCTATTGTATATATTGTAGTTTCTAGTGTGCTTTAGGCTGATTAAATTATATAATTAATCTTGGGCTGTTCTGTTATCTCGATCTTGAATCCCACGTCTGTGTGTTCGGCTAATAGTTACCGTAAATCGGTTGGTGGCAGCGAATTGTGCCAAGGATTATTGTGGGGAGGCCAGTGAGATTCGGGGAGATTTTATATATTCCGCCCGCGGAGGTCGGGGAATATATACCTTACTCTCACCGGGGACCCTTCAATAATCGGCATAAGTAGTATAGCGGCCTCCTTGCTTATTGTCGGGCAATTCCATAATTGGCCTGACTATAAGAGGGGCGCTAGAGAGCGCGTCACGTGCTCTGTCTGTCGGTCGGGAGGTATAAAGGAGGGGTGACCCCCACTTGTTACCCCCCGATTGTGACGTACTGGTAGCCAGCGCGGGGGATTTCTGAGTGACCCCCCCCGGTGGTTTGTGACAACTTCTAACATGGATTTTCACAGCAGTATCCCAGCCTCATCAAGTCTAAGAGATCTATTTAATAATGAGTGCAGCTCGAATTGTGAAATCAAGTGACAGCTCCGTTCTAAGCCATGTGGACATCACTGCGTAATTGCTCTTCTCCGGGCCTGACCTGTGAGTCACAGCAGAGGGGGACGGCCATAGATTTTATGGCAAGAAGTATTACATGGACCCTAATCTGCACCAGCAAGCTCCGGTGTTTGTTATGTTGAGGGTTATTTGGCGGCTTTGGCCGTGACGCCACAGATCGCTGAATAACGCTGCTATATAGCAACGCAATACAGGCGAGAGGGAAGGTACTGAGTCCGCAACAAGAAGTCACAACATTTTTTGTTATGGTCCCCTGTGGGTGACAATGGGTGCCCCCTGCATTATTCTGCCGGCTAGCAGAAGCATAAAGCGAGTTTTGGCAGGGCAAGTTGTGCAGCCCCTGCCCCAATAAGAAGGTGGTCTGTGATTAGGAAGCAAATAATACCAGCTAACAGGAAAAAGTATCATCCTAAAATGTAATTATCTAGTCTGGACATATACAGATCCCATTTACCCAAATAGACAAATTTGATCTTCCAAAATGTACATTTTCGCCCTCATTCATATAGCGGGTTACATATCCATATAATTCAGGATGCGGTGTATAGAGAAGCGGTCAGTATCCATACTTATACATTTCAGACACTTTATTATCACCAAATTATAAAAATGACAGAATACTTACATGTGTCGAGGTTCTGATCCGATCAGTCCACACACAGACATACTCATGCCCACCACATGCGCTATGCCCCAGCCGGACCCCGCACACCCCCAGGTCATGCCACGTGTGGTTAGTTGGTGGTTGCGGGCTGAACTAATCTATGTTAGTGGTTTTTGGCGTGAGAGCAGCACAAGCCATTGTACTCTAATCCTCTGTTATTCCCCGGGCATCACTCAGAGCTCCGACTAACAGCTTCCAAGGCAGGACAGCCATCGCTACCGGGCCCGTGGCCTCTGATCCTGTTAAAGGTTTTATTGAGGGGTAGCCGGTCATTTACCCAGTGAATTAAGAACCAGTTTTAAACAAAAAGTGTAGGTTAAACAGGAGCCAAAAATGCAGTGTGAACCTAGGCGATATACATGAGGAAACGGTGGTTGACACCTGTTCTCGAATGCCCTGTATATAAGTGTTCGTTCATTTTTTTTTTGTTTTTTTTTTCACTAGGGTGAAAAGAAAAAGCCGCTGTCAAACACCTTTGGCAAAGGCTTATCTCCCCTGAGAGAAAAAGGATCGGGCATTAAAATTCCAACTAAAAACTTCCCAATCTTTCCTTCCTCCTCACAATTTGTCAGCAGAATTCCAAATCAGATGGTCCGGGTTCCCCGATATCGGAGGGTTCAGCTTTCATCCAATGTGTCGCAGATGAGCGTACAACGGGGGCATTTCTCAGACACAATTCCCATCCCATGGGTCATATGACTCGAACAATCAGCATTATAGGGATTTAAGAGTCAATATTTGCCAAAGGCAACCAAACCCCTAAACTAAAGAACTATGAATAAAGCTTAACTTTTATGCATTCAATATAAAGTGTACTGTACACACATATAAGAACACTTAGTGCAGGAACAGCTCATCTAATCCCTTTATGAGATACACAATGTTATCATTCTCCTACTATGATTATTTAATAGTCTTTCCTGTCAGCAACCATTATTAGTAAAGGCTGTCCTAGCACCAGCTGTTAAAATCCTAAAGGTAAAGCTTACCCAACATGTTTCACCTATACAGGCTTCATCAGGGGAAAATTTGAGCCTCACATGTCCCCCTGATGAAGCCTGTATAGGTGAAACATGTTGTGGAGGCTTTACCTTTAGGATTTGAACAGCTAGTGCTAGGACAGCTTTTCCTAATAATGGCTGCTAACAGGAAAGACTATCCGACCATTAAATAAATCACTGTAGGAGAGATAAGATTGTGTATCTCCATAAAGGGATTAGATGAGCTGTTCCTTCACAAATGTTTTTAAATGTGTGTACAGTGCAATTTACATTGAATGAATACAAGTTAAGTTTTATTTATAGGTCTTTAGTTTAGTGGTTTAGTTGCAAACAGTAATTTTTAGAGCGAGGGGCTTCCAAAGAAATATGTCTTTAGGACATATGCCTGAAACGTGCCTAAGGCTGGGATCACACTGCGTTTTGGATCTGTCTAACAGTTAAACTCTCAATATATAGAAATAAAATCACAGATCCGCCATAAGATCTTTGGATGCATCATACTCTATGGGTTCCATAATCTGTTACCTATAGGCTACAATGGCCTCCGATTATTGTATACATATTGAATGCAGACAATAAATGGATCCCATCATCTATAGGCTTCCATGTTGAGTAAAAAATGAATTTATATAATTTATTTTCACCGGATTCTGCGGTTTACTTCACTATTCCATATATGACGGAAATGGAGGCCAAAAAGACATTATTTTGGCCTCCACCGGCAAAAGCTTAGCGTGTATGTCAGGGGTTTTCCTGGCATACATGTTAATGGTATGGAAAAAGTGTGGTGTGCACAGGGTCTAAGATGTCCTGCTTGGTCGGACCTTTCCCGCCAGAGAGAAGCTGTTAGTTGTGAGCTCTGCACCTCCATAATAGCGAGCAGGGAGACAAACAAACGTCTTGGGGGGTGAGAGGGGGCGGTAAGCAGTGACCATACTAGCAGAGCTACTGGCCCTCACCGAGTTTGTCTGAGGATGTGACAATGTCAGCTGGCACACAGGAGTCCAAATCTGCGTCCAGAATGCCCAGTGGGTCAAGCTGGGCAACATGGTGCCCACGGATCTACATAAAGGAAAGGTGCCGGGGTAGAAGAGAACAATGAAAGAAAGACAGAGCATAGACAAAGAAGTGTAAGGGAACAAAGGTTGTTGGGGAATTAAAAGAGATAAGGAGGTAAAGAGAAGGCACCACGTAAAATAACAAAACACAGGAAAAAAAAGGAAGAGGAGGAAAAGCAAAGAGAACAATTACAATGAGTCTGATACATAACCCTCACCGACATTCGGAGGACCGACAATTACTGGAGCGTCATCAAAATTAACAGTGCTAATTCCGAGGGGGTCAAGTTTTGCAATGTTGTGACCCCTTACCTAGAAGCAATGACACAAACTGGTTAATGACACCTCCCCCACCCCGACAGCAGTCACTAAGTAATCAATGTGAGAATAGAGGTGGCTGCCTCAGCAATAAAGAAAGCCGGAAGAGCTTCATGGTGTGGTTAAAGAGCATTTCCTCCTCAGAGAAGAGAACTGAGCAGTACATGTGTGTCCTTCAAGTGTCGTTTTCTGGTAAAGGGATCCTAAAAACTTTTGACATAGAAAGTTTTGATTGGAGGGGGGCTGAGTGAAAGGACCCCATCGATGACCAAAACAAAAAGGGCAGAAGCACTCAGCTGAGCACCGTGTCAGGAGTTTTTGCTCGGGTATCCGCGTGGAGCGGGATTTTACGGAAGTCTATGGACTTTCCATTAAAGGGAACCTGTCACCAGATTTGGCTCCTATATACAGCATTCCAGAATACTGTATATAAGAGCCCAAGCTGCTGTGTAGAATGTAAAAAACCCTTTTAGAATACTACCTTAGGTGGTTGTCCAGTCCAATGGGTGTCACTGCTCTCCGGTCTGATAGGTGACGTTGCTCTCCGGTCCAGCACCTCCTCTCTGCAGCGGTCACCACCCTCCTTCTACCCAGCCCACTGTGGATGATCAGTCTTATGTCATCCACACAGGCTAGCATTGCGCTCCTGCGCAGGCGCACTTTGCTCTGCCCTGCTAAGGGCAGATCAAAGTACTGTAATGCGCAGGTGCAAGGAAAGGTGAAAGATCACCCGCACATGCGCACTACAATACTTTGATCTGCCCTGAGCACGGCAGATCAAAGTGCGCCTGTGCAGGACCTTATCGCCGGCCTGAGTGGATGATGTAGGATGCATCATTCACACTGGCCTCAGAACAAGGAGGACGGAGATTGCCACAGAGAGGAGGCACTGGACCGAGAGCAGCGATGCCCATTGGACTGGACAACCCCTCTAGGTGAGTACATTAAGTTTTTTTTATGTTCTAAACAGTGGCCTGGGCTCCTATACACAGTATTCTGGAATGCTGTATATAAGGGCTCACAGGTGGTGGCCGCAGCTTATAGGGGCCAAATCTTGTGACAGGTTCCCTTTAATCTGTGCACCCCCAATGCTCTTCGAACAGGGCTCACTAATTTGTTTGCACCCCTTAGTTTTAGCCTTAGTTTAGAGGTCCCATCAATCAACAAGCCTGATGTGATATTTCTGCTTTGGTCCTATGTATCAAAAGCTTTCATTTTTCCTCTATAGTTTACAAAATGTAAGTTGAGGGGGCTTTAATGTAATGTGTATAGTGGGGCTCTAGGGTGTGCTCCCCTTTGGCTTTGGAGACTTTATTTTTTCTGGGAAAATAACAAACACCATATCAGAAACCCAGTGGACCCTCATTATACTCAATAGGGAGCAGAGACTAATACACATATTTCTTTAACTGCTCCCTATATTAGCAGAAATGAGTAGTTGTACCCCTGATACTACTATGAACGTCTGCAGGAGACTAAACGGTCTAAAATAAAGCCCCCTGACAGCCTGGAGTACTGCAGCTTATCGACTTAGTGGCGGCCAAATTAGAAGTCAAATGGGAAGAAAGAAGGTGAAAACGTGTGGAAAGGAGAGAACATACCTGATATGCCCGGATGAGCGACTGCACAGCGAGGTGATCTTCCACTAGCTTGTCTATATTGGGCTGTGCCTGCACCAGGGACTGCGCCTGGGAGAATGTAGACAGGCTGCTACCCAGGGGTGGAGGGCTCTGGTACGCCGATCCGGGGGAAGCTCCGGCATTGGCGTTCCGGAAGAAAATGTCCCATGACTGCAAAAAAAATAGAAAAATCACTGTAAATTTATATCGTGCATGTAAATGTAAGAAGACGCTATTTATTAGATGTGTTCTTTGTACTTTATAGCAGCCATAAGTCACAAGGAAAAAAACAAAAAAACAAGAGCTGGAAGTAAGAAAGTGGGATTGTGGTGAGCGCAGTGCCCCATAGCACACAACTCCTGACCCAGCCAATGCTTATAGCCCGAGTACACTCCCACCAGTCATGGCCACATCCTCACCTCTCATTATAATGGGGGCAAAAGCCCTGGAATGACAACCAATAAGGTCATCATCTCATACATTAGTTGTCAGGTAACATTTACCAAGATATAAGGCTATATATTATCTGCAGGGCCCGATACACAGAGAGCTGTCGCCTAGTGATGTTTCGGCTGACGCTATCTCCTCCATACACCAAGAGCTGTAGCCTAGTGATGGTTCGGATCTCCTCCATACACAGAAAGCTGTCGCCTAGTGATGGTTCGGCTGACGCCATCTCCTCCATACACAGAAAGCTGTCGCCTAGTGATGGTTCGGCTGACGCCATCTCCTCCATACACAGAAAGCTGTCGCCTAGTGACGGTTCGGCTGACGCCATCTCCTCCATACACAGGGAGCTGTCGGCCTAGTGATGGTTCGGCTGACGCCATCTCCTCCATACACAGAAAGCTGTCGCCTAGTGACGGTTCGGCTGACGCCATCTCCTCCATTCACAGAAACCTGTCGCCTAGTGATGGTTCGGCTGACGCCATCTCCTCCATACACAGAAAGCTGTCGCCTAGTGATGGTTCAGCTGACGCCATCTCCTCCATACACAGGGAGCTGTCGCCTAGTGATGGTTCAGCTGACGCCATCTCCACCATACACAGAAAGCTGTCGCCTAGTGACGGTTCAGCTGACGCCATCTCCTCCATACACAGGGAGCTGTCGCCTAGTGATGGTTCGGCTGACGCCATCTCCTCCATACACAGAAAGCTGTCGCCTAGTGATGGTTCGGCTGATGCCATCTTCTCCATACACAGAGAGCTGTCGCCTAGTGATGGTTCAGCTGACGCCATCTCCTCCATCCACAGGGAGCTGTCGGCCTAGTGATGGTTCGGCTGACGCCATCTCCTGCATACACAGAAAGCTGTCGCCTAGTGATGGTTCGGCTGATGCCATCTTCTCCATACACAGAGAGCTGTCGCCTAGTGATGGTTCAGCTGACGCCATCTCCTCCATACACAGGGAGCTGTCGCCTAGTGATGGTTCAGCTGACGCCATCTCCACCATACACAGAGAGCTGTCACCTAGTGATGGTTCAGCTGACGCTATCTCCTCCATACACCAAGAGCTGTCGCCTAGTGATGGTTCAGCTGACGCCATCTCCTCCATACACAGGGAGCTGTCGCCTAGTGATGGTTCAGCTGACGCCATCTCCTCCATACACAGGGAGCTGTCGCCTAGTGATGGTTCAGCTGACGCCATCTCCTCCATACACAGGGAGCTGTCGCCTAGTGATGGTTCGGCTGACGCCATCTCCTCCATACACAGAAAGCTGTCGCCTAGTGATGGTTCGGCTGATGCCATCTTCTCCATACACAGAGAGCTGTCGCCTAGTGATGGTTCAGCTGACGCCATCTCCTCCATACAGAGAGCTGTCGCCTAGTGATGGTTCAGCTGACGCCATCTCCACCATACACAGAGAGCTGTCGCCTAGTGATGATTCGGCTGACGCCATCTCCTCCATACACAGAGAACTGTCGCCTAGTGATGGTTCGGCTGACGCCATCTTCTCCATACACAGAGAGCTATCGCCTAGTGATGGTTCGGCTGACGCCATCTCCTCCATACACAGGGAGCTGTCGCCTAGTGATGGTTCGGCTGACGCCATCTTCTCCATACACAGAGAGCTATCGCCTAGTGATGGTTCGGCTGACGCCATCTCCTCCATACACAGAGAGCTGTCACCTAGTGATTGTTCGTCTGACGCCATCTCCACCATACACAGAGAGCTGTCACCTAGTGATTGTTCGGCTGACGCTATCCCCTCCATACACAGAAAGCTGTCGCCTAGTGATGGTTCGGCTGATGCCATCTTCTCCGATCACAGAGAGCTGTCGCCTAGTGATGGTTCAGCTGACGCCATCTCCTCCATACACAGAGAGCTGTCGCCTAGTGATGGTTCGGCTGACGCCATCTTCTCCATACACAGAGAGCTATCGCCTAGTGATGGTTCGGCTGACGCCATCTCCTCCATACACAGAGAGCTGTCGCCTAGTGATTGTTCATCTGACGCCATCTCCACCATACACAGAGAGCTATCGCCTAGTGATGGTTCGGCTGACGCCATCTCCTCCATACACAGGGAGCTGTCGCCTAGTGATGGTTCGGCTGACGCCATCTTCTCCATACACAGAGAGCTATCGCCTAGTGATGGTTCGGCTGACGCCATCTCCTCCATACACAGGGAGCTGTCGCCTAGTGATGGTTCGGCTGACGCCATCTTCTCCATACACAGAGAGCTGTCACCTAGTGTTTGTTCGGCTGACGCAAGTAGCATTACAAGTAGCGGAGACACTTCCACGTGGATCCTCATTAAAATCTATGGAGACCTTCACATCTCTGATTTCACACTGACCGTGTGTCCCACACATGTCCATGTGATCCACACGTGGATATGTCCGTTTTTACCCAGCAGCACAGACACATGGACCCATATAAGTCTATGGGTCCATGAAAAACACGTACCGCACAAGGATGACATGTTTAATATTGCAAAATATAGGAGCTTTGTAATTTAATTCTCACTTTAACCACACAGATGACACATGTACACACGGATGGCCACACGGATGATACACGTACACAGATGACACACGGATGGCTACATGGATGGCTACAGGGATGACCTACGTACTCACAGATGACACTCATACACATGAAGGGCCATATTGATGGACAAAATGGACAGTGCAAAATGTGCGTTTTTTGTGTGGACGTGTGAAGGGGCCTTACCTAGTGTGTATGGGGGCCCTGAGATAGCAGTCGAACGGCTGTCTTTCCCCGACAACCCCATACACTTGCACACTCGTCCAAACGTTCATGTGTTCTCCATGGGGACAGGGGAATATGTCGATACCACATGTTTTAGGAACACAAGAGTGTGTTCAAATTCAACATCAGACACAACTGGGAGGCCCCCTTCAGGTGGGTTTATGTCTTTAACCCCTTTAGCCCCGGGGCACTTTCCGTTTTTGTTTTTTGCTCCCCTTCTTCCGAGAGCCGTAACTTTTTTATTTTTCCGTCAATCTTGCTATATGAGGGCTTGTTTTTTGCGGGAAGAGTTGTACTTTTAAATGAAACCATAAGTTTTACCATATGGTGTACTGGAAAACAGCAAAAAAATTCCAAGTGGGAAAAACCAGCAAAAAAAGTGTGATGGCACAATAGTTTTTGGGATATTTTATTCACTAAGTTTACTATATGGTAAAACTGATGTGTGAGTATGATGCCTGAGGTCGGTGCGAGTTTGTAGACACCAAATTCGTATAGGTTTACTTGTATCTAAGGGGTTAAAAAAAATTCAGAAGTTTGTCCAATAAAAGTGGCGCAAGTTTTGCGCCATTTTCCGAAACCCGTAGCGTTCTCATTTTTCGGGATCTATGGCTCAGTGACTATTTATTTTTTGCGTCTCGAGCTGACGTTTCTAATGGTACCATTTTTGCGCAGATGCTACGTTTTGATCGCCTGTTATTGCATTTTGCGTAAAACTTGCGGCGACCAAAAAATGTAATTTTGGCGTTTGGAATTTTTTTGCCACTACGCCGTTTACCAATCAGATTAATTGATTTTAAATTTTGATAGATCGGGCATTTCTGAACGCGGCGATACCAAATATGTGTATATATATTTATTTTTTAACCCTTTAATTTTCAATGGGGGAAAGGGGGGTGATTTGAACTTTTAGTTTTTTGGGGGGTTTTTTTAAAACTTTTTTTTTACTTTTTTTCTTTTATTTTACTAGTCCCCCATAGGGGGCTATAGCGATCAGCAATCCGATCGCTATTATCTATCTGCTGATCACAGCTATACAGCTGTAAACAGCAGATTCAGTCACTTTTGTTTTCACCCTGCTCCCGGCCGGGTGAAAACGAAAGTAAAACGTCATAGCTGCAGGCGTCATCACATGACCCTGTGCTACGATGGCAACCCCCGAAATTCACGTGATCACTCACGTGACTTCTGGTGGGGGCGGCGGTAAGTAAAAAACATGGCCGCGCCCATAGACATCTCGCTGATAGACTTTGGCAGCGAGATGTAAGGGGTTAATGTTACGGGTGGAAGCGATTCCACTCGGAACATGTAGGCACACATGTCAACTGTTGATAACAGCTGATATGTGCGCCGATCCAAAGCCCCGCGGCAGGGGGCGGGGCTTAACAGGACACGCTCCATGACGGATATATCCGTCCATGGTCGTGAAGGGGTTAACCCAACTTGTTTAGTGGCTTTTATAACTGTACGAAGATTTGGTGAAATCGTTGACTGACGATATAACCAGCTGATCAGCGCTCGCTGCAACAAAAAAGGTTTTTTTGGGAAGTATTTCTTTCCCTCGATCATACTGCTTACATTATTGTGGGCAGCACCTCCCCATTTACACGAGAGGATGCGATGAGGTCAGTATAAAAGGGATACCTCGTGCCAAATTGGCATGAGAAAAAAAAAGCACTGATCGGCCCTGCCCATAAAGGAACACTGGGCCAAGTGCTATCCGATAAAGCATCTGATAGGACTCGTTAGTGCACCCATAAAGTTTAGATGTCAAAGTGCAGAGAATCCCATGTTGTTGTGTGATGTTCTTACTAACATCTTTAGGCTATGTGCGCACTAGAAAAGAGATTTTTCTCAAGAAAATTTCTTGAGAAACTTCTGGGAGTTGAAGATTACTGCACCTGCGGTAAAAAACGAGCCAATTCCGCGGGAAAAACGCATGCGTTTTTGCCGCGGATTTGTCGCGGTTTTACCGCGGTTTTTCCGCAGGTTGGTCCCTGCGTTTTTTTTATGCTGTAACTACTGCAATAAATAATATAGATAATAGATAGATAATCGATAGACAGATAATGGATAGAGGGAAAGATGGATAGATGAATAGATAGATAGATAGATAGATAGATAGATAGATAGAGGAGAAAGACCTACAGTGCCTACAAGTAGTATTCAACCCCCCGCAGATTTAGCAGGTTTGATAAGATACAAATAAGTTAGAGCCTGCAAACTTCAAACAAGAGCAGGATTTATTAACAGATGCATAAATCTTACAAACCAACAAGTTTTGTTGCTCAGTTAAATTTTAATAAATTTTCAACATAAAAGTGTGGGTCAATTATTATTCAACCCCTAGGTTTAATATTTTGTGGAATAACCCTTGTTTGTAATTACAGCTAATAATCGTCTTTTATAAGACCTGATCAGGCCGGCATAGGTCTCTGGAGTTATCTTGGCCCACTCCTCCATGCAGATCTTCTCCAAGTTATCTAGGTTCTTTGGGTGTCTCATGTGGACTTTAATCTTGAGCTTCTTCCACAAGTTTTCAATTGGGTTAAGGTCAGGAGACTGACTAGGCCACTGCAACACCTTGATTTTTTTCCCTCTTGAACCAGACCTTGGTTTTCTTGGCTGTGTGCTTTAGGTCGTTGTCTTGTTGGAAGATGAAATGACGACCCATCTTAAGATCCTTGATGGAGGAGCGGAGGTTCTTGGCCAAAATCTCCAGGTAGGCCGTGCTATCCATCTTCCCATGGATGCGGACCAGATGGCCAGGCCCCTTGGCTGAGAAACAGCCCCACAGCATGATGCTGCCACCACCATGCTTGATTGTAGGGATGGTATTCTTGGGGTCGTATGCAGTGCCATCCAGTCTCCAAACGTCACGTGTGTGGTTGGCACCAAAGATCTCGATCTTGGTCTCATCAGACCAGAGAACCTTGAACCAGTCTGTCTCAGAGTCCTCCAAGTGATCATGAGCAAACTGTAGACGAGCCTTGACATGACGCTTTGAAAGTAAAGGTACCTTACGGACAAGCCTGGCCTCGGCACGGGAGGAAACTTTCAAAGGCTGTCCAGGCCGTGGAAGGCTAAGGCTATGTGCGCACTAGAGCTTTTTACCTGCGGATTTACCCGCGGATTTGCCCCGGAAATTTCTTGAGAAATGTCTGCAATCTTTGTGCAGACATTTCCCATGAAATTCAATGAGAAAAAAAAATAGCTGTGCGCACTGTGCGGATTTTTCTCAAGAAAATGTGCATGTCCATTCATTTCCGCAGGTACCTGCGGTATTCCGGGGGTATTCCGCAGGTAGCAATGATGTGCGGTATACCGCCGGAATAGCCGCGAATTACCTGCGGGAATGCTCATCGCTGCCTGCGGTTTTGCAGGAAGCGATGTCATTATGCCAGGAAGAGGAGGCGGAGCAGAGTAAACACAGACGTCGCACTCCCTGGACGCCGCACAGAAGCACTTCCGTGCGACCTCCAGGTGCCCGTGCAGTCTGTGTCCTGCTCCGGCCTCGCGGCTGCCTGCACTGCAGCGTGTCAGTGCCTGCCCGCAGTGTCAGCAGCCTGTCACGCTGCAGCGCAGATGAACTAAAATGGGGAGACAAAAGGGCGCAATAGGGTCTTACCCGATATAACATATGATGTTAGAGAAGGTACAGTAACACTCACCTGGTGGGGTTGTGCCAGTCACAACTCCTTCAAAGACATGTGAGTGTCCGCGTGGTTCAAGTAGCGGCCCCGTAGGCACGATATAAATATAATGGTGGACAAAAGAAAAACGGGTATATGCCGCGCTTAAAAACCACTGAGTTGGAAGTGATATAATATTTCTCTTTTATTTACAGCATTCCTACGCGTTTCAGAGACAACAGACCGTCTCCTTCTTCAGGGAAAAAAAGAAAACTTTTTTCCCTGAAGAAGGAGACGGTCTGTTGTCTCTGAAACGCGTAGGAATGCTGTAAATAAAAGAGAAATATTATATCACTTCCAACTCAGTGGTTTTTAAGCGCGGCATATACCCGTTTTTCTTTTGTCCACCATTATATTTATACGCTGCAGCGCAGGCAGACACTGACACAGGCAGACACTGACACTGCACTGCAGGGTGTCAGTGTCTGCCCGCAGTGTCAGCAGCTTGTCACGCTGCAGCGCAGGCAGACACTGACATCCTGCAGTGCTGGGAGCCGCGGGGATGACGATCGCTGCTGTCAGGAGGTGAGATCATTACCTGCTGTGACGATCTCCTGCCTCCTGACGTCAGCGCAATGACTGCTGTCTATGCCCGTCTCGCGAGCGGCCCGAGACTGTCACTAGCGGTGACGTCACGGGCTCTCGCGATACGTCTGACAACGCGGCGGGCATAGAAGTCAGTGACAGCGCTGACGTCAGCAGTACAGGAGATGATCACAGAAGGTAATGATCTCATCTATGCTCCTGATGGCAGCGCTCGTCATCCCCTGCAGTGACCTGAGCTGACCTATTGATGTTAGCTCAGGTCACTGCATTGCTCTCCCAGCCAATGGGGAACATTCTGTTCTTCATTGACTGGGACAGCGACTATGGTATGGATTGCCGTGCCCCCCCCCCTTTTTGGATTACGCCGGACGTGGAATTGATTGTGCTCTTTTCAATAAATTGGTTAAAGAGGGAATGTTTTGGGGAGTGTTTTTTCAAATAAAACTTTTTTTGTTGTCTATTTTTTAATTATTACTGACTGGGTTGGTGATGTCGGGTATCTGATAGACGCCTGACCTCACCAACCCCAGGGCTTGATGCCAGGTGACATTACACATCTGGCATCAACCCCATATATTACCCCGTTTGCCAACGCACCAGGGCGCGGGATGAGCTGGGGCAAAGCGCCAGGATTGGCACGTCTAATGGATGCGCCACTTCTGGGGCGGCTGCGGCCTGCTATTTTTAGGCTGGGGAGTGTCCAATAACAGTGGACCTCCCTAGTCTGAGAATATCAGACCCCAGCTGTCCGCTTTACCTTGGCTGGTGATCCAATATGGGGGGACCGCACGTTTTTTGTTTTAAATTATTTATATCATTTAAAATAACAGCGTGGGGTGCCCACTGTTTTGGATTATCAGCCAAGGTGAAGCTGCCAGCGGTGGTCTGCAGGCTGCAGCCATCTGCTTTACCCTAGCTGGCTACAAAAAATGGGGGGACCTCACGTCGGTTTTTTTTAATTATTTATTTATTTTATGGCTAAATACAAGGCTATCTATCTATCCCTATCTATCCCTCTATCTATCTATCTATCCATCTATCCCTCTATCTATCTATTCATCTATCTATCCCTCTATCTATCTATTCATCTATCCATCTTTCCCTCTATCCATTATCTGTCTATCGATTATCTTTATTATTTATTGCAGGGACAAACCTGCGGTAAATCCGCGGTAAATCCGCGGTAAATCCGCGGCAAATCCGCGGCAAATCCGCATGCGGATTTGGTGCGGATTTTTTCCGCAGGTCCGGAAATCTTTCACTGGCAGAAGTTTCTCAAGAAATTTTCTTGAGAAACTTCACATTTCTAGTGCGCACATAGCCTAACAGTAGTTCCATAAGCCTTCCACTTCCGGATGATGCGCCCAACAGTGGAGACAGGTAGGCCCAACTCCTTGGAAAGGGTTTTGTACCCCTTGCCAGCCTTGTGACCCTCCACGATCTTGTCTCTGATGGCCTTGGAATGCTCCTTTGTCTTTCCCATGTTGACCATGTATGAGTGCTGTTCACAAGTTTGGGGAGGGTCTTAATTAGTCAGAAATGGCTGGAAAAAGAGATAATTAATCCAAACATGTGAAGCTCATTGTTCTTTGTGCCTGAAATACTTCTTAATACTTTAGTGGAACCAAACCGAATTCTGGTGGTTTGAGGGGTTGAATAATAAATGACCCTCTGAATAAACTTTTCTCAATTTAAAAAAAAAGAAATAACATTCTTTTTTGCTGCAGTGCATTTCACACTTCCAGGCTGATCTACAGTCCAAATGTCACAATGCCAAGTTAATTCCGAATGTGTAAACCTGCTAAATCTGCAGGGAGTTGAATACTACTTGTAGGCACTGTATATAATGTCCCACCCCCTGCATATTCTAACCTGGCACCCTTTAGTGACTTTTATGTGGCACTAAAGGGTGCCTAGCCTTGTATTTAGCCATAAAATAAATAAATAATTAAAAAAAACCCACGTGAGGTCCCCCCATCTTTTGTAGCCAGCTAGGGTAAAGCAGACGGCTGCAGCCTGCAAACCACAGCTGGCAGCTTCATCTTGGCTGGTAATCCAAAACAGAGGGCCCCCCACGCTGCTATTTTACATTAAATAAATAATTTAAAACAAAAAACGTGGGGTCCCCCCAAATTGGATCACCAGCCAAGGTAAAGCGGACAGCTGTGGTCTGATATTCTCAGACTAGGGAGGTCCACTGTTATTGGACACTCCCCAGTCTAAAAATAGCAGGCCGCAGCTGCCCCAGAAGTGGCACATCCATTAGACGTGCCAATCCTGGTGCTTCGCCCCAACTCATCTAGTTGCCCTGGTGCGTTGGCAAACGAGGTAATATATGGGGTTGATGCCAGATGTGTAATGTCACCTGGCATCAAGCCCTGGGGTTCGTGATGTCACGCGTCTATCAGATACCCGACATCACCAACCCAGTCAGTAAGAAATAAAAAATAGACAGCAAAAAAAGTTTTATTTGAAAAAACACTCCCCACATTACCTCTTTCTCCAATTTATTGAAAAGAACAATCAATTCCACGTCCGGCGTAATCCAATAAGGGGGGGGCGGGGTCCCACGGCGATCCATACCATAGTCACTGTCCCATTCAATGAAGAACAGAATGTTCCCCATTGGCTGGGAGAGCAATGCAGTGACCTGAGCTACCATCAATAGCCCAGGTCACTGCAGGGGATGACGAGCGCTGCTGTCAGGAGGATAGATGAGATTATTACCTTATTACCTGCTGTGATGATCTCCTGTAGTCCTGCCATCAGCGCTGTCACTGCCTTCTATGCCCGCCGCGTTGTCAGCAGTATCGCGAGAGCCTGTGACGTCACCGCTAGTGACAGTCTCGGGCCGCTCACGAGACGGGCATAGACAGCAGTGACCGCGGTGACGTCAAGAGGCAGGAGATCGTCACCGCAGGTAATGATCTCATCTCACCTCCTGACAGCAGCGCCAGTTATCCCCGTGGCTGCACGCACTGCTGTGTGTCAGTGTCTGCCTGCGCCGCAGCGTGACAAGCTGCCGATACTGCGGGCAGACACTGACACACTGCAGGGCAGGCAGCGGCGGGACTACAGCGGGACACAGACTGCACGGGCACCCGCCGGACGTCACACGGAAGCGCTTCTGTGCGGCGTCCAGGGAGTGTGATGTCTGTGTTTACTCTGCTCCTTTTCCTCTTCCTGGCATAATGACATCGCTTCCTGCAAAACCGCAGGCAGCGATGACCATTACTGCAGGTAAATCGCGGCTATACCGGGGGTATACCGCACATCATTTGCTACCTGCGGTATACCCCCGGAATTTCGCGATTACATTACAGTGAATGGAGTGAAATACCGGGGGTATACCGCAGCTACCTGCGGAAAATAATGGACATGCTCATTTTCTCAAGAAAGTTTCTTGAGAAAAATCTGCAGCGTGCGCACAGCTATTTTTTGTTCCCATAGGTTTTGCTGGGAAATGTCTGCAGAAAGATTTCAAACCTTTCTCAAGAAATTTCCGCAGCAAATCCGCGGGTAAAACGGCCTAGTGCGCACATAGCCTTATGGTGTTTTGTTGTGACGAGTATTACTGTCCCACGGGTCCAGTGCTCTGCATGGAAGGTCCAGTGATCGCTGCTTCCGGGGCCCCTAATGACCGCTCACCAGACTGACCCATAACTGGATTCCGACAAATAGCAAATCCCTTGTTTTCAGTAAATTCAGCAAAAAGGGAACCGGAGACATTCCCCAAGACAGGACTTTGTCTGGAGGCTAAACTGTCAGCAAAATACTATTTCCTGCTGTTTGGGAACACAAAGTCCTAGTGTATCTCTGACGTAACCTCCCGTAGAGCGGGTTACAGGAAAGCCAAAATACCAGCCGGGCCAGGACAGCTTCTACTACGGACAAGTCTAATATGCCCGGATTGCCCTGTACAACCTGTGTGCATGCAATACCTCCAGCTGCCCTAGATCAAAGCGCTCCGGAGGGGGCCACTAATTCCCTAATATTCCTTTATATGAGAACGGACGGACAATAGATCAAAGCGCTCCGGAGGGGGCCACTAATTCCCTAATATTCCTTTATATGAGAACGGACGGACAATAGAGCAAAGCTGCAGAGAAGTCAGTCAGCAGCCGGTCAGCAGAATAGATTTTGAGTAGCCTATGTGTTCTCTACATTAAGGATCAAGAAGCAGAGATCCGGAAAAAATTAAAAAAATGTCTTTAAAGGGGTTTACACTAACCCAAAAAAAACACAA